>NC_084954.1:7261138-7571138 GCF_949316205.1 Platichthys flesus | reverse complement strand
TTAAGAATAAATGACGGTACATTCAAACTGCTCTACACCACACATTATCGCAAACAAAATCTAATGCTGATAGTTTGTTCACATCTTTACCCTGTGTTTCTCAAGCTTGAGGCTGGTATCAGACAGATCATATTTTGCCTCCTCTGCTTCATCATGAGAAATGGAACTGAAGAGAAAGAAGCACAGATGTAACTAACAAAACATAATGTAAGATTTCAGAATATCTTTGTAGCCTTATTAAAAAACGACTGAAATACCTGTCATTAGCAGTTTTATTCAAAGACTCTTCCAAAGCAGCTTCTACCATTCTTAGCTGGAGAAGAGCTATTTCCTCTCTGTAGCTCTCTTCAGTTGCTTGCAACCTCTTCTCGAAGTACCTAAAGGAGGACGAAGGTAATTCACGTGTCATTTGATGGGATCAATAAAAGGAAAAGGAATAACAGGAAAAATTACAGGTAACTTTTGCAAACTGTGGTAAGTAAATAACATGCTGTGCAAAATCCATCTGGGATAAAGGTTCTGTTTCTATTCTAAACATCAGAGGACTGTGTGTGTGTGTGTGTGTGTGTGTGTGTGTGTGTGTGTTTGTGTGTGTGTGTGTGCGTGTGATCACATACCTCCTTAGGCTTTCCAGCTCAGCCTCATTCTGCTCTTTGATTCCTTGTTTTTGTTCATTAAACTCCATCTTTAGGCGCTCAATGTCATCAACACGAGATGAGCGAGCGAGAAGTTGCTCCTTAAGTTCTGTGAGACCATAACAAAGACAAAGAAAGAACAAAAGAACAATAAAGGGTCAAAAAAATGCAACTAATGTCTGAGAGTTAAGTTTTAGCAAGTTTCCTTATCTTCCAGGCATCATCTCACATTACAGACATTGTCTGAAGTAAAATGTTATTGATACCCTACTTGGGATGTTTTGACTCTTAACTTTAACTACTACAGTAGGTGAAAATAAAGTATTTTGAAGCAGATGTCAGGCCAGGTCGTCAGTGTTACCTCCCAACTCTTGGCGATTCGTCCTCATGCTGTCCAGCTGAGTCCACAGCTGAGCTACTTCCTCTTCTGAGTTCTTTTTCAGCAAAGTCTTCTCCTCCTGAAGGAGAAGTACCTGTTTGACAGAAAGGAAACAAAACCAAACCTTATTTAGATTTGAAGATATGTTAATATGTATTGTTTTGTAGTCTTGTTATCAGTGAATTAATGAAATGTCTTCAAAATAAGTTGAACAAACATTCAAATAAAGATTGTTGAATTAATACAAGAATTGAATGACAACTTGATTGTCGTTCTTATGCTCCAGGGAACTCACTTCTTTCAGAAGTTGCTTTTCCCTCTCCTCTAGCTGTAGAGCTTGCTGCACTTTCTCCTGCAAAACTGCCTTTTGGCTAGAGACCAATTCCTCCAGGGAACCTGATCAACATTCACAGGAAGAACAGCATTTTTATCAATTATCACACAAATACATAGCATGCGAAACAGAAATCTAAACAACCTGACTTGTTAATTTTGCAGAAGTCATTGCAAATTTGTGTACAGAAATTGCGTATTCTTAAAAGAAATGCCCTCCCCATTGGTTAGTCAGCAAAATTTCCTATGCTGAACTACACTCTGATGTAGAATATTCAAATTTGAACAACAATTAAAAGTTTCTATCCCTAAAATTCTGAGTTAAGAGTTTTTCACATCCTTAATGATTGGATGGAACTCACTTGCAGCAGAATCCCTGTCAGCCAAGGCTTGTTTCAGCTCCTCCTCTAGTTTTTCGTTCTCCTCCTTACTAGATAACTGGAGTTCTTTCAGCCTGGCCTGTGACTCCTTTAGCTCTGACTGGGTCTGCGACAGAGCTGCCTGGGCTTCAGATAGAGACTTGTTGATCTGAGTAAGGGAGGTCTGGGTGCTGGAGAGTTCTGTCTGTGTGGCGGTGAGGCTGTTCTCTGCCTCTGACAGAGATGTCAGGAGGTTTGAGCGGGCGCTCTCAGCCTCTTTCTCCCACTGCAACCTTAGAGCCTAAAAAAGCAAAGGTGAAGCAACAAGTGAGAACGAGGATTCTCCTGATAATAAACAATTTGTCTATTGAATACCAAAATTGCATTGATTATATACAACAAAAATTTTATTAAGTTTAACCTGAATCTCTTTAGCCTGCTTTTCTTCCATTGAGCCTCTCTCCTGAGCAACACGAGTCTCCCACTGCTGATTGAATTCATCTGAACACGCACAAGATAAAAAACACAAAAGAAAATGAGTTCACCTTCACCAAAGAATGTTGAGCTTCATTTGTCAATGTGCTCTTCTTTATACAGAAGAAGCTTCTAAAGAATGAGCATGATTCACCCAAATACACAGTGATAAACCTGTTGAGTGCATCCACGGGCTAACATGAAGAGGAACAGACTGAACAACTGAAAAACACTCATCTGGACTAACCTATGTCTTGTTGGTGCAGCTCCCGCAGTCTGTCCAGCTGCTCCTGGTCTTTCTGTCTGAGCTGGTCCAGTTCGGCTTGATGCTGGGTCTTCAGGGACGCAGTCTCTTGAGCAAAAGCCTCCTTCAGGAAGGGCTGGACTTTGGTGACAGTAGACTCCTGAAGGTGCTCCAGCTGGGACATGTGGGCATTGGTCAGGCTCAGACGCAAGGCCTCAAGCTCAACGTTTTTTTGGTCCTAAGGCAAAAGAAAGCATGAGATGTATTTTTCGTTAGTTTTCCAGAGTTTTATAATGACAGCACATGGAGAGAAAAGAGAAACAATATTTCACATTTGAAACATTAAGTGCTCCTCATATTTCTCCATAGCTATTTATAACTATTTTTTAAATTATTCTAAGTCTGAAAATTCCAGTACACCTGATAGCTTAGACATCAAAACTATGAAATGGTTACATTAGGGAGAAAAAGAGACAAATGTTATGTGTTATTGAAGTGCATACTGTAGCTTAAGATGTTCCACAGTGCAGGTGTGTGTGTACCTGAGCCTGCTGCAGTTCAGCCTGGTGGGCAGCCTCTAAGCTCTCCCTCAGTTCCAGCGACAGCTCTGTCTTCAGTTGACTAAGCTCCTCGCTGTGTTTGACACTCAGCTCTGACACCAGCCTCTCATGCTCACGTTCAGTCACCTGCAGGGAAGACGGAACAGGAGGCATGAGCAGTTGAAAATACATAAAATGGCTGAAGCAAAAATAAAACAACTGGCAAAGCATGTAATCTCTTTAAAGACACTAAGTAACCTCTGCTGTCTCCGATACCTGTTTGATGAAGCTGATCTTTCTCTTTTGTTCTTCCTCCATACCGGCCTGCTGCTTCAGGAGCTCTTTCTCCAGGTGAGTATTCAGCTCAGAGATCTAGGTAGATAAGTAATGAAATAACAGATTAAAATGCTGCTTGTTCCTCCATTTTAATTCTAATAATTAAAAACGTTCCGTTGGATCTGTTTTAGTTAATGTAGCAACTCATGGGGAAATAGTAAAAAATAACATTGATGCATTGAAAACTGACTACTATGATCCTTGTGCCTCCTAAAGATTGCATCACATTTAGTAGCTGGTAAAACCTCGAACAAACAAATGTCCTGGGAGATTTAAATAAATGCAAATATTTATATTAGATGTTTTAGATATGAGCACCACCATAAATCTATGAAATGATGCCCTGTGGGTGGTTTGTATATTTCACCTCTTGTTGATGTTTCGCCATCAAGATTTGTTTCTCCTGTTGGTGAGACGTCATGAGCTTCTCTCTGACTTCCTCCACAGCCAGGACCTGCTTCTCCAGGAGAGCCTTGACCTCCTCATCCCTCTGCCTCCTCTGCTCCTCCATGAGATGTTTCACATCAAGAAGCTCTTTCTTCTTCTCCTGTCTCTCTTCCTCCCATTTTTCCTTCACCTCAGCAAACTGTTAAATATTTTGCACACCTGGTCATTTCTTCGTACAGTAGTATTTCAAACACCCATGTTTACAAGAAACAGATTAAAATAAATCAGCCTCGCATCATCTCCTACCTCAACCTCCTTGGATTTTAGCAAGTTCTCAAACTGTTCAAGTTCCTCCTCTAAGATTTGCTCCATTTTTTGTATCTGCTCGTCCATCTCTTCTTCTTTCCTCTTGTGCTCCTCCCTCTCCTGCACTGCCTGGGACTGGGCCTCCTCTAGCATGTCCAGGTTTTGTCTCAGACAGAGGATCTGAGACTCTAGTTCATGCTTTTCATTCTCGGCCCTGTCCAGATTGATGTGGCTCTTGTCCAGCTCGTTCTGCAGTCTCTCCACCTCTGCTGCGACATCCAGAAGCTGTGCATGTGTTGTTTCAAGCTCCTTTAATCTCGTTTCATCCGAGGTCCCTTGACTTAAGGCAGCGTTTAGCTTTGTTTTTGTCTCCTCTAGCTCTGATATGAGATGGTCACAATGAGCCTAGGGAAAGAAAGACAGAGACATTGCTTTAGCTTTCTGTAGAATATATTTATGTTATTTTCATGTCTTCCTCCATTATGCCCTTATCTACATATTACTCCTGTTTTATAGTATTTCCATCTATCTAAATTGAATTGGGCTAGTCAAAAGAAAAAGGCACACAGAGTATATTCTTACTGAGCTCATAACAGATCCCACTTATCGTATTTGAATACCTGTAGCGTTTGCAACTGGTTGTCATGTCTGAGCTCTGCGCTCTGCTTCATCTCCTGCAGAGAGGATACGAGCATCTCCGGCTGTTTTTGATGAGACAGGAATCCAGCCTCCTTTTCAAGCTCCCCCACCAGTTTATCTTCCTTCTCTGATGGACCCGTACTAGGGGCAAGCAGCGGAGTATCAGCAGCTTCCTTTCCCACGAACATTGCTGCTATCTCTTTTTCTCCTTCTTCCATTAAGGCACCGAGTTTGTTCTTGAGGTCGTCTTGGTCGTTCATCTCCTCCTCAACGCGTCTCCTCTTCTCCTCCTCAAGTTCCCAGAGAGCCTGTCTGAGCTCCTCTGTTACTTGAGCCCACCTGAATAGACAACAGATTTAAAATGCTAAACTGATTCAAATCATAAAATATCTACGAGTAACCATGACGCACAAGCTCACTTTGTGTGAAATATATTGAGTTTTAATAAAAATGTAAAGTAAATAAATTACATCAAATTAAACATATCTAAATGTATAATAGGTACTGGCAAATTGAATGCAATACCAACATTAGGTAAATTATTAAAAAAAGTAAATATCTGTTTCTTTTTGGGAGTAACTATGGCTCCATCAGCAGTGACACCATCAGATTTTGTGAAGAATTATTAAGAAATGTGTAATCCATCTTACCCGTTTGAGAACAGAAAGATGATGCTTGAGTCTTGACATGATTCTGTTAAAGCCCATCATTATTTTACCCATCACTTGGATTACTGTATGTTTCTTTTTTAACTTATCTTCTATGTCTTTTACAATGTTATTTTTCCTTCCTGCAGATCGGATCTATGTAATTTTACTTCAAATCTTATTATCCATGCTTTTTGCACTGTGCCTCTACTCCTTGATTTCTTACCTGCTCCTGGCCTCCTCCAGCTCTTCAGCAGTCTTGTCGACCTCCTCCCTCAACACATTCAAGTCCCTGTCTTTGAGAGCCAGCTCCTCACGGAGCTCGCAACACTGCTGATTCAGCAGCTCTTTTCCCAGGTCTGTCTCCTCAAACTGCTGCTCGGACAGAGTACTCCTGTCCAGATCTCCAGAGGTGGAGTTGTGAAGCCACTGACACAGACTCTGTGGATTGGAATTTTCAGTCCCAGGGTCGTGGCACTGTGGGATAGAGAGGCTAGATGTGTCGTTTTCCTCGAGGAGACGGTTTGAAATTGAAAGCAGGGGCTCTTCTCCCAAGAGTTCACAGCTGAGCTCAAAACTATAAACAGAGGAAAAGAGATACATTAGGGGATTTAACTATAAATATGAAGCATGCAACATGAAAATAGACCAACACTCATACAGATTAACTGCAATAGGAAGTCCTCTCACCTGTGGTTTGCAGAGACATCCAGCTGACTACAGTGTTCAAAGCTTTCATTAACCAATGAAGACTGAGAGTATGCGGGAGGAACTGAAAAGAAGTATCTCTCCATCATAATGTCCCCAGGTACTGATACATTCATGCTGTCTTCATTGGGTCCACTTTCCAGATTGGCCTCATCCGCATCACAACTAAAACCAGCTTTTGCTTGGTTCTGTCGATTTTTAGACGCTTTAAATCCCATGACCTCTTCTTCTCTGAACTTCAGTTCTTTCTCCCTCTCCTCCAGCAGCTGCCTGACTCTCTCCACCTCCTCCCTATGCTCCTCTTTAAGCATCTGCATCTCTGCTTCTTGTCTTTGTCTTTCCTCCTCGAGGCTCTGGAGACGAAGGGCAGAAGTGGCCACCTTTTCACTTAATGTCCTCTCTGCATCTTCTTCCTCCTGAAGTCTTTTCCTCAGCCCCAGTACTTCCCTGTTCAGTTTCTCCTTCTCCTCTTTGCACTGCTGCATCTCAAGGCACTGGGACTGGACTTGGCTCAGTTCGTTCTGGAGATCTTGCAGCTGTGCCTCCTTTTCTTTCCTATCCTCTTCCCTTCCGTTCTTCTCTCTCTCCAGTAAAGAAAGCACATGTTGGTGTTTCTCCAGCTCCTCAGAGAGTTTAGCACATATTTGTCGACCCTTTTCTCGTTCTTCTTCCAGCTCCGCCCTCAGTTTGTCCAGAACAATGTTGATCTCGGGGTCACCTTCACCGTTGAAGCCTTCAACACTTGTTTGAGAGGCAGTTCCTTCACTTCCTGATCCCTCTGTTGGCACCTCCTTATGATTGAGGTCGGCATCTCGGGAGCCGTGGTCATGTTGAAGCTGTTGTCGATGAGTGTACTGGACTTCAGAGTCTGACTGGCTTTTGATTCGGAGAAACTCGACACTGGTCTGTATGAAAGACAATTCAGATAATATTCAGTTTTCAGTCACTTCAACATGCAAAGTGGGGCTGCTTTAACTTTGAGTGACACTAACCTGTTGGAGCTGTCTCTGTAGTGCCTGAATCTGTCCAGCAAGTGAGTGTGCCTCCAGCTGCACCTGGTCTCTGCTGGCCAGCGCATCCTGCAGGTTGGAGCTCAGCTTGGCAATTATCTCATTACGCTTCTCCACAGCCTCTTGTAATTGCTGCAAGTATAAATCGATTTTATAATCACAGAAATACACACAGTCATACATGGACATATTTCCTCAGGCAAATGGGCAACACAATTTGAAAGCACGGTATTTATTTATACATTAAAGCAGCCCTAAGAGGAAATGAATAATAAATAAACTAAAGCAAATATTTTTGCTGCAAGGTCAGATAGAAAACTGATTGACTAAATGAAAGAGCATCATAAAGGTAATATGTACATAAGAATGATCACTTTTGTGATGTGAAAAAAAACGTATAGTCAAGATTATTTAAGGTCATTTTACAACAGTTTCGAGACCTGAGGACCTTCATATAATAGATGTACTAAGCTGCATTTTCAAATCAGTGCAGCCAAGCAGAAGGGGAGACAGTTACATTTACCATTGGGTTGGTGATGATGTCAGACACAGAAATTCACAAGCCTTATTAAACACACTCATAGCAATTCCATATAAAGACTTCCATTGTCTTATTGTTTAAACGTAGCATGAAGACAAATCTATCTGTTTGACCAAACACAGCTAAATACTTGGCAACATGGTATGTAAACAAGAACAGTTTAAGGGCTCTGTTTCCATCATGTGAATTTGGAGCCTCGGATTTTAGTGCAGAGTATTTATTTGAGATTAAACCCATCTCCACCTTACCTGGTACTTTTTAGTCTTAAAAATAAAATCAAAGCAAAGAAGGGAATAAAACTGCTAAATTATGTTGTAATCCATTTCTTTATCATGCAGTTTAATTATTGAATGTATATACCTTGAGCTGTTCTCTGCCAGTAAGTGCCAGTAGCTCCTCATGTCCCAGCTCTACAGAGGGGGACGGGCTTTGCTTCAGGGTCGGGGGCTCATCCATCTGTCTTTGTTTCTGCTGAACCACAGATTTTGTTGGTATCTTAGGTACCTGGAGGATCAGATAGTTTAAGAATTAAGCATGGTTTTACTTTCTATTTTGTCACATGCCATGAATATGTAGATCTATTGTGGGTGAGGTTTCCCTTTAAAAAAGGTAGTAAATGGTCTCACAGTTAATACTGGCAAGGTTGCTATGACAACTACCCCACAGGCAACAAGATGGTTAGTGACCCAATTTTTCTAATGTATGTTAACAGAGCAGGGGGCACGGGCCACTTGTTAAAGCCTACAGTGACCAAACAAAAACAGACAAATTGAGGAGGTCGGTTCGTGTGAGCCGTGAATAAAACGGATTGAAGTCATGCAGTCCAGCAGCAGTGTGTGATGTACCTCATGGTTGGTCTTCCTGTTCAGCTGGGTGTCAGTGGCTGATGGAAGTACTGGTTCTACACGGCGGTCTTGCGTTGAGCCGTCATTCTGCGCGACAGTCGAGCCCTTCCTCTTCTGCGTCTTTTTCGCCGCCCCCGCACTGTCGCTTTGCGCCCGCTTCTGTCTGAAGCTAGCAAGCTGCGCAGGAAGGACAATGATAGGTAGATGGACACGTAGGTTAAGACCACTGAGCACCACCACACGATCAGCATGGTGAAGCTCAGGGGTCAAAGATGAGAGACAGCTAGAGTCCAGAATAATGTCCTCATTGGAAAAAAAATGTGAAGTAATCAAAACATCATTGTGAGATCATATAAGCAAAAAGTTGTCGAAAGTTCCCAACGCAGAAAAAAATTATATAAGATTGAAAGCCCTTATTTTGATGAGTCAGGATTGAGCAAAGGACAGTGCCCAATGAAGCAAGAAGAAATCCCACAGTCACACCCAAAATAGACCACACCATAACCTGGCAAGTTCAGAATGAGGTGACAGTGCTATATATTCTCAAATCTCCAGATAGCAGTTTAAGCCCATGAGGAATGCAGGTTTTAGTGACACAAATTGGACAACTCTCGGCAGATGAGAAATGAAGCAATGTTTCAAATATAAATTAAAAACATCTATTTCCTTCACTTGATATTTTTCAGCTTGTAAAAAAAGTCTAAATCTGACTCGTTGACTGAAGCTTTTTGAGACAACAAAAAGTCTGCTCTGAAATAACCAAGTACAAAAACATTAAGAATCTTAGCCTGAGAAGTTCATCAAGAATAAAAAAACATCATCCACAATCCAGCCAGGATGTTTAGTTTGAATTCCAGAGTGACCGATTTGGTACAAATCCACCTCAGTCCGTCGCTCTCTCTCTCTCTCCTTCTCTCTCTCTCTCTGAGGCTTCATCTCTTCTTTAAGCAGCTTAAATCAGATTACAGCATTCACATTGTGACAGAGACCCTCATGAAGTCCTCCATCAGTGACTGACAAATCAATCAGTGACTCCCTTTCCTGCTGGCGCTCAGACGTGTCAGTTCCTCCGCATCAGGTCAGCTGCTTTACAGTCCAGTTGTAGATCTTCCAGATGGAATGCCCCACAGCTCATTTGACCCAACCCCTCATCCTAAAACTCCCTGCCAAACAACGCACAGAGCAGAGGGATCCACAAACTCTGGATAGGGGATGGCATGTGTCTAGACTGAGGAAGGAGGGTGGAGACTGGGAGATGTACTCGCATGGAGAGGAGGAGACAGAGCTCAGTGTGAGGCGAGCAGCATCAGTGTGCACGCTCAATTCAATTTGAGATTACATGTCCTTGGGAGAGCTACTAGTTGCTTTGTGCGATGAGTCACATACATGTGCATGGCAACATTGTGTGTGCATGCGCACCAATGTTTTTATTCTGCATATCACATGCCTGATTAGAATCCAGATTGAAAGTTTGCTTTAGGGCAATACAATGCATCAACCAAACACCATACCACATCTTCTTCATTTGACTTCTTAAAAACAGTTTAATCCTTCCTTCAGCTCCACAATTAAGTCTATTTCCACTTCACATGATTTTAAAGCTTTCTTACCCCTGATTAGTTTAAACCCCACCCTTTGTGTCCTTTCATCACCAGATTCACCGCCTCCGCCTGCCACAACACTCTTCTTTGAAAGACACATCAGCCAGATGAGCTGTGTTTAGCTCAAGGCCGCTTTGCACTATTGAAAGTCAGACTAAGCAGCTGGCTGGAGCTTTCTGTGGCCAAATCAGATGTTACTGGACTGAATATTGCCATCGTGTTCTACAATGTCAGCAGCAAGACTGTGGATGATGCTGCGGATTTTATGTTAACCGTTTTGCTTTTAAGTGTGTACGTTTCTTATATATATGTTCCATGATTTCAACGTGGCGGAGAAATCAGAGCCTTCTGATGCAACACATACAGTGAAATGAACTGACAGCAACGAATCACCATAGCAACACCATTCATGCAGACTCAAGTGTCATGTTGGACCTAACCAAATCTCATGGGCTCACTGCACCACCTGATGGCCTGCAAGCAGCATCACAGTGTATGCAAGGCGATCCGCTATATTTTTCATTCAATTATAAAAAGACAATGCAGACTTCCTTTCGAGTTGAAAATCTGCATTGTGAATCATTCTTTAAAAAGCAAAAGGCTCAAGTCTCAAAAGGTTGACAGCAATTACATCATAGTGACAGAAACCGGAAGAAAGCCCTGATTGCCCACTTGATAGAAACAAAATAAATAATAATGTCCACAAACCAACAATCAAATCCCAGTCACCAGTTGGTATACTTACTGTCTGGTTTCGTGGCATGTTGGAGGATTTCTGTAATAAGGAACCCCAGGGCTTCAGATGAATAATTTTTTTTTATAGCATTCAGCAGAGTTATTCATCAGCCTTATCTTTTCAATGTGCTCCACCATGAGATAGAAGTGAACATCCAAATCTTACAAATGCAAATCAATTAGATCACAAGTGACCTCGATTAAGACCTAGCCTGCAGACAACATAGTGTGATTGTTCATATGAGGTCATTCTTGATTATTGGCCCATTACTAATCTGGTCTCACATTGAAGTTAAAACAGCTGCTGTTTTTATGAGAGCGTCACAGGAATAACACTCACAGACTAGTGAAAGAAAATACAAATTTGCAGTTTCTAGCTCCCTCTTTACTGGGCACAATATATATTCCAATAACGTGGATCTATAAGTTGGGGAAAGTTGCAAAAATAAGATAGAATAATATGCTGTACAATATATATTCCTGAAATGCAACATTTGACAATTACTTCAGTCATAGTGCCAAAACATCAACAACAAAATAAAATATATAGTCTTTTTTTTATAGTAAGCTCTTTTAACCTTGCTTTTATTTTTATGTTTATTTAACTATTGCAGTGCTGAACTGACCGGGTGCTTCTTGTTTGTTTGTACTTTCATTGCCCTGTTCAATGCATATGACAAACCAACCTTGAAACTAAAACATGGGTTGTACTTGCAATGCTACAGCTCAGAGATGAATGTTAAACTGTTCATTTTTATGATTTCCCAGGTTAGAAATGATATCCATGGTCTGTCTACGTGCAGATCTCTTTCCCTGTCGTACTTCAGGTCTATCCAGATTGATTAAGTCATCATAATATCCAAATATCTTACTACACGAGTGTTATTGTTGTCGTTAGCAATGTGCAGCATCGGCTAATGTTCAAAACGCGGGCATGTGGCGCGCTGAATGAATTAACCTATTAATGACTGTGATTGAAAGAGTCACTGGACTCTGAGCAGCGACGAACTAGACACACGAACAGACAGTGTGGAGGAGGGTGTAGCAGCTAGGAGAGTTAGAGGTGAACTTATAAAAGCTATGACAAAAGAGTTAGCTAACTGCTAGCATTGAGTGTGCGCTCATTCTTAGTGACAAACCTTCGCTCTCCCCGCTTCTAGTTTCCTCTGCCGCTCGTCTTCATCCATCTCGGTTTGAACACAACCATTAAACGTTCAGGACGGACGCACTAACTCCACTAAAGCTCAACTTCTGGCATAAGTTCGCTCAAACTAAATCTTGGAGCTTCCACGGACACAACTGTCAACAGAGCATATTCAATATGGCCGCCAAGACGTTCCAACTCCGCCCTTATCGAGTTTGCTTGAATGAACGGGCCAATCACATCGTGGCTGTCCACGTGTTCAGCCAATGGCGTTTGACATATTCCTGCATCACTAATGACCCGCCTCATATTTTATACGTCTCTCTAAATCTGAACCTAGCCGACCAATGAAATGGCCGTGTCGTGTGTGCAAGGTTGGATTTCCTGCTCTTGTAGCCAATCATGGAAGAGTAACACAAAACGCCATTCTGTTCACTTTGAACTGGAAAGTGCAGACCTTCAGGTGCGGAGGAGTTTTTATAGAAACGGAGCAACCCACAATACTTATATATATTATATTTATTCACTTTACACAAAGTAAAGTGACAAGCAAAGTCGCAGCTTCTCCTTCGCATATTTTTCTGAATGTTTCTAATGTTTGAATTCTATGCAATCCCACATTGACTCCACCACATTTGTTGCAAGGATAGTTCTTTATGCCACTGGCTTTATATTAGTGGCTGATGACGTACTGTAAAATCAATTTGTGAATTAATGATAAGAATCTAAACATCACAAGTGTCTTAAACCCTATTTACCCTTTACTATAACCAGCGACAATTAAGTATGTCGTACAAAAGATTCAGACTGCAGTTTTATAAACCGCAACGATTTCAATCATTTGTGTTATTTCTAACTGAAATAAGCACAAAATAAATCCAAGTATGGCATTGGTTTGTGTCTAGTGTTGACTGAACTTATTGGTTGCTAAGGAGCGGCCTACAGGTTGCCAAACTTCACTTAATTTATCTTTATTAAAGACAAGTCCACTGAAAATGAAATATTTTATGTTGGAATATTCACACTCTCCCCTCTCTCATACATTGAGACGAGCAGGTGTGCAAGTCATGGTCAAGTGCCGGTGGTAAACAAGGTTGTCTCATGGCAACCACTGAATGCCTGCACTCAAACAAACAGGAGAACAAAAGGTTTGTTTGATTCCGAATGCCAAGTTTTCAGGTAAATTATTTACCTGCATTGTCAATCTAGTACTGCAGCACATTACGATACAATAACAGTTCCTCCTTTGTGACATTTTGTAGGATGGCAGCTCCACTGTCGACCAGATGACAAGACTCAAACTCAGACTGCTGGAGAAGGTAGGTGAAAGGATAGTCTGGAATTTACAAAACGCTATTGTTTCAACATCAGTCACTTAAGGACTTTTTCTTCTCTAAAATCCTCAAGTAAAATTGTTATCTTGACAATTATAATCAAAATCAAGAAACACATATTACTTCCATTCCTAGAGACTGGAAAACGAAAAGCAGAACATGGACGACAGAGCAGAGTCGGCACAGTCTGCAAGTAAGATGACAGAGATTTCTTTGTGAGGAAGAAAGTTGGTCATCATCTTCAGTAGCATAAACAAAAACATATAACATCCATATATGTTAAATTAGTTATGTTCAAAGAAAACATACTTACTGCAAAAGTGAACCTAGTAGTAAACTGATGTAACGGTGAATGAGGAAGGAGTCTTGGGAACTGATTAATAGAAAGTGAGTAAGTAAAATATTTTAAGAAGACACTCAAAAAGATATAGGTTGTAAACATGAGTGATAATAAAAAGATTGCAAGGTTTAGTTTGTGAGAACATGATTTTGTCTGCACAGGGACTTATGATGGGCATCTGGATGCACTGTACGGTGCACTAAGGCGAAAGCAGGACCTCCTGCAAAGACTGAGGGTCAGAATAAATGCTTATATTTTGTGTTCCAAGATTATATTTTTTATTAACAAATAACTACCTTATAGAGGGATAAACACTACATAACTAATGTAGAACAAAGCAGGAGGTCCCCAAGAACTAACAGCATCACTTGTAACTGTCAATTCCTGTACAGGAGCAGCATATGTTAGAAGACCTTCATAGACCTCACACTTGGGGAGGGTCCAGAAAACACCACCAGTCCCATTTTGTCACTGTCCCACCACGGCTGCCAGCACTCCCATCCAATTTACCCACTCACATCCACCACCCAGCCCTGGCTTTGCCCTTCCTGGCGCCTCCACCACCTGCTGTGCCTACGCGCATCATTCAACAGACTGTGAGGCACTCAGCATTAATCTCAGAAACAACCCAGACCTGTTGTTTCCACTTGCAATCAGGACAGGAATAGTGTGAGAACACTGCAAATTAAATATGCAAAAAGTAACCTCCTCTTTTTCTTTTTCACTTCAGCTCCCCCAGCATCCTGCCACCATCATTCAACAGCTGCCCCAACAGCAGCCTCTGACTGCTCAGATTCCTCTACCTCACCTGTATCCTGCTCTACGTTCAGGCAGCGTCAAAGAGGGTATACATAAGCAGAACCAGATATCACATATTTGACTCTCCCTGTATTCAAATGTTTGTTCCTATACAGAATATGTGTTTGTGTATGTTGCATTATAGACATGGTGGAACTGATGCTGATGCAAAATGCCCAGATGCACCAGATTATAATTCACAACATGATGCTGAAAGCCATGCCTCATATGGCCCTGTCGCCAACCAGGGGACCCGATATCTGTGCCATCCACAGTGGACAGGTAAGCACAAACATACTCTCTCTAACTAAAGCTGAATTCAGACATTAACTTGTGTCCAGACATTTCCTGGAGTTTGGTTTATAAATATGAAGAAAGCAGGAGGGGATTGTCTGGGTCAGTCAACAGGAATACTTGTTCGTCTGAAAGCTGCCTTAGAATCAAGGCATAATGTGTGCACTCTTTACAAAACTGCCATCTCCATTTTAATCCCCAAACTATACTTCCAGGACAGTTACCAAAGAAATCCTATTTTTGTGCAGCCAGATGTCAGGCCAAGAGGAAGTGCTGTCCATCATCATCATCACTACGGTCCTCACCCTGCAGCAACACAAGTGCCTCGTATCCGTTACCCTCCATGGTTATCATCAGGCATCCCAGAAGGACAAGCAGGGGGTCACCTCCCCCCCTTACACCATGCAACAGCACCTATTCCACTCCCACCAGTCAATGCGTAAGATGCACATGCACTAAAAGATAAATGTTACAAATGGCAACATCACATCACCACAATCGTTGCTTCTCTCCATTGGCTGAATTTATTTAAAGATTTCCCTGATCCCTTTTAAAGCACAACAGGGTCTGGCCCCGAGCTACATCAGAGAACTGTTGACCCCTTCTTTGCCTGCATGAAGCCTTAGATCCTCAGGTGGATCCTTGCTGGCTGTTCCAAAGTCCAGGTTGAGAACTAAAGGTTTCCTTTTCTTTACTTATTCATTTATTTATATCGTCATATTACTGCATTTGTGTGTTCAGGTTTTCATGTGACAAAGCTCTATATTTATTATATTAACTATTAATTCGACAACTAGTTTGTTTCCATCCACCTAAACGTGGTCGTCTGGCCTCCTTGTCACATTGCATCCTAATGATTGTTATTTCTCTTTTATTTACTTTGATTGCTTTGCTGTCAAGTTACTTTTTAAACTCTGTATTTAAAAAGCGTACTATTTAACTACTATATTATTATTATTATTATTATTATTATTATTATTATTACAAATATATTATTATTGTATTGTATTTTCCTTTTTTACTAAGAAACCCATTTGTCCCTTTCTTTACAGGACTCAAGTTTTTCTCTGAGAATCCCTGGTGTAGTAGCAGTGGTCAAACATTATGAAAATAAAACTTCAATAACCAAGATTAAACATTACACCCATTGCGCATCATTCACCAATGGAGTTACTGTTGAAACATTTTATTGTGTACATGAATCATGTATGAATGGAAGACAAATAAATCCAGATAATAAACAGGGTCGATCCTATGCATTAAAAATGTACTCTCATTTGTTTTACTCCCTGAAAAAAAAAAATTGATACGTCACCTGAAGTGCGCAATACGTGAAGTGAGCAAGCTATCGCGAACTTCAGCCTACGGCTAGCCCTCTATTTAGTGAAGTCCATTTGAAGAGTAAGAACATCACGGACATTAACAGGTACGTTTGCTTACTAAAGTTTTACGTTTGAGCAATTTATGTGTATGACGTAGTGATGGCGAGATGAAGCTTAATGAAGCATCGAAGCTTTCCATCCAATTGGTTCACTGGTGGGCCATTGCGTTTCGTTGACCATTATATTTCGATTCGCGAGGCTGTGAACGTCATCATAAAACGTCATCAACACAAGCCTCGATTAAGCGCTTCACTACAATGCTAGAAATGTAGCATCTTAGCTTAGCCAAACACCTGTGTCGTAGTTAATTCGCATCTGGATAAAATGTTTAAAAATTTAGAATAACGCTAGTTCATGTCCAATTTCAATGGATACTTTACCCACAATGTAGTACAACTTTTCGTGTTTCTTTTTTCTTTTTTCAGTTTAGACATTAATTAAAAAAAAATAAAGATTAATTCATGCTAGCAAAGGTTCACCGAGGGGACGAGCGACGAAAAAGATGTTCGCCCGAACAGGGACTTGAACCCTGGACCCTCAGATTAAAAGTCTGATGCTCTACCGACTGAGCTATCCGGGCTCTGAAAGCATGTACTTGCTGATTTAAATGAAATATGCCGCAAAAGGATTAATATGATTTGTCATATTATTGTATAGATGCTATGTTAGCCAAATAGCTACATAGGGTAGCATGCTAGCCCCGTGTGCATGTATGCTGAGCGCAGTTGGCATGCTAGCCTGTTAGCAGCTATGGCGTTAGCTGATAGCGGCTAACTTCTCTTAGTGCAAAGGTAGCGAGGAGCTAACGGGCTAGCTGCTAACTGCTAATGTGTTAGCCTTGCTGGTATCACCGTTCATACACGTGCGACAGTAAAATACAACGTTGTGTTAAAGCGACTGTCCGGCGCATTATTAACCAGCCAGTCTGCGGCCATCATCATAAAACGTCTCAAGACGTCTTTGTTACTTTTTCCAGTGTAAACACAAAATCACTGACTCGTGTTTAATATATGAGATTGCAGCTGTACAAAATGGTAGTTTACAGGATCTACAAAACAAAGAGTAAACGACAGTGATCACTTTTTTAATCTAACTTTACAGCGTTGAACCAGAAAACATTACCATCAATCGTCATGACACGTCCCTTTTGATAAATAAAATAATTAAAAAACTATATGAAAACATAAAAACAATCCCTCAGTTGATTAAAGTGCATATTTCTCTTAAAGAACTGTGGCTTAATGTCTGGCACAGAGGACAGTCATGCTGTGAGTGGTCAGGATCTGATGGATGGTCAGTATTCTTGGGGTGATGTCTGTACAACTCTTCAGAAGATGGATGGATTTAGTCATGCACTTGTGCTCGGGGGCGTATTGTATGACAACAAATAAATATCCCATGCTTTAAACAGCATCGCTCGCCCAAAGCACCCATAGAAAAAATAAAACCAATCAATAAAACAGGTACACAGTAAAACCTGGGTGAAATCAGCATCTCTGGTTAGACATAACAAAATTCTGGCCTTATAATTGTGTTGTGATGAGTTCAGTATGCTGTACTGTTTTTATGACTTTACCCGTTAACGTTTATTCACAAATACCGGGCGTCTTTGTACAATATATCTTTAAAATTAGTTTTTAGCTGTGCAAATTGGGCCAAACGTCAGGAAAAGTTTGTTTACATTTTCAAAAGGTCAGTTGAACTTTGTAAAGCAGTGACTGCACAATGGAATTAAAAATAGACAGAGATTCTGATTCCAGAGCAGATATACACAATGAAAGTCTGTTTGTTACCAACATCTTTTTGAACACATCCTGGTTAAACTCTGTAGCTTTTTTACACAATAAATTCTTCAAATTTTACTTTTCATAACATCTGATTTGTAAAAGAGCACAATTTGAATCACTGCGAAAACCTTGTGGTCAAATTGTTTCTCAGGAGTGTTCAGAATTATTGTTACATCGCAGCAACACAAACACTGTCATTATGTTTTCCTACGACACTATAAAAACGGTAGAATTATGTAGCGTTATCAATAGCAATTGCAAATAACTTGATCCGGTAGGTCCTCTTCTGACACACAGAATCCATAGATTTACCCTGTAGGCATATAGGAAGTCATAAAGTACATCATGGATGTCACAAGCTCATTGTGTCTTTCAATGGCAGACAGTAACATGACTCTAAACTTGTCCAGATGGTTTCACTACTGGACTATTTTCATGGCACGTCTTTCGTATTCCCATCTTCATCTGCGTCCGATCAGATGGTCAATCCTGGAGTGAGATCCGGTCAAGGGTGAGGATGTGATGCATTGTCTATGGAAGTCGGGGCAATGATTCGTATTCACATGGCGCAGTTATGTAATCTAAAGTGAGACGGAGAGATCAAAATTATTAGTTTACTTGCAATTTGCTTGGGAAAAATCAACAACACCATCCCAACCAATCACACCCAGTATTCACCTTATGTACGTGAGGAGGCATCTCATCCTCTGAGGTCTCCTCCGGCACTGGCCCGTGGTGTCGTGGTGCTCCCTGACCGTCGTCTGCCCACCCTCCCATGGGGACACGGGTGGACCTCACTACCTTCCCCCCTGCACCAAAAGAGTCTGGAGAGCAGAAAGTTTGGTTGTTCAGCAACACTGATCTGTACAGCACCAGCACTGCAGTGATCTCAGTTGGTTTGCAAATACTTAAATAGCATTAGCCCACTTAGTTCTTACATTAAGCCAGAGTAACCATAACTGAGGTAGATGTAAAAAACTCAGCTGCTCACTTTTGAGAAAGTTGAGAACGTTTTGTGCATCATACAACTTGTTTTTTATCCCAGTATTTCTTCTCCTAAACTGATCTTTCATCTCTTTTATCCATTTTTTTCATTCATAAAAAATAACAGTGCTAAAAGAAGTGCAAAGCCTTTTGACAGTATCAAAAGAGTTAATGTGATCTGTAATGTAATGTTAATCTACTATTAGAAAGAGACAAGAGAAAGGTAACATTATATTAGTTAACATATACAAATAATGGCAGGAAAAACCCTAAAGGAACATTTAATAACAGTTCAACTGGAGAGACAAACAGTAATAGATACCAGTGGTTGGTCTGCCAGATCTCTGATGGCTGCTTCCCTGTGATGCTGCCGCCTCCTGGCCCATGAAGGTACTGCTGGTGGCTGAAGCTGAGGTGGGAATGGTACTGGGACTGGGAACTGTGGTGGGGTAAGTATGTGAGCGGGGTAAATTTCTGGAACGAGAGATGGGTTGGCTCCTCACTTCATCTGGAATGCTGTCACTGCTTTCATCGCTCTCCTGCCTGTGCCAGGTGTGACGAGACATCTCGCCCAGGGACTGCTGTTTGTGAAGCTACAAGGACAAAACACAAAGATACTGTCGGACATCTAATGCATAGGACCCAGGATGGAGAGGATCTCTATGAACATATCTCATGTGAGCACATACGTACTTACCTCATGCATGTAAAGTGCATGGATGCTCATCTCAGTGGAGGCATACTCTGATAGGCCCAAACTGGTGAGCTGACCCTCCCATGCACTGCTGCCCGAGCTCACGGTTCTGGCATCAGTCCTACAGGAGGAGAGGGAACAAATGTGAAGACAATTATGAAATAAAGAGGAAGAACTGGGGAGGATAACAGGGAAGACAGCAGCTAAGTGTTTATGTTTTGAGTTGAGGCATATTTTCAAAGTAGTAGTTTCTTACCCAGAGCCTGCCATTGCCTTGCTCATGGCTGACGTGTTGCAGCCGGCAGTTTGGTGAGGGGCACTCAAACTTCCTCTGAGATGCAGACTGCTGCTGACTGGGGAAAGAGAGCGCAAGGCTGATGCTCCGTCGCCTACACCCGCTGCGTGATTGGCCAAAAAGCTATCTCTGCCAAAGTGAACAGAGCCCAGTGTGGAGGGGCCTTCCAAGAGGTTTGCAACCAGGCTCCTCGGCTATAAGAGAGAGAGAGATATAGCAAGACGTTGAGACAGAGAAGCACTTCCTCCTGAGATGTAAACCATTCAATGAATTAAGGCTTGTTTACTTTAAGAAATAATGAGTGTACTAATTGAAAGTCCCTTTGGACAAAAGCGTCAGCTAAATGACATGTAATGTAATGTAATATGTCAATGAGGTAAATTACATTAACATTTTAGAAAACAATTTTTGTGTTCTTGGCAAAATTAGGTTTCATTACAATTGTCAATATAATTGTATAGTTAAAACTTCTATGCCAATAATTTGAGAGATGCAGAGAAAGGGTGGGAGAGAACAGAGTGAATCTAATTTGACCTCTGTAGATGTCAGGAAACTTGACTTCAGATCACTGTGACACTGAACATGACTGTTAGCTTGTCTCCATACCTCAGACTCGGACAGCGAGAGCGGATGAGTGTCTCCAGGAATCCCGGTGGCCTCTCTGTGAACTCTTTCTTTCAACTGGCTGATGAAGTGTGTCGTTTCTTGAGGAGGCTGCCACTGAGGGTTGGTAATGGCAAAGTGCATCAGAGATAACTCTGTTTTTCCATCCTCCGCCTGTTGGTAGATAGACGCCTCTGTCTTCCCTGCTGACATCCACTAAAGAGGGAGTAAAGTTTTAAGACATACTCATTATTTAACTTTTGAATGAATGAATGTAATGCATGCCAATCAGTTTATACGCAAGTACATTAAATGTGTCTACAACTGTGTCTACATGTGTGTGTGACTGAACATGATGTGTTGGTTCCTCACCGCAGGGTGTCCATGCTGCCTGATGTCCATCTGGGCAAAGGAGCAGGTGTCACCCACCCCGATCACCTCCACCGTAAAGTTCCTGAAGAAATCTATGATCTCCAGAGACTTTCTCCTCAGACAGAAGATCAGGATGATGGGAGTCACCACTGGACTGAGCAACTCCTCTAGAATAAAGACCTGGAGGCAAAACAAATGGACATTGAAGTAACAGTCATGTACTGGGATTGAGCAAAGTTTTACAAAAACTAACATGAACATTTGATTCTAACAAAAATAATATTATATATTCATTTTGACTGAGATGCGGACGAAATATTGTGATTTAAAGATTTAGAGTTTTAAGGTGCCATCAGATATGAACATTTGGGATTGTAGAGTAAATCCACTCTCATAACAAGTACCAACAAGGTATTTCACACTGAAACTCTACATTTCTTCAGGGAATATACTTAATAACCGACAGCAGAAATCCCTGCTTTTTAATGGTCTGCTTTATGACACTGTGTGAATGCAAATAATAATGTGAAAATAAAGTTTGTTATTAGAAAATGAATCTGTGTTTACTTGAGACAATTATCTCAAGATTATTGCAATTGCATTGAAAATTAAATAGGAATTCATGCTCTGAGAGGATTTGTCAAGTGTTGACATTTTCAAGTGAATTGAAATGTGTCTATTCTAAGTCTCGGTCTCTTTCCCTCATCAGTATTTGTACTCACTGCTTTGTACTGGAAGAGCTGGGAGAACTGGTCGCGGGTCTCATATCTATGTGCGTTGCCCTGCCAGTGGTCGGGCATGTAGTGGATATGAGCCAAAATAACCCGCAGCAGCTGCTCAGGACAAAACACCATGTGCTTATCAGGAATAAATGACCTGAAGAAAGAGAGATGGTGGAGAATTAGAACTTAAATCTTGCAATGTAAATTGCAAGTTAATTGGATGACAGCTGGCTTTCACTGCCCTCACTAAACACTCCATACAAGGCAAATAAACAGATGCCTTGGTTGAAACTCATAAATCTACGCAAAAGACTTTTCTACCTTTAAAATGTATTACATAAATATAGAATTAAAAGATAAACCATACATGTACAATCTAAAGAATTCTGTGAGTCTTGAATGGTTTTAAGTAAGAAACATAACTGCACCATCTGTTAGTAGAACTCTCTGATATTTAAGAAGTTAATTCAGAGCTAACACAGATATTAAGTAGTCAGAAGCTACTTAGGGGAGGAAACCCTCTTATTCCCATTTTCAGTAAACTGCCCAAGAGCATTAAAGAGATTATAAATCTGGGTTAGCTTTCAAAGTGCAACAAAGGAATGGCTAAGGGATAACAAATGCAAATGTTCTAGTGGGAGATTTGTCCCTTATCTATGTGGTATATGTTTATCTAATGTTTGCTACTTGATATTTGTTTAACAGTGATAAAGGTAATACTTCAAAAGGGAGGAGTGATCCACTATTTAAGTGTCAGTTGTGTATTAAGTTTGACTGATTAGCTGATGTAGGCTGTGCTACTATAATCTTTTCTCCCTCCTTTCCTTAAATCAACTGTGTGCATTTAAATAGATGAGACGAGCAGACAGATTAATGGGATGACACTCATCCTGACCTGCAGACTGTGATACACACTCCCAGGAGAGTGATCGACGACAGAACATGTTCTACTGCGAGAACATCCTCGTCATAGATGGTCAGGGCGATGAGAACCGCCAGGAGAGACCCAGCAAAGAACGCTATATTTTTGGCAACCACCGTCAGCAGTGGTGAGAGGAAACAGTTCATGTACTTGGACGCAGCCTGGAGGGAATGGAAAGAGGAAGAGGAAAAGGAGGAAACAAAATAATAATGAACACTATGAGCATGGATGAGAAGTACCAGTGTATCAAGGGACTTTCTGTGCATTTATTAAAAAGTTTAACTAGTCCACCAACCTTGTAACCTTTGCTGAGGCGTGACATGAGCTCGTGGTCCAGCTCATTGAAGTGACGCAGGTAACAGCGACCGTAGAGAGACCAGCATCTCGCTCCCAGAGAACCAGGCTCTCGCTTGATCACCTAGATAAAGAGACATGCAACAAACTATTGTCTAGGGCTTTATATAAAATATGATTGTCTCTAGAGTACGTATCTTGATCTGGAGCCTTTACCTCAGTGTAACTAAAGAAGGCGTAGAGAATCTGCCACACCAGAATGACCGGACACAGTAGCAGATTGGCGATGCCGATCCATAGGATGCGAGAGGCGAGCCTGTCAGCTAGCTCCAGCCTGTTGCCTCCTCTCTTATATTCTGGTTTTAGGCTCCACTCATTCTCAAACAAAGAGCCTACAGAGAAACAAAAAAGTATTTGAATACATGGATTGTAAAAGAGACAAAAATCAAAAGTAGATGCATACCGTACAAATATAATGAATCACAGTGACCATACACACACCTGGCCCCCAGAAGAAGATTAGCTCAAAATTGTACTTGAGCCCCCGAGTGTAGAAAACACTGTCCCCAAGCACAGGAAGTCGAAAACGAACAGGAAGGAGTGACTTATTCACCATGGCAACCTGGAGAAGAGCAGGAAGACAGCTTTGGTTTGAGGTCACAATGTTTTCTCATAAATAGAGACAGATGTGTTAGTTTTGAACAGTGTCATTAAGATAGCGACAAAAAGAAACACACCATGTAGTTTTTAAAGCGGAGGATGCGGTGGTAGATGTCGAGCTCGGACAGTTCCTTCTTGTGGATGCAGATCTGGTGTTCTTTCTGGATCTCCACTATCCTGGCCTGAACCTCCTGCCATGTTGCGTAAGGAAGCTCTGACTGAGAGGAAAAGGCTCAGTGAAGGCTACATGATACAAAATATTATCATCTGAGACTATAATAAATCGGGCTGGATCCATTTAATTTGAACAGAGCAAATCCCATGACAGTATTTGTCTGACTCACCATGGTCATCTTGAGGGCGTTGATGTAGAAGGATCGGATCTCCCAGTAACAGCAGACATTGTAGATGAACTTGACGAGCCGATGTAGCCAGAACACCCCAGAGATTATCAGCAAAAAGATCACAAACACATTGTCTTGGATACTAGAGGAGAAAATATGAACTTTTATCAGTAAATGTAAATGGACAGAAACGTATTCAACAAAACTGTTATATGGGTGAATGTGTGTGAATGTGAATACTCACCGAGCACTGCAGACGTTTACTGGAAGAAAGGCATCTGGCAAGGTAACTTTAGATGAATCCGTGTGATTTACAAACTTGTTGGCAAAGAGGATATCATAATCTACACAGTTAGCTAGAAATACGGTGAAGCCGACCACAAACAGCAATTGACTGCATGGAAAAATAAAGGAGGAGGGAGAGAGGAATGACAGGAAGAATTACTAAACATGAAAACAAGGATATAAGGCACATTACAATCCATAGACGTCATTTACTAGTCTGAAAAACGAAATTTAAGAAAGACAGGATACGTACACCAGCTCAAAAATCTCTCCCAGCAGCATACAGGTGAATCCATTCTTCTGATGCAGATTATAGACGTAAGGAAGGTCAAGGAAAGGAAACAACAATTCACAGAACAAAAATAATATTTGCCAAAACAATGTTCAAGGATATTCTCTGAAAAAACAGGTCCAGATTTTCTATGTGGCTCCACTGGGCTGCAAAAGGAGAGAAGAATGTGATTCTCTATGCGTTAAATTCATTATCAACTTGTATTCTGAGTGTGTGTTTGTGTGTGTGTTGTCCTACATTTGCCTCCTTCAGGTACATGCATCAGCAGGTTCTCCTCTCCAGGGGGAGAGTCGCTGTAGGAAGCCTCCAGCCGCTGGTACTCTGTGTCAAAGTGTGCCATAGTGACAGCAGCTTCAATTTCACCAAGTAGCTGACCCCACTGCTACAGCCTGGACAAGAGGGGGAAGCAGGGGAAGATGAGAGCAAGCCAAGAGTGTTCAAGATATGAAGACACATTATAAATAAAAAAGATAGGAAGCAATATATATCCAGAAATTGAGAGCACTTGACCATTGATCTTTGAGAGGCAACACTGCTAATAACACTACTATTTTCCCCCAATTATTTAATATTCATTTCTCAAGGAGAAAAAAAAGGGAAAGTTCAGTTTCACCTGATCCTCCTGAGGAGAGATCAGCGACAGTGCAATAACCCTTTCCCTGGTTTCTTGCTTACTAAGAAGGTTCAAAAGTAGACCTGGTTAAAGTGTATTTTCCTTATTCAATATTGAAGCCTGCTCATGCTGCAAAGGCTTCAAAGGGGTATTATAATGCAATCTGTCATATTGGGAGTACAGATATGTATACGTGTGTGTAATGTGCAGATTGGCTGGACCTTTGCAGAGGTATGCTCCTGCCATTATTGTTACTCTCTGCAGTTTGATGTGATCATATTTGGCTCTGTACTACTTTTGATGTACATTTATGTAACTATGTGTGTATAAGCTGAATGTCAAATCAACAAACCAAAATTTCAAATGTTGTGCGCTTGTAGGTTGCCCTAGTACAGACACGTGCGTGTGTGCAACATTCGTCTGAGTGGGTAGGGGTGTGTGGCAAGTTTATGTGCTGGCTCTGTGGTCATAATCTGTAACTATCTTTTTTAAGATAAGCACTACTCTCCTCCTATCCACTGTGTACCTTATGACTGCACACTATGTTGTACTGTGGACTATGTTTTGAGTACTTATTTTGTTGCCTGTTGCGTATTTGTGTGTACTATTTACGTAAATGTTTACACCGGAGATCAGAGAGATACAGCATTTCAATCCCATCTATGTCTGGTACATATGGCAGAATTGACAGAATTGAAACAGTTTACTTTGACTTTGCTATAACACCTGGATATTGTATCTGCTCTTGTCAGTCATATAGAAACTAAGTGATGAGCTAAAACGAAACCATGGTGCAACAAAATACAACTCAAAAAGTACAAATAAGAGCACCTGGGTGTAAAGTGCAAAGAGAAACTGTCAAGATGGCTCCATAATAATCTGAACATGCAAATGTTGTCTTATTGAGAAGTAATGACACTTTGTGTTGTGTAAGAGGAAAGGGGCGGTTCCCGTGGCATGGGAACATTACACTGCCGCTCCACCTGAGATTTAGCTCACGTTATAAACAGGTTTGCCTCTCAAAGGAAACACATGATATAGCTTATGTCAGCCGGAGACATTGTATTACCTCCATTGCAGAACAGCCCGTCCCGCCCAGCTCTTGTGTTTCCTCAACATGCCCCAGCTGTAGAGAAGGAGGAAGAGACAGACATGTCGGTTAAAGCGAACACAGTCGATTTCCCCCTCGGCAGGAACAACAAAAGGCTGAGTCCACGCGTGGGGGGGTAATGGCTGGTGAGTGGAAACAGTAAACAGCAGCGATCCGCGGGTTCAGGTGTTGTTGTGGAGCTTTGACAGCAGAGGCCCGTCTTCCTCGCACGAGATAAAAACATGTCCCCTCCCGAAACCACCACCGCCGTCCCGCCTCATGCGGGGGACCTCTCCCCGCGAGTATCACCTGCTCCTCGGCCGTGTCCCAGTCAGATCCCCCCCAGGTGCGATGGTTCCTCTGCTGGTGTCCGTGTTGTTAAAAAACAGTCTCCGGTTGTTTCTCAGTTTCGGTTTCCAAACAGCAGCGAGGCGTCTACCGCGGCTGAGTGTCACCGCCTGCCGTCCAATGAGAGGACGGGGTTCTCCAACCGCGCGCTCGACAGCCACTCGTGTTCGAGGAAGGGCGGGCTCTCCGGTTGTCAAAACACACTCTGTAATGTTCGTCCATGACGGCTCCTCACCTCCGACTCTGTTTCTGTTTAACTGGTCTTTACTGCCATCGTCTGGTCGTTTCTAGAATCACGACAACTTTGACTGCTACTATTTCTATTATTAATATAATAATTATTGTTGTTGTCGTACTAGCTGTTGTTGAGTACAATATTATGTTCAATATTTCTTTATATAGTAGTAGTAGTAAAATTGTAAGTTATAATAATAAAGAAAGATTATATATGATTCTTCTTTCTGCTCCTTTTCATTCAAGATTTGAGATGTTGTGTTTGCATATAAATAGGTTTGTTTGTTCGATGAATGAAATAAACTTATATATAACAATAACAACAATGAAAATAATACTATACAATCACATTAGTGATGTGTAATCCCTGATATATCACCTATTTCTCCTTGGTGTAGCAGTGAGGAGAATAGTCAAACTGAGGAGGCTCCCCCTCAACATGTGAATATAAGAAACAAGGCTTTACAAATGAAAACTGGAGTTTTGATTTATGAATGTTATTAACGTTATATTTAATGTGTTTGAGTTGTTTAGTAAATAATGTGGCCTAAATAAAAAAGAAAATGACATAAGGCAACACCTTCCTAAAGAGACCTTTTGAATATACAACATGAACGAATGCAGATGAATTATACTTCATGCAGGTATCGAGGGTAACCCTTTATTTATATCCGTTTTACAAATTCTTTCCTCAAGAAGTTTTCTAAAAAAAATAACAAGTTGATTTCTTATTAATTACAGCATAAAGTGAGACTGGTTCATTCATAACAATGTGAACTATAAATGAAGATTTACTTGGGCTTAATGTAACGTTTTTTTGAGGAAATCCTATTTTCGCTATATCTGTTAGAACTGTGTTCTTCTCTCCTTGCAAATCACCAAGTCAATAAACAAATTATGAGGAAACGATTGAACACTCAGGTCAGACTCTAATATTTTTTTTTTTTGCACATTAGATGGTATGAATTCGATTTTGATGAGCGGTCAGTAGTTGACTCCACAGTATAAACATGATGCTCTGCAAAGCCAAGCTCATCTTCTGTTGCTCTCTGCTGTGATGAATATTCATATATGATTGTCAGCCTCTGGAATGACAGCTGGGCTTTTGTTCACTGTGTCAATGCAGCAATTAAACTGTTAACACATCACTGTGTGTGGGCTATACGTGTGTTAATGTGTATATGTGTGTGTGTATGTGTATGTATACCTTTGTGTATTTGACTTAATGATGACGATTTCATTGACCAGTCTCTCCAACGAGAAGCAAATTATTAGGATTTGATTATTACTTTCACTCCCAGACATGGTTATGGAGCAACACAACAGTAACACAAACACATAGACACACTCACGAATATACAAACACTGTCATTGCTGTTTATTCTCTGACAATTCTACAGGTTCTTCATTAATATTATGCATTTTAACCTCCCTCTTACACATATGCAATAAAGAACAGATTATTTAACCATGCATGTCTGACATTCTGTGTATTTGTTTGTGTGTGTTTTACATTTAAAAAGGGCAGGGGTGTCTTGAATCGGGGGGGGGGGGGGGGGCTGTGTAATCCAGTTATTATAGTGATCTGCGTAATTTAATCTGTTCTGATTAGGATTAGGCTTCATTCAACTTAATCTAGGAGAAAGAGTCTGTCACAACCCAATGCACTAAACCACACATGAACCGAGATGTTGAAACAACACACTGTGTGATTCAAAGCTGTTGACTGTAAGTCAGAGTCTCTCTGTGCCTCTACAATAAATTGATGCGTCATGTTTGAACTGATTACTTAAATTTGTATATGATAATAACTAAGTAAAACCAAATTAAAAAAAGTAAGATGCAGATGTTGCAGATGGTTTAAAGAAATTCCAAATTTTTCTGTCCTGCCTGACCCATTATAAAAATGTTTAACCTTTTTGCGGATCCCATCGGATGTGTTACAAATCAAAGGAATTTTAAATAGATTATCTCAGCATTTACTTACTGATTAAGTTCCTAACGGCTACTTGTAGCATTGACATAATATTTTAAAGATAATTTTATTCTGGCCGATGTGTATGTGTGTGTTTATGTCTCTAAGCATGTGTGCTCTGCTGCAGGCTATAGCCGGATGATTAAATTACCCACTGTCTGTCGGGAATTAGAGGGCTGCATTGACAGCTAATTTGTTCCAAAGACATGCTGTCATGCTGCCATGCAGCCCATGGGTGGTGCATGGGGTTAACAGGGTGGGGAAGTGGGGCGTGTCATGTGGGGTTGCTCTGGGTGGGGGTAGGGAAAAGGGAAACAGGATGAAGTCATATCTCTATAGAGCAATTTAATTAGATCAAATCCTTCACCATGCATGCACCCATGTAAACCCCACACATGAAATCTACACACACACACACACACACACAGACACACACACACAAATACACACACAATCACACGCACACAGACTGATAAAAACATCAATCAAACTACAGAATTGTTTCTGAAAACATTGTAGTACTGTTAGTAAAATATTCTTTGATGAAACGGCTTTGGTCTTGAACATTCTAGGAAATTCCACACCTCCAGACTGCAGCACCTGACTAACATAATTTCCTACTGATCATCTTGTGGCTTACCATTGTCTGCAGGATGTATGCAACCAGCTACAAACAGCTGAACAGTAAGATTGCTCCTGATTCAAACTGATCACCATGACTTACAACAGAAGAACCACTGGGGAGGTCGAAGCTCAGGTTCAACGAGATGTAAATTATCTTGAATATCTGTCGGGCAAGGAGAGGGCCCACGGTAGCAAACAACAAGAGTGGAGACTCCAGCTTTGCCAAGCGCTAGATGAGGCCAACAAAAAGTTGGCCAAACTGCAACTCCCAGAAGAAAGAAACGCCTATAGCGACAGGGACGAAGAAACATGGCAGCCAAAAGACAAAGCTGCTGGTCAACCTGTACAAAACCATCAGCGAGAGTCCTTACTGATCCTTTGGAGACTGAGAAGTTTGAGGAGACCCCCAAAAAGAAGAAGAAAAGGAGGAGGAGGACGAGGAAGAAGCAAAAGGACTCTGCGCCCTAACAACTGATTCACACACACAAACGCAAAGGCCACCACAGAGTGTGCAACACGTGATATCAATAACCCATCCGTGTTTGATTAAAGTGGAGATATATGACTATCATAGGTTAGATTTTTTTTGTGTGTATGTGGGTGAGCGTGAGTGTGTGTTGCATAAGCGTAAAAGAAACAACCTGAACAAAGAGATCTATGATCTCTGCTTTCATCTTCTAACGATGAAGGGGAGGTAGAGGGGCGAGAGAGCTAAATCTCCCTGCTAGTCTCATATGACTCAGAGAAAGATATAATAAGACTCATGACATTTAACGTAAAAAAAAAAAAGAGTGCACTATATCTGTGTAGTGCAGGTGGAGAGGGGGGAGGTCAAACATTAATTCATAAGTTGCTGACATGGCACATTTTGCCTGATGTTTTTTTTTAAAGTAGTGCTTGGATGTATCAATATCAGACATATACTCCATGGTGTGCTGGTAGTAATTACAATCTTAACACGCACAGTCCATTTGTTCCATTTAAAAAGAAGTCTGGTCAGTAAGTTCTCTCCTACATGACCTTCTTCAGTCCCTCTTTATTCTCCTAAATGTGATTTCATTTTGAATCCCCAAACTGTGTGTGTTGCATGAGTCATACAGATCAGGTGACATCATGCATGTCACTCTCTGAGAGTGTGTGTTCGCTGTGCACCAGACATGAATCCATGAACCAGCGTGCTGCTCAGCATCATGGTCCTCAGGGAGTGAACTCTGACACCAGACGACATGGATCGTACCCCACATGCACCACTGTAGCTCTTCTTTGTTAAAATTGACATTTTCACCTGAACTCTTTACCTCCTTTGTAACATTTGTACGTCAAATATATATTTCTGTATGATATTTATGATTTTATTTACATATCTGCAGTTCAGAATGTGTCTTTGCACCGTCCTTGTCTCGCTCCCTTTGTCTTTTTGTCCTTCCTCTGTCCACATTTTACTCTGTCGCTCTTCTTTTAAAATTGCATTAATATTATGCAGCTTCAACATCCAGACATGCAAACGCCCTTCAGACCGGCTCAGCAGACAGAGAGAGGTTATTGGTCAAAATCAGCAAAGTGGTAACAATCAATACAGATGACAGACGGGGGTGTGTGAAGATGCATAGAGACCAGCTGGAGGAACAGAGAGTGGACATTCAATGGAAACACCCAATATTAGCTTCAGCGGGTTACTTTAAAGGAATAGTTGAATATTTTGGGAAATGAGGGTTGATACCACTCTCGCATCTGTAGGCTGCCCCTAGCTGTGTCTTCCTCTTTCCAGTCTTAAAGCTAAGCTAAGCTAACCAACTGCTGGCTGTAGCTTCACATTCACCTCACAGATGCAAGAGTAGTGCAGATCCTCATATCAACCAGTGGCCAAGAAAGTGATTTAGCATATTTCTTAAAATATGAACTATTCTATGATAGAAAATGTTTCCTTTCACCTTAGAATATCTGCATTATTGCTGCATCACCTTACGACTGGACCATGGACATTTCACATCTGACTATGTGAGTGACTGATGTTGAAATCCTTCTGCTGTGGACAGTATTTGCCCGCAGAAGTTTAATATGATGTGTAATTCAGCATTCATTAAATTAGAGACACTAAGTAACCTCATCTGCTCAGTATTGGATTTACTGTGTGTGAGTGAGTCATTGTCTCAGTCGCATAAAACATAATTTAGTGAAGAAAATGAGCTTTTAATAAAGCCTCTGCAGTTATTGTAATAACAGCTACTTCTTGTCATCTCAAAAGAGTGCATGAAAAATAAATCTAATATAAAAATTAAATACTGTATGTTATACTAGTATGCATACAGAACATACTGTATGTGGGATCACATGTGATGAAAGGATGTGATTCTGAAAAACAAAAACTGACAATGACACGATGAATGACTTAAAGCTAATTGGCTCTTCGGTTGCTCCTGACGGCACTAATATTTATAGATTTATAGATTTATATTATATTTTTGTTATTATTGTTAAACATATATTTATTACTAATGATATTAATTGCATTATTATTATTATAATATTATTCTCAGTTATTTTGTGGTCATTTTTAAGCCTGCATAGTATAAATAAAATCATTCAGTATATCAAAACTTTCCGTATCATTCTTTATAGATAATTCTGACACATTTTAAAGTAGTTTTATTTATCAATAATAATGAAAAATAAAATGAAATATAATAAAATGAATCCTGCGCAGTCCGCTTCTCAAGAATTCTGAAGTGATTTATTTATATGATTGCTTTACAACATTATAACATTCATAGCTTTCACGCTAAAACCTGCAGCAAATTGGCGTAACAATGCATCTTTGTTACTCTGTGACCGTTTAGAAAAAAAGAGCGCTTGTTCAGAGTCGAATTTGACCCTCAGGCCTTGTTTTGGATTGTCCCATTTCACCAGTAAACCAGTACAAAGGAAGGTTGATGATCGATGGGAACATTTCACACAGCGTTTTCTCTGCGCCTCTTTGATTCAGCGTGTCCTCTCAGACGACCGTAAACAGATGTGTCTGCAGTGAGACGGTCAGGTCACAGGAGTAGAGCGACCTGAAGAGAAAGAGGGGTAATAAATTTTGAGATTTATGGATGCTGCGCTCGTAAAGCTGATTGGCTGTGACCCTGTGAGTGATGCCTATTAGCACATGCAACATATGACATGTGCACACATACAAACACACACACACACACACCGATTTAGATGAAATGATATGCTTGTGATTAACTGCATGTTAGACTTGTTAGTCAGCGTGCTCCAACATTAACGAAGACTCAGCATCACGGATGGGTGAGCTCGAGTCTGAGCTCTTCAGTAATCTGTCTGCGTTTTCAGCCACAGGAGCAGAGGACCTATTGATGACCTGTCCACATCACACACTCGTCTCTGATTTACACATACACACACACACACACACCCGCACCCACTCACAGTGTATGCAGAGTAACAGAAATAGGAGAGGGAGACATGAAGGAGAAGTACTGTGATCAGATGAGTAAGCAGAGTTCCGCTCCTGACCTGCAGGGGACAACATCCGTCCCTCTCTCGACCGCTGAGGGTCACTCAGTCCTGGTGTTACCCTGGTAATGACAATTTAATGGCCCAGACTTTTAATGTCTGTCCATTTCAATGTATGTGTGTGGGGCTTTCCCTGAATCTGTGTGTCCCTGTACACATGTGCATGTTAGATGAGATGCCCCTTTGGGTCGATGGCTTTTAGCCATGTAATTACGAGTAGCAGCCTCTTCCCCACCCCCAACCCTCATACCCATCCTCGCCTCTGCACTCCCAGGACATTTCTGTGCAAATCTGTGGCTGTTGCATTTGGTCTATTGACTTTCATGCAGACCCAGATCAAAAATTATGTCCAGGCTGTTTGCTTTATGCACCCTGGAGTACTGGTCAGGAGGGGGTTAGAGCAGACAGTATGAGCTACAGCAGGACGTCTAGCACAAAGCTATATTTTGAAAAATCAATAAAGCATTTCTTTGTGTTAGTGTACCTTACCACCTGGGCTTTGACATTATTATTATATTGATTGTTGACTAAAATTATCAGTCAAACCAACAGACTAAAACTCAAATATGTTCAGTTTATGATGATATAAAACTGATAAGAGCAGCAAATCTTCCACAATTAGCACATCCACCTCAAACATTTGTCCTACAGAGAAGGACTTCATTAAAATTTAAACTTTTTGGAAAACAACAGAGATCACATGAGTCCATTATGATTCGTAAGCAGCGCTGCAGACAGATAATCAAACAGAGAGCGCTGTAACCTGCGTTAGGCCTCTGTCAACAAACAGGAGGAGGAACCGGACCACATCACAACAACATAACACTGTCAGTTATTCAGTATCCTGTGTAATTAAAGACTCAAAGACTTGTAATCCTTTTTTAAATCGTCTTTTGAGGCTTGGTCATAAACAGATTTACAGATCAAGGAACTAATAAAATGTAATTCTGTAATAATATCAAATTTTTTACTTGATTCTTCATTTTGATCCTTCTGGTTGTAATGAGGCGCCACTGGGGTGCAGCACTGTCACCTCACAGCAAATAGGTTGTAGGAGAATTGTGGAGAAGAATGTGGAGTTTGCATGTTTTCCCTGCGTTTACATGGATTTTCAGTTAATAGCGACTAGTTGCCACATGATCATATGAAATGGATTCAGAGGTGGGATTGGATATTGGGTAACTGAACAAAGGCTTTTCTATCAGGACTATTATTCTTGTGGCCACTTCACTGTAAGAACAGAGAATCTCTCCTTCGGGTTACAGTGAACATGAGTGTGTTCACTCCTGCTGAGGTCTCAGGTTCATCCCGCAAGTTCTCTCTTCCCTTAGGGTCCATTCATATTAAAGATTATAAAGATCAAGTCTCATTTCCTGAATGTTTGTGTATGTGCACGTGTGTGCGCCCGTCACCCCTGCTGACACACACACTTTAAACAAAAAGTGGGGCCCCCGTTGTTGGGTCTAGCCTTTGGACTGTCTCCCTGATGAAGATGGAGGGCAACGCTAAGTAATACGTCCACACATGCATCTAGGAGGCCCCCCCTCTATACCTCCAGGGCTCCAGAGGGAGCAGCCTGAGCTTCACAATACTTTACCCCAGAGAGGCCTCAGCCTGCTGGGCTGCTGATAGCTGCACCTGGCCCCTGATGCCTGGTCTTCTGAAGGGGAGAATAGAACCTCACACGGTCCGCATCACATAAACCAGCTGTCTATATATCCTATTCATACAAGCATGTGTCACTGGGGACACTGTGTTATCCTCTAGGATTTGGGGGTGTTTTTTACCCCCTGTCGTTCTGCTCTAGTCCAATTTATATGTGAGTGTGTTGTGAGATATCATTTTTCACCCCACACAGGCTCTGACTAACCCTGTAACCAAGCCTCCTCCTCCTAATGCATCGAGAGGGAGGCTTTTTAGGAAAGATCAGAGATATTAACTCTCCCCCTCGCTCTGTCTCTTCGTGGTCTGGTTTTGGAGAAGCATGAGAGTGAATGGTGCTGACAGCTCTTGCCTCATGGCTAATTTAGACATCCTGCCAATGAGTGCTTGGGGATTTCTTCCTCAGCGTTGTTATGTATTCATATCAACAGTAAAATTCATCTTTCAACAATAATCTCTAAACATCCAAAGTAGGTGTGAAAAAGCAGCAGCATTTTTTTAAGTTTAAACTATAGTGGCTTTATTATGGGTTAATGAATCTGTCACTATTGCTTCAGATCACTTTTAAGCAAAGAATGACCTTTGGGTCATTAGTAAAGTCAATTCATTAATAAAGCTAAAACAATCTGTTCTGCAGTTCAGCACCAAATCTGTCATTTTGTTTAGACATCTAAAACTATTGAAGATACATTATTATCTACTGAAGGTAGATACGGGTTTACAGCCTGATTTGTAACTATACCATACATATGAGGTTTTTATTTGGATCTGCACCAAACTACAAACACTTATATATATACCAGACCCTTGAATAGTTAAATTCCTTGCAAATCAGTGAAATGTCAAAAAGCTCCAAACAATCCACCCACACTCCAGCCAACCCACCAACCAACCAAACAACCAACCCACCCACCCATAGACAAACCAACCAAACAACCAACCCACACACCATCCTATAAACCACTGTCTTTGTTTTTTTTATTATGTACAGTATACAGGAATGAAAGACAGGAAGCTCAGCCCGCCTCAGTAAAAGCTGCTGTTTTTCCTGAAATCGTCAAGTGGAGGGTGATACTGTTTACACCCTTTATTTCCTGTTGTATAAATCCTCGCTTAATCTTCTTTTGGACACGAAACACAATAGTTTATTGAAACTGAGGCTGGAGCTGCTGTCTGGATCATTTCAGGATCAACACCTGTAATAGGGCCAAGTGGGACAGATGCTCTATCATCTCTTCAGTTTCCCCCCAAAAAACAAACCAGGCTCCCTGATCCCACTTCTGACTGGAGATAAAAATAAGAATCCAGATGTGCACATCAGCCCTCAACCTGCAGTCAAGTCAAGCTTCATAATGCACCACCTTGTATGTCTGCTGGCGTGTGTACACATGAGCTGGATGTGTGTGTTTGTGCATTTGAAGAGGCTGAGTCTGCACCGCCCCGTTGGTGCGTGAGGTGGAGAGCGTCGAGCTCACTCTGCCCCCGGACTGGTCCTCTCTCTCAACCCCACACACCACACACCACACTCACATCCACAAACACACACACACATGCACACACACTTGCACGCTGAAAGGAGGCAGGACCTGGGCCGCTTCAATTAGACACTCCTGCAGCGGCTCCCCGGCGTGGACGTTTTTGCAATACTTCATCACAGCCTCCTTGGATTCTCCTCATGTGGCGTCTCCTTTGCGCATAGAGCCAACGCTACTGAGGTGCCTGCGCGGGTGTGTGAGCATATTCAGCTTTTCCCGGAGATGAAGACAAACGCCCGGTGAATGGGAAACATCAACACGGAGGAGGCAGCGCTACCTTCCCCCCATCTCGACAGGCACGCTCGCCCTTTCCGTCGGCGAGATTTGCGCACACGTAACCTGAGCCGGTGTCTGCGCTCTGCGGGGCCGGGCGCGCGTCGTCTGGGAGGAGTGTAGGGAAGGATGGAAGCGTTTTTCACGGAGGTAAGCCACGGCGGAAAATGTGTCACCGGTGTTCAGCTAAACATGAATGACAGATTAAGCGTTTGATGCAGCCCTTGGACTTGCACCCGTGCACGACCTGTACAAGCTGCTGTTTTTCTGTTTTTCACTGATCCACATTGGGTTCGGTTTGGGCAGGTGTTGCTTTGCCTCTCTCGACTTGAGCCATTACCTGAGTGCTCCCCCACTCACACACACACACACACACACACAAGGAATAGGCCCGTGTCAGTGCGTGGTCATCCATATATCGATTATTGTTATTTTATTATCCCTGCAGAGCGCAAGGGGCCTGTGGGGCCAGCTCGCTGGGTGAAAGAATTCCGAGCAGAGCCGCACATAAATTGGCCAAACGAGAGCTGACACGGGCTTTTGCATCCATAAGGCTTGCTCTCGGATTAAAGCCAATCTGTCAACCGAGGGTATATATGAGACCGTGTTGGCCTCCAGCAGCAACACCATGCTGCCGGGGAGGGAAGGCACCCTGCCACTGCTCTCCATGGTCGGGGATGCATCGGGCATCTACATGGTGGGCAGGGGCCGGTACGCTTCTGCAGGAATTGAGGAAAGGGGGTGGTGGGGGAGGAAGAGGAGGAGGGGGAGGGTGGCTATCTGGAAAGTGGAAGGAGGAGGAAGAGGAAGGAGGAGGAGGAGGAAGGGTAGTTGTGCGTGTGTGAGTGAATTACTTGAGACAGGAGGGGGTTGAAAACTGGTGTCATAATTGAATATTAGGTAAATCAGTAATTCAACCCTCCCGTTCATTCTCCCAGGGCCTCCTCTCATCGTGGGATTTATTTGACAAACCTTCCTCACTGTTGTTAAACCAGGACAGATCAAGTTTTCTCCCCCTTCCCAAATTTGCACTGTGATCTTCACGCCACTCACTGGCACGTGCACACACACATTCACACAATCTGATGAAACAACTTGTCCTGTCCTCCCCCCCTGAATACCCGCCCTCTCCAAGCTACTTATCCCCCTCCCTCTTAAGTTAATCTGATATGGGTTTAAATGCCTCTCACATTGGCAGCGATGTCGTGCCATTTATTGGTGTGTGTGTGTGTGTGTGGGTGTGTGTGTGTGTGTGTGTGTGTGCCACGGCGAGCACCGGTGTCCATACAAGGCCTATTCTGTCGCAGCATTTATGTGTCATATTTACAATAAGACGGGTAAATGGTGACACGACACAACTGTGACAACTGTTACTGTCACACAGAAACACAGCAAAACGCTACAACCATCTCTGCTGCTCCATTTCCCATCAGTCTGTGTGCGATAGATCGATCCCACCATTGATTCTCAGACCACCACATAACCAACCCTGCAGCCCTGCACAGCACAGACTCTGAAAGCCAATGCGAGACTTGAAAATGGAGTGACTTATTGAGTTATGTACGTTCAGGCTCACGCCTCTGATACCCAGAAATATGACTTCATGCAGAGGGACACTGAGTATCCAATCCTCTCGGGAGTGGTCTGTCCCACATCCACTTAGTTTCATTCCTCCGCTGTCCCGATCACTCCATCCCTCAGTCTTATATCCCGGCAGCATTCCTCCATTTGTCGCTCTGTCCATCCTCTAAACCAGAAAGAGTGAACAGCTGACCGCTCTCTGGCTGTCTCTGTCTCAACCCATGCAGAAAACATGATAGCCGGCCAGCCAGCCAAGCATGAAATGTCAGGTGGCATTAGACGACTGTATAATCCCCTCATTTCTGAAATGGTTGGTCAGTAGTAGAATATGCTTGTTGCTGTGACATGAAGTGCTCTAAATAAAAACACAACCCAATCCTCTTCTGGTTACGGTAGATGGAAAACAGTAGTAATGTTCCTTTGGACACATTTGAGGCAACAATGAGAATACTAGAGGAACATTAAAACATAAAAGCAGAATGTTTGAATGTAATTTTTGGATGAATTTGAATTTGTTGTGTCATATATATTATCCCTTTTTCCGTATATTGCAGGAACAAGTGTTGGGAATCAAATATGAACAAGGCTATTGGAAAAAAATACATCAACATTCATTTACCAGCATACAGCACCTACACCTGCACTGGTTTATATCAGTTATTCTTAGGAATTATGACTCACTCTCGATGGAGAGAGAAATGTGAAAGTACGTAACCTTTACTGGAAGTTCTGTTAACCCACTGTACCGTTATATATTCAGGAGGCCTACATGGAAAAGAATGCGTTTAAGAGCAGCTGTATATATTATGCAGTTTAGTGTGAGATGGAAACATCTGGTTTTGCACACGTGGCTGATTTGAGGTCAATCATCAACTTTAGATTCCCTACTTTAGTGTATGTTGTGAAATATAAGTCAAAAATCTTCCAGGTTTACATCACGATTTAACAGTTGTGATCAAGTGTCAGGTCAGATGTGTCAAACATCTCATCTTCATGTTAGCTACGTAGCAGTCACAACTCACATGGGCTTAAATAAGACTTTATAAATAGTTTTTGTGCTGATGACTGTTTTAGTTGATTTTCCACATTTTAGTTTAAGAACTTGTGATGCAACTGACCCTCAGTTTATAACTTCTATGCTTTGAATTTTCTAGAGTAGATCTCAACTCTATTTTTTAACATTGTCAGCCATAGTTACAACCACATTAAGTAAAGGCAAGGCCATTTTATCTATAAAGCACCTTTCATACACAATGGTAGATTCAAGGTCGAGGGGAAATAAGGGAATCACCCAAACACAGCACTGCATTACAAATACTTCCAAGAACTTTAGAAAATAATAAACACAAACAGAGACGACAAAAGACAGTAGACTAGGTGAGAAGTCCTACACATGATACAGACAGTAGATGCTTCAACATCTACTACAACAAATGCTGAGACAACAGCTACTGAAATAGATTTGGCAGTGATTGGTTTACTTGATAGAGTAAAATTGGAAATGTTACACAAAAATACATTCTGTATGTCAGGGCAATTTATAGCAACAATGCAAAGATTTATTTCCATATTTTCTTCCTTTTATTTTTCTTCTTATACCACTTTGAGGATCTCTCTAAAATGTCTCTTATATTTACTTTAAGAGAAGTTGCATATATCCTGGATACTACAGATCTTCACGCCTTCGTGTTCAGATTACAGCAGAGGAGTGTGATGTCTGTGCCATTTACCAAGAAGCTACATCAAGATACTCTGTGTTCTCAACACCTGGGTCTCTGTGTGTGTGTGTGTGTGTGTGAGGGGGAGGTAGATGACATTCGGTCTCACTCGTGACATTTTATGTTTTGTGTTGGTGATAAGTTTGGACAGGATTACAGGTGCACTGCCGCCATGAACTGATAGCCGGGTGACGGACAGGTGTGAACGCAGAGGGAACAGCGCTGGCGAGGGCGTGACACATTATCTCAAACCTTCTGTCATTCTCGCTTTATCATATCTCTCTTTTTATAGCCCGTACTTTCTGTCCTGTCTTTGCCCTCTCCTCCCTTTCTCCTTCGCTCCCCTCTAGAAGGCTGTAAATTATTATTTACAACTGTAATTTGTTGAGTGGCCACTGCACACCATATTAAGAAGGGTTACAGAGCAGGGGAAAGAGGTCTCACTCGGAAGGGTCACTTTTTTCAGGCAATGAACTTGAGCCCTGTTAAAATATGAATAATCCGGAGGCCTTCTTTGTGGCTGCTTGCATAGGAGCTGTGAAACCTTAATGCAAACACTGCAATATAGAAGCTGCTGCGAGGGGGTTTTCTTTGCATCTTAAATTCGGTCATTTCTTTAGTGCAGTTCATTTGACTTACAAAGCTATACGGGTAAATATAGCAGAGCCTTGTCCATAGATTGTCGTCCAAATTATGCAGCGTTTTTGTGTGAAGCACATACTGCGGGAAGCTTTCTCAGCGGAGGGGAGGTAGCAGTCAGTGGAGATGTGTGACCTATATTCAGCAGCTCCCAACACATTTGTTCTGCTCAGGAGCTGCATCAGTTTTACTTCTCTCTCTCTCTTTCCTCTCTTTTCCCTTCCCTCTGACGCTCTCTCTCTCTCTCTCTCTCTCTCTCTCTCTCTCTCTCTCTCTCTCTCTCTCTCTCTCTCTCTCCCTGCGGCCACTCTCTCTGAGCTTCTCCATCTCGCTCACTCAACCACTTTCTCTCCTCCTCCTGGCATTTTTCCACCGCTGTCTCTCCACTCCTTCACATTTTCCTCCTTCTCCACCCGTCTCACTCTCATGGTTGTTCTGTGAGAGTAAAGCTCGGTCAAATTGCTTTAAAGCTGTTTTACGGAGTGTGAATGAGACAACATCTCTAGGAAACGTATGCTTCTCTTAGAGGGGCATACTGGAGCTGGGAAATATGAAAAAAATGTATATCTTTATTAATTATTAGTATTATTTTGAACAATTTATATAACAATGAATTCTTCATTAGATGGTATTTAATGTTTTGTATTATTAACTGCATTTGTGTTTCCTTAGTTATAGTGTGATCAAATTGATTTCTGGACTACTGTCTGAAAATTTGAGGGCTGCAACTAACAATTTAAGAATTATTTTCATTATTGATTATTTACTCAATGAATCAGTTGATCATCTGTATTAGTAAATACTGGAAATGCCAAAGAAAGACCCAAGATGAAATAGTGTCTTGTTTAGATTTAAATTTGAAATATTTAATTTACAATCACATAAAACACAACAGGAGAAACTGGAAAGAAACAATGGAATTTGGCCATTTTGCCTGTTAAAATGACTTTTAAAATGACTGTAATATAATTTGTAATTGTACTATTGCCTCGGTCAAATAGTTTCTGCTGCAGTTATTAGAGCTGTCAGATAAATTATGAGGGAATTAGGTCATTTAGGTCAGACATGCACTACATTGGAAACTGGCAACACAATCTGGTTTTCATCCAGTTTTTTAAGCTACTTCCAAAACACATGCCTCCTCCCACCTACAGTCAATGAGAAATATAGGCCAAATACATGCAAGTGTATAAAACAAAGAGTTGCTCACATACATGAGAAAACATGACAGCATTTCCCACAATCCTCTGCACCTAAACACCATCTCCCGACATCCACCAATGCTGGGAGGAGAGAGGCTGTTTCCATGGTACCCTGTTTCCACACTGTTGCCGGGGAGTCTTGTTGCCAGGCTGCCAGGGGGGGAGGGGGGGTGTGACTGTAGTTAAATCCAAGATGAGAGAGAATGTGATAATTAGCTCACTGCTCAAAACTGGCCCCCGAAAGAGGATTTGCACTGTAGAAACACCCACACACACATGGTCACACACACACACACACACACACACACACACACACACACACACAGAAACAACATTAACAGCTGCTCCAATCTGCCTCCTTTATCCCTGCTTGTAATTTAGCGGCGGACTCTGATCTGGTTTACTTTGGATAAATCTTTCATGTGTTGGTTTTGGAATCCAGGACAGGGTCAAAGGTTATCCTCCTAAAACTCCACATATTCCAGAACAACTGTACCGCAGCCAAACACAGAACACTCTACACACACTCCCACCACTTTCTTGTACCCACTGTAAGAGCGGGTGTGTGGGGGGGAGCTTTGACCTGATGGCTTCTCTCCGAGTGTGAGCTTCTTCTTTTTTTGTGCTACATTAGTCATAAAGGACGCAGAGGCGATTTTGTTGGGTTGGAAAGGATTTGAAAAGGAGACATTTTTAAATAAGGACATTTATTATTCTGCTTTTATGATATTTCTTGTATAAAGTTAGAAATTCATGTTGATTGATTATTTTCTCATTCATCAGTAAAGGAAATAATAGTTTCAAAGTCTCTTTATACGTCTTATTTTGTCTGACCAATAATTTAAAACCAAAGTATATTCAGTTTATTATCATGCATGACAGAGAAAAGCTTAAAATATTCACACTTAAGAGCGTGGAACCCGAAAATATACGTTTATTGCTTGTAAATCTACTAAAGTGAAATAATAGTGAGTTATCTTATGCAACCTTTGATTCAAAGATGATATTCTTTACACCTAACCCTGGAATCCATTTGTTTTGTAATCTATGTCACTGTCAGATGTGACTCATATCGTCAGGTGACACTCACGCCCATACGTTCACACCCACACTCACACACACACACACGCACATCCGCTCACATAAACACATGTTGTTGCTCTACTTCCAGCAGCCGTAATCCTCTGAAAGCTTTTGATATTCCATTAAAGGTGATTGTATTGTCACCTTTAACAGGACAGGACTGACACAGTTTAGGTCGCTAACACAGACAGGGCTGCAACACAGGGTCTAGATCATAGAGCTAAGACATCTGTCTCATGTACTGTACAACAACCTGCAGGACAGCCAGTGTTGTCACCTGTGCCAAAAGGACAGAAACAACACTCTGCAGCACATAGTGTAGGAGTCCAGGAGGACTGGTTCATATGAGAAGTTGTTCGGGTGGAAACTGTTTAGATAAAGATGGGAAGAAAAGTGGCAAACGCAAAAATCAGATATGCTGCCTCTACGTATGAAAACATGCATCCTTGACTTTGGCATGGTTGTTAAAAAATACATCCCTTAGTGGACAGCGCAGAGTCAAGAGTTTGTGAGAACAACAAACGTGGCAACAGTGGAGGAGGTTGTGATAATGTTGATTTTTAAGAAAGTCGTACCCTGACCGCCTAGCTTGAACTATTGGCTTCTAGTTTGCGATGGCCTCACACCAGCTGCCATGACGGTCAACATGATGACGTTCTGACCAAGCACAAAGGACCACACCCATCATCAGACTCGCCCTTCATTCAAGAGCTCAACTACACACCAGTATAATTGCGTGACCGTATCTTGCACAATTGCAACACTATTACATTCACAATATCTGACTATAAACACATGTATAAACCTGTCTCACAATAGTAGACGTCTCCATGACATGGGTGATATATTCAGTTCTAGTTCTCTTTTGTGAATCTTGGGTTTGTGTGTCAGATGGGGCTCTGACGTTGTGGGTCAAGTAACAACTGTTATTGATGTGTGTGCTGAGAGCTAGACAAACACACACACACATTCAAAGTCAGCTGTGAATGCAACCTTGACCTTTGGTCTCATGAGATCTGTCTGTGTCCTCCAAGCACTACAATGGTCGTTAGTTATCTTCCATTAGGTGGTTGACCAGTCAGCTGTTTGTTTCATCATTTATTTATCTGTGTCCGTCTGTGTCTTCCTCAACCTTCTGTACTTTTAACTGTTGGTCTCGTTTTCTGCGTTTTGCATATCTCCTACGATTGTCTCTTGAAACACAAAAGACAGGTTGTGTTGATCTTCACTTGTGAGTCTTGTTTTCTCTGCAGTCTGAGGTTCATAGTGTGTGTGTACGTTTGCAATCAGGATTCACCAGTGTGAGTTTGGGCATGAGTGTCTCTCAGCACATCAGAGACTCCAGGGCGATGCCTCAGTCAAATGGCACGGTCGTCCCTGTGATCACCCGAGCATGAACGAGGCCTTTATCAGAAGCACAAACACACACACACACACACAATCATGCAGCTGTTCATAGGTCGGGGTCTTGTTGCCTTTACACTCACCATAACAAACAAGAAAAATGTCTCTTCATAATGAATCTGCCAGAAGGACAAACATCTCTGTTTCTTTATTTTTATCATCTGTAAATAATAAGCCTTTATTCATTTAAAATGAACATTTGACTGAGTGTAGCTATTCCAGGTATGTGAAGATATTGTTTTCTTGCACAGGATGACAGTCAGATCCTCAAAAGATCTGATTTTTCTATTATGCAGCTGCAAACAGATACTGTTCATGAAAAGTTCCTGTGCTTTCAAGGAATTTCTGATGACAGATACAGATTTTAGAGCCAAAGAGACACTGCTTTCAAAATCTGTGTAGTCAGAAAATCGAACAGACATGTAGCCAACAGCTACATAAGAAGCTGGATGCAAGTTTGGTTGTCTTTTGCAGATTTCACAAACTAGATAACATCTTTTTAGCAGAGAAGTTTAATTTAACAACAAAAGAATTCATTAATTCACGCCAGTATCCAATTTCCTGTTTTAAAATACCTTAGGCTGGTATTGAGATATTGTTATTGTTACATACATAAACATAAACCCAGCCCGTTACAATATGTTACCTGGAGGATTCAAGTAGAAAAGCAGGATACTGTGGTATTCAAACACTGTGTCCAGGTTTCTGAACTTTCTTTGTTGGTAAAGAACATTAGTAATTTAATAAAGCTGTATAGTATTTAGTCTGATTCTGAGCTCGACTTCCCTCGTATTTCTCATGAACCTGATAAATCTGATGTTTCTACAATAGCTGCCAGGTCTTTCCATTATGAATAAGTGGTGCATTCATCCAGTCAGTCAGTCAGAGGAAAGACAAATGGCTGAGAGAGGATTAAGCTATAAATCGTTCAATGTACTCGATCATTTATTTTAGACTCCTCACAGTTGGACAACATGGCACCAAGGAGTGACCTCTGACCTTCACACAGAAATTCACCTGAGAGCTTTTCTTGAACTGGACGTTTTGGTTCCTGTTGGTTGAGAGAGAGCCGGGTGTGAGATGCGAGGTCAGAGGTCGTGCTTGAGGGGTAAAGTGACAATTGAGGAGAGTTGAGGTTTAATGGAGCTTGACTAAATGATGATAGACGGAGCTGGAGGCCTGGGGGGGGGGGGGGGGGGGGGGTTGACCGGGTTCCGGTTTGGATTTCACAGATCAGGGAAAGAGTGAGAGGCGTAAGCTGTTTTCAGGAAATGCACAGAAGTTGACATGTTGTGTATGTGATACGCAAAGGTCCAAACCAGTTCTTCTGTACAATGAGAAAGAGGTGCCATGACGCCGACTTGGAAAGAAATCCGGATTCTAGAGCTTTCGGTGATAAGGGCCAGCTCTCCTGCATTCTCCAACCAGGTGCCACTCCTTGCTTGAATGTTCCGGACATTTCCCTCTTCTTGTGAACGCGTCTGACCGGGACAATCTCCTGCTGTGCTCTTCCTGTGTGAAGAGCAAACTCCAGAAAACGTCCCCCGCCAATTTGCAAGACATTGTCCAGAGGTCATCCCTGAAAACAGCTTTACACATGTCACGCTTTACGGAGACATACCTGGAGTTTGTTGTCATGCACGACCATTGCTGCCTATCTGGGGCCTGTAATGGACGAGGGGGAGGGGAGACGTGAGGACGCCAAGAGGAGGTGATGAACAAGGGTGTTGCTGGGTGTAGGTTGTAATGATGGCAGGTCATTCATAACCTTCCGTCTCCCTTTCGCTGCGCTTGCCCCAGTGCACACGGCTCGGACTGAGTACATCGATCTGGAGACTAGACACCCATTTACTTAAAGTGGAGACGGATAAGAGAAGGCAATTATATTCTTCTTTATGGAGAACGAGGCCGAAATTGCACAGAGAAAGAAGAGGTTATATATTTAAAGTGTTCTTTATGGCACGAGAGCGGGCGTTCAGGGAGCATAATGAGAGGCCTAAAGTGAGGTCAAAGGTCATTTTATCAGTTAAAACAGGATGTAGTTAAGAGATGTTGAGCTGTGAGCATGGAGCCTCACGGCCTGAGGGAGGTCATCAGGTCAAGTCACAGCATCATCGCCATTGTAAGGGCCCTGTGTGCAGGAATGTGGCTGGTTAGACAGAGAGAGGGAGTGAGAGAGAGAGAGAGATAGAGAGAGAGAGAGAGAGAGAGAGAGATCTATATATAGAGAGTTGCTGAGGAGAGAACAAGAGAGAGAGAGAGCGAGAGAGAGAGAGAGAGAGAGAGAGAGAGAGAGAGAGAGAGAGAGAGAGCAGAGGAGGCTCTTGAATTTTTCAGTCGACCGAGAGATTCTAGATGTACGAGGCTCGCTCATGCAAAGTGAATTAGCATTTAATTTAACATGCAGTGAATTCATTTAGTCTGTGAGTGAATTACGGAGCTCGGCCAGACCCAGAAAAACGTTAAACGTCGTCAGTGTAAAGATTAAAGATTTAAAGATTTTAAGATTTTAAAGACTTAAAGATAAGGATACATTTATTGTCTCACACACATGCACACACACACAAAATGCAAGGGGGGAAATTTGTTTTCTGCTATGACCCATCTGGTGAACACAGGAGGACTCACAGAGCAGTGGGCAGCCATGCACGGCGTCCCAGGGAGCAGGTGTTAGGGGAGTAAGGTGCCTTGCTCAGGGGCACTTAGACAGTGGGGTGGGGTAGGCACTTTGACAGTGTGGAACAGATCCAGGTGTTGTCCGTCCAGATATATTGTTTTTGTTGTCACTCCGTGGATTTCGAACCAGAGACCACCGTCTGATTTCCTGCCCACAGTCCAACTTTCTGCCACTAGTCCACCGCCTAGTCCACAGTTTCATTAGAAGCATCATAACACAAAATTGTAATATCAGTTTTTTTAGTTAGTCTGTTGATTTGTTTTTGATGACAAGAGTTTATCTTTAGAAAACAGCAGCAGCATTAAGGTCTGACTTCAAAAGCAGACCCCCCCCCCAGACCTCACGTTTTGCGACTTAACTTCAAATTAGGGTAACGTCCATGTACAGTGTGGTGTACTGTGTGTGTGAGTTTGAATAATTCTCTGCCTGGTTAGCTCTGTATCCTGGGGCACAACTCTGGGTTTCTATTATCATCAGTGTGTGAGTGTGTGTGTTTGTGTGTTTGTGTATTTGTGCAAGACAAAGGCAAAGAGACGCAAAACAAAAAGAGAGAAAAGAGGAGAAAAAGACTGAAATTACAGTTGTCAGGCAATGCTCCGGGGTGTGGGACCATCTGTTGCTACAACAATTCATTTCGGTCCATCCCCTGCTGCTCGGTTCATGCGGATGCTCACATCTGGTGTCTTTTCAGGACTCCAGCTTCTTCTCATTCTTCACATTTAAGTAGCTATGTCTATAAGCTAGACTAAACTTCTAACTAGAAGTCAGTCATTGTCAATACTTTTCCAATAAACTTTTCCAATAAATGAAGGTGAGATCAGCTGCACAATACAGAGAATGGGAATGGGATGGTATTGGGGCTGTAATCATATTCTCCATTGTTTTATCAATCAGAAAATGGTGAAATGTGCCCATTAAACTTACCTATTAAGCCCCAGCAAAATATTCAATTTACAATGACACATAGAAAAAAGTGACAAACCCTCAGAATCTAGAAGCTGAAACCTGTAAATGTGATGATATTTTCACAAAAAAAAATGAATTACTACTGCTATTAATCAGTTATGTTAAGCTACATTGAATAGTTGATGATTTCTGTTTTGTTAATTGACCAAACAAATCAATTCATTATGGGGACGGTTGTCACTCAGGATGTGGAGCGGGCCGTCCACCGACTAAAAGGTCAGTAGTTTGATCCCGGTCTTCCCCTTTCTGCATGTCCTTGGGCAAGTTACAATATCCCAATTTGCCTCTGACGACATGTGTGAGTGATGTATGATGGAGAAAGTGGTCCACATGAATGCAGTGTCTGAATGTGTCAATTGGTGACTAACAAATTAGTTGTAGAGTGCTTTGAGTGGTGATAATGAGGAAAAAGAGGCTGTTTAAATGAAATATGGAACATTATTGTTGTTGTTGACATCTGAGCGTGTGCTTTGGTCAATTCACAAATGATCCAGTGTCCAGTCTTGACATTATTCAGCAGATCTGTTGACTGCCTCTCATTCTTCCTCTCCTCTCGCTTCCTCCTCTCTTCTCTCCACTGTTACGTTGTGCCCCTTTTTAGGGCTTGGAGGTCAGAGGTCAGGGTCTGGGTGAAAGGGGGTTTTGTGTTTGTGAAAAGGTCCAGGAAGGGCACGCTTCCTCTGACCCTCAAACAGCCCTCCCTAGCCCCATCCCACCCCACTCCCCAAAAACATGTCTCCACCTCTTCACCTTCGAATTCAATGATCTACGTTATGGTGACTTTCTTTTTTTCCCCATAGGGAAGACAAGTCCCTGTTATGTGACTGAGTAAACAGGTTTAGGTCCCCACAACATCAGTTATACACTCATACACACACACACACACACACACACGCACTCCGAGCAGTGTTGCTTCACCTTGATAGAAAATCCAGATGTTAGTCTTTGACTCCCATTAAACACATTTGTCTGTCCAGCCAAGCACACTCATCATACAGAAACACACTGGAGGAACTGTACAGTACTTGACTGTGTTACATTAACGGATGAAACTACCTGTCAGTGTCACTATTAACACAAAGTAGTAGATCAGTGCAACAAAATAATTCACTCTGCGAAGGAAACCACTAGGGGCTGCAGCTACAAGTCATATTTTGTTGATTAATCTGATAATTAACTTCTCAATTAATGTCAAGAGATGATTAAAAGATTATTGTCAATAAAATGTCAGATAGTAGTAAAAAATATTCTCTAGAAGAATTGTTCCCACTGTCTAAGTAGATCTATTTCACAAGCTAGATTTTATTGCAGTACAATATCCAAAGAAGTTTACTATGATGAAATGAAAAGATTTAAATCCTTATTTAATAAGAGGCTGGAAAATGCAAATATTGTGTATTTTCACTTCAATATAAATACAATGATTAGTTGATTGTCCATAGTGTTGCAGCTTCATTTTTGTTGACCACAAGGTGATTATCATGTATTTCAAACACTGCTGAGAGGTTGTTTTGTCTTGGGTGATACTGTTGGATAAGAGCTGACGAACTCCTCTCTGTTCAACAGGGGGTTTGTGATTTTATCGTAACTTAATATTCTTTTCTCGATTCACTTTTCACAGCTTAACTTCAATCTTTGTATTTCACAGGGAGCCCGTGTTTGGGTCCGGGAGAAGGAGCAGCTCGTTCCCGCCACTGTAAACTCCTGTGGAGATGGAACCCTTGTGGTCACAACTGACTATGGCGAGGTAAGAGATACACTCGTCTTTGAGATCATGCTTGAATGTAGCACCGAGGCCAAGTTATCATTCTGCAAACTGACTAGATTGTGTTAAGACCTGGAAAATCGGATCTGACCCTGACAATGTATTTACTATAATGCAGCACATCTTCTTGTAAATATGGAAATGTTATCTTATTTTGTTCGAGCAGAATACTTGTCCTAATGGGAATCTGTGCTATGAGGGAAACAGGCAAACCCGGTTCCATTTTGTTTGCAGTTTATAACTTTATTACAGAGTCGGCAGTAGAGGGATGGCAGGAAATACTGAAAGGGAAAAATGGAAAATGTTATTTTTGATCTGCACCGGAAACCTCAAGACTAATAAGTTGTTTCATCTAAAAACTGATTAAAACTGTCAAAGTAAATCTGTGTATTTAACACACATTTAATTAGCTTGAACTGAACAGGAGAAGTAAACAATGTCAGTGGGAGATTTCTGCTGAGCTAAATCTGCAGTCGCTGCTTGGAATAGTTCACCTGCTGTGTGTTCACGTGAAAGGTCAGCGTTAAGGAGAGGCAACTGTGCAGGTTCAGCTGCTCCACATGTGGATCGGTAGAAACTCATGATGCTCCACTTTCCTGTCCCCAGCTCCTTCCTCCTCCTCCTCCTCCTCCTCCACATCATCCTCCCCCTCATTCATATGCAAAATTCATCTCTGACACACTTTCAGCCTCCAGAGGAGAGCCCTGATAGATGTAGAGCAATTTGAACGCTCAACATGCCTGTTCCGGTATTGTCAGATGTTAGAGTGTCGCCATGCTGCTGACCCCCCCACACCCCCCCCCCACCCCCCCCCCCCCACCAAAATAATGGAATTGAATGTTTAAATCTCATTATTGGTTTGTGCGCGCGTGCATGTGCTCATCTAATCTGTATCAGAGCAAGGACACGCACACATTGCTCTTTGGATTACATTTTTGGGGGATTGCTGATGTTTTTGACACACACACACACTCACACGCACACACACACTCACACACACGCTCCAGTTGGCCGCATTAAGATGGAGCTAATAATAGACTTGGCTCTTCAGCCCAAATTCAAGAGTCTCAATACTCCATTTATTCCCCTGAAGAACATCCACATCCATCCCCACAGTTGTACAATGAAGTGGTGTTTCCTTTTGAAGCATGCACAGACCAGACGCTGCTGCTCTAAAAGCGTTGTCTCATTATGTAGCCGTAGCTCGGAGTTCCTGTTCGGGGACACGGCAGGGGACAGACAGGCTTTTGGTTATGGGAGCGGGCGTCCTCTCCACTCAGGATTATGAATGTCCTTAACCTCCCCTGTCGCCATCCGGCTCTCCCTGCCTCCCTCTGCCCTCCCTCTATGCTAGCCGGTGGTGTTTAAATGTTTGCCCTGCAGGAGCTGGTGAATATTTGATAGGGAATCAGCAGGGTGTGTGTGGGGGGGGGGGGTCCCCCATGGGGGTCCATTAGGACCCCCATGTCTCCCTGTGGCTCTGCCCTTTGACCCCCACCCCCTGATATTAGTCAGAAATACCTTTTTGACTTCAGTGAATCCAAGAAGCATTTTGAGTAAAACCTCAAAAACGTACTTGCATGTCGATGCCAAAGTAGAAAGTAAAAATTGCAAAATGTAAATATTACAGCTTTTCTTGCTCGTTTGATTTATCCCTCACACTTTTCTTTCTCATATTCTCTTCCCTACTCTTCTGTCGCTCTGCTGCTTTAATCTCACAGACTCTGACCCACTTCACCACATCACAGATTCTGCGTTACAAATGCTGTGGCTGCGAAACGATCATGTTAAATCAGCACAACTCACTGCCGAGGGTAGATACTGCACAACCCGATCTTTCATCCTCGATTTCATGCTGCGTTCTCAGGACGGAGCTGTCATGTAACAATATTTGAATATTGACAGTATTGCCAGTTCAGAATGATTCATTCATGGAAAGTATAGGAGGGATGATGGTGTGTGTTTTATTGGTACTTTTCTATTCACTCATGTAAATAATTTCTGACTTCATGCTGGCTGAACTTTTCATGGAGGGACTTTACAATTAGCCGTGTCCCAATTCAGGGGCTGCATTCTGTGGAGGACATGATTTATGAAGGCAGGGCTTCGGTAGACAGAGTCGCTGGCACGCAATGAATCCTGGGATAGATTGGCCAGGGAAGGATCTACCCACTGGATCCTTCGTTTCTCAGGAATGGCAGGACGTATTTGTCTGAACCTTTAATATTGTGAAGCCATTGGTCCTTCCAAGGGTGCAGCCCCCGAATTGGGACACAGCTATGTTACCGTAGTTTTAAATATGCATAGTCTACAATCGAACAAAAACTAGGTGCCAGGTCCCTGCAAACTTTGATGACCCCACTGGTTCTGTGATCCATGCTGGTCTGGTTTGTGGGGACAGCAGGAGGCACAACAGAGGCACAGTCTGTCTCAGTGACTCCCACAAATACTCATTTAATTATATTTGCAGCATTGTTCACTACCTGATATTTATGACCATCAATGACGGCTGGAAGTTGAATTGCCCGATGAATCAGGAGCTAAACCAATCTCCTTGGATTGGTAAAATCCCAGATCACGCACAAATATCTCATCCATTATCTGAGGTTTTCCCTTTCCCTCCCCGACCCTATAACTTACTGTGTAGAAAAAACATTAAATTAGAATCAGATTAGATGAAATTTGAATGAATCTGTTAAACTAGGTCAGCAAAGAACTGGTTCTAGATATAGACAGAACAAGTTTTTTTACTGAAGATAATACAGCAAATGAGCATAAATGAAAACAAGATGTACCCTTAATAAATCAAACGATCTTAACCAGGCCAGGTAAAGTGACAGTGGAGCCTGACATTTCCTACACACGCTGGCAGCAATTGGCCAATCAAAACTGAGCGTGCTCGCTGACCAATCAGAGCTGACAGGGCCTCATGGGGAGGAGAGGCTTATAGAAGCCTGTGTTTCAGACAGAGAATGAAAAGACGAGCGTCAGAAATGGACAATCTGCATTTTCTGAACATCACAACATGTAAACCCTTTCAGGTACCAGCCCAAATTAAAATGATGAGCCGGAACTTTCACCCTGTATGAACATTTTTATTTAAAATCTTGTTTTTATAATCGGGCACGTTCAGGCACTTCAGAGATATTCCTCGTCTTGTTGCAATGGATACATCCACAGTGTCAGACTTTCATAGACTGTAATTTTACCCTGATGTCCTTTTGTATACCTGCATTGGACATTCCCACAGGATTGTACTTTACATGGGAATAGTGTGTAGATCAAGAGAGAACTCCAATCTTACACAGGGTATGCACCCACACACACACACACACAGACACACACCCACACCCACACCCACACAAATGCACAAGCTTGGACGTACACACTCTGAGGTGACGTTTGCGATGATTTATGGACAATGTGTGTTACGTGACCTGGATTTCAGTAGCTAGCGGGAAAGCTGCAGTGAGAGCTCACGCGAGCACAGAACATGCTGCGGGGATGCCTCTGCTCCCTCGGCGCACACAACACAACTACGTTCACAGACACAAACACACACAGACACACACACACGAGAAAAAGTGACACACACTCTGTTGAATGCGCCTAATGAAAAGCGCAGAAATGACTTGTTTGGTCTGATCCGGCTCAGAAGCTAGCTTATGCTGCAGTGTGATCTCCTGACCCACATTCCCCCTTCACAGTTTCAGATTTCTAACCCTCCGAGGACCTCAGAGTTACTCATCTCATTTAGCATCATATAATGAGATTAACTCAACTCTGTCAAACTGGGCAAACAAAACCACAGACACACAAACACACAACTGTAACGACGGTCACACACACACACTGTCTCTTGCTCTCTGTCCGTCTCTCACCTTCAGGGAACAAGGCCGTGATCCCTCTCTGGGAGTGATGAGTGTGGTTTGCAGAATCCTACAGAGTGATGGCTTATGAAATGTGTTATTCCCTCCAGGGCTGTGGGGCAGAGGAGGAATAAACGCAGTTAAATCTCGTAGCTGACCTCTTTTTCTCAAACCAGCTCTGTGGGAAAAGAAACAGAAGGTTTTCAGGTTTTGAGCTTTTAGCCATGCTAGTGATATGTTTCTATTGATATTGGGTTCCTGGTAAACTTGACAGATTGAACAAAACTTTCAATGAGCATTCATGTTCCCCAGATGATGAATCTTAGTTTTAAGGTAGCGCCATCATCAGGCTGAAAAAGTTACTTTTACAAATACCTGCAAACTTAGCCTCAGCTACACCATGTATAGTTAGCACGGTTATTATAGATTTTATTACGCTATAGCATTCATTACCCTAAGTACAGCCTCTCATTTGGTCGTTTAATGGCAGTAAAAAGGTCACTGGGCCAGACGCATCGTTCAAAAGGATTTTACTCAGTCTCTTTATTAATCATGGGTGTGTTTAAGTGCCATCTTCAATTCCCTTTAAAAGCCTGATGCACTTGCACCTTGGCGGATTGCTGTTATTTGCCCAGTAGTAAAAGAAGAACTGTCTCCTCAGAGGAAATGGAAAGTTAAAGTGCGAGAGCAGACAATGTGTGTGTAACAAGCAGAGTGCAGTGCTATTCTAAGCACTTATGTAGGGTCATATTGGTATCTTGATAATACGCCCATAAAATAACATCGTTGACAGATCTAATGTGTTGGCCAGTTGAGAACAATGTCCAAACAATGCACCTGAATGCACCTCATTTTGAGACTAACATGCTACTGGTCGCTGTGAGCACTGGACGGAAACTGTGTCGGTCTGAAATTAGTTAAGACACTTGCATTGTGCCAGTTTGTGCAGGATGTATGATACGGCTCTGCAAGTCATTTTTAACGGAACGTATATAAAATGAATAGGGTTAATGATCATTTTCCCTACTCTCTTCTTTTTATCTTGTTCTTTATCAATGTCTCCTCAAAGCTCCTTAACGGACACAAACAAGGTTAAATCGTAGTTTATAACAAGCAAATTCATTTTGGGGATTATTTGACACAATTTAGAAAAGATGGAGCTGTCTGTCAGATTCCCCAAAGCCCATGCATTAAATAATATTGAATTTGGCACAAGGGATACTCAAAACTAGATTAAATATATAGATTTTAAGTTGTCACATTTGTTTTTGAGTTACCTCGGCTCCCTGTAGATGCTTGCACATAAGTAAATCAATAACTTTGGTCATTCTCCTTGCATACAAAAGAGCCATGCTGGCCACAGCTTCTCCTTTTGGCTTCTAATATATATTCGGATCTGAAGAAACCCCTTATAAAGAAATACCTCATCAAAGATCCCCAATCCTAATCTGAACCAGGGAGATCTGCAGGATCTGATTCCAGGTCAGTGAGGAGAGCTGCAGGTGTGTGAGAGCTCCAGTGAATATAGGGCTGCAGAATATATAGGTCACTGTGCCCATAGGTCCCTGTCTTCGGCTCTCTCGCCTGCTCTCCACTCTCTGCAGCTAATCTGTGAAGTCAGATGAAGAGGCTTTAGAGGGAGACCATTGCTGTGTGTGTATGTGTGTGTGTTTTCCTGTGTTGAAATGAACAAAGCACGTTAAGAATGGTGTAATTGTGCTGCATGGCGGAGAGCAGCAGCTGAGACGATGATGAAACAGGAGCAGAAGTGTAGTTTGTGTCTGAGCGAGTGTTCTTTGTCAACAAATTCCATTAAAAGACCAAATCCTACAAACAAGTGTTGCGATAGATCAGATTCAATACGGAACATGAGGCCGTGGTGGATGCTCAGTGAGACGAAGGGACACCAGTTCACAGAGGTAAATGCTGAGGATGTCAGGATGCTAACATGCTACCCTGGGGATATTAGGTCTATAGATGTCCTTTATAAGATGGAAGAAGCTCAAACATTCTGCATGTGGGTGCAGACGTTTTGTGCTTTCACATTATATAGAGTCTGCACATTATGGGTTGTGAAGTGGAGCCATATCGATACTCGCTCTCAACAGCTGGATTAACTTCTTGGTTGAGCACGTGTTTTGGGTGGGAGCTCCCCCAATCACTACAGGGCAGACTCCAAATGCACAATATGGCATCGTTCTTATCCGGGACATTTTAGATTAAGTTCTGGATAGTGGGAGGAAGTGGGGGGGGATGTGTCGGGAAAATCTTAGAGCATTTAAAACAAATGAAACTTTATTTGTGAACCACTTTTAAATATTGATGTAGCCTCGCACTCTTCATCTCCTGAAGAGAGACACTGCTGAAGACAAATCACAGTTGGTTAAACGTGCTCTACTTTTGCTCTGACATTATCTCATCCTCTCTCTCTGTCAGTCCACTGCATGTCAGTCTCTCTCTCTCTCTCTCTCTCTCGCTCTCTCTCTCTCTCTCTCTCTCTCTCTCTCTCTCTCTCTTGTCTCTTTCTCTATGTTCTCTCTCTAATGCTGTCGTCCCCGCTCCAATAATGAATTATTGAAAATGTAGGAAACCCATTTCAAACCTCTTTCACAGTCAAAGTTATGCGAGTGCATCTGCTTCACATACAGTACATTATACTCATGGGTGTGTTGCACTTGTGTGTGTTATTGTGCGCTAAGTTGCAGCGTACAAACGTGTGTTCAAACTCACTGGATTGATCTTTAAGGATTTTATTTCAGTCACTGACATACACTCTCTCCTTTCAGCATCTTCTCCTCTGAATTATTCGTTGATGGGTTTTCCTGGTTTTCTCTGAACGTCTCAGCTTTAGCTGCTGTTTAAAGGTTTTATATTTGAAAGCAGCTTTGGCATTGGAGGCTATTTTAATACCCAGACGGTAGCTCACGCACTGTTTGTTTTCATGTTACAGTGAAAACATTCCTGTCATCTGGATAGAAAATAATGATAGAATTATGATCCAGATCATTATTAAAAGGGGCACTCCACAACTTACACAGATTTGTATATTAAACCTTTCAAAACTGTTGCCTCATACCAAATACAATATCTATACATATACACATATACATGCATGTGTCTATTCGTTTTATTTTTACCTCTTAAGAACCATTTCCTCACATGGACCAAAGTCCTGACACAGTTATTTCTTAGGTCCTGGTTAAGATCAGGGGTATATTGTGAATTGTGGTTAGGTTAAGGTTAGGATTAGGCATGAATTTGTTAGGGTAAATGTTAGCTAGATAGCTGTGTGTGTGTGTGTGTGTGTGTGTGTGTCTGTGTGTGTGTAGCCTTATTTTTTGCTGCACTATAATTTACTCTGGATTTCAAAAGCATGCTTAGCTTAGCAATTTGATCATTAAGTGAATCTGAGTGAGCAGGGTCCATGCATGTTAGATAGTAAGATCAGGAAAAACATGAATAAAACAGGCAGAAGGGATACATCGGAAATATAATGAAGAGGAAAAGTGGAGGAAGAGGAATAAGAGGAAAAAAAAGATCATGGTCGGTTGAAAAGATGCAGCGCGGGGAAGGCAGAAGAGAGGAGAGTAAATTAATGAAGAGTGGGATGGAAGAGATCGAGAGAACAGAGAGAAAAGAGAAGCGAATGTGAGAGCGGGGGAAGGGATGAAGGTGACGAGCGACGGGAGAGATGAGAGAGAGAAGTGATGTTTGAGACATGAAGTAAAGCAGAACTCAGAAAGATTCAAAAAGAAATATAAAGACATAGAGTGAGAGAGGGATTTAATAGGGCGAGTAAGTATGATACAGGGTGAGAGAATGTGATGGACTTAGATATATTTTGAGAGGCTTTCCGTCGTCTTTCTCCCGCACAGATGCAGGAATTCACCCAACGCATAGACTTTGTGTTGTGAACATTAAAGAAAGAACTAAAGGAAAGGGACCTTAAATCAAATATAGGAGAGGACATGGGAAAACAATAACAATAACATGGCCAATAACAGTTGAGGATGCAGTTGAAACAATTACAAAAAAATCTTATTGTCAATTACCAGTTAAATTATTAAATTATATTTCTATTATTTGAAGAGTGAAAATGAAGAAGCGATTTGGCTTTATTCAGTGCTTGATTGTTTGTTTATTCTTCTCGGTCATGAGTCTCTCTGTCAATGTTAAATCTCTAATTGCAAAGGCTAATGATTATCAAGGGACAGCCCCTGATATCTGGTCTTTTGGATTTCACAGGGCCTCGCCTACAGCGTGGCCCTGTGCCACTCTCAAAAGACTTCCAACACATCTGTTACACCCACACACACGCACACACACACACAGACACACACTAACAGTTCAGTACTATAAAGGAAGTGTTTTTATGGAGATGAAGATTTCACTGGCATGAATAAATTACCTTGATGCTGAAATACAATCACTATTATGTCCAGTAAAAGTGTGTTTCTGTGTGTGTGTGTGTGTATGTGTGCACTACGTATATACAAAGATGGGGCTTGTCGTGTGTGTGTGTCTCTGGCCTGAATACACACACAAGCTGCTTTCACCTGTCAGGTGAATCTGTTGCACCTCTTCTCTCCTTCTGTCCTCACTTTCTTCTCACACTCCTTCTTTTTTATCTTCTTCCACTTTGCCTCGTTCCCCTCACACGGTCAGGTCCTCTTGTCCCAGACTGCTCTCTGTTTGCCATGGCGACAGATGACATTGATGAAACGGGGGGGGGGGGGGGGGGGGGGGGGGGGCTCTGTGTTCTCATCATGTGGATTTTCGTCCTGTTGCAACACTCTGTCGTCCTTCTTTACTTTAATCTCAAGATATTACCATTATCATTCAATAGGCAGCATCACACGCTTCACAGCTGGACATCAAAGAATCATATTTACCTCAGAATGAAGAGGTTTGGAAAACACATTTTCCTTTTGTCAGTTTGCGCTCTTGTGCCAAGTAAACCAGCGTAAGAGAATGTGCAATGCAGTCCGTCTTTATGCAACACAACATAGCATTGTCATTTTCAGAGTGTGTGATGTATATAACAAGGAAAACAACTATAAGAAGATACACATTAATTTTGTTAGTGATAAGCTAACAAAAAAAACTGCCTAGAAAGCTGCAGACACAAATATAACTTTATAAATATACATAAACTAAAGTTGATCAATAAAACCCTGTTATATATTATTCACGTGTACATGAAGTGTTGATAAGTGACAGTGTGTTTGTCTTGTTGTTCCCCAGGTGTTGTACCTGCAGACGGCCGAGGTCACCAGGGAGCGGGTGTACGCCATGCACCAGTCCAGCATCGACGGGGTGGAGGACATGTCAGCGCTGGCCGAGCTGCACGAGGCCGCCATCATGCACAACCTGTACCAGCGCTACCAGAAGGATAACATCTATGTGAGTTAACCGAATGTGTGTTATCGTATCTTTCAAGCAGCAGTGTCTTGTCGAAGTGTGTTGTAGGCACACTGGCAGAATTACCAATTACACCAGAATCAAGTCAATTACCAGCACCAGGACCTTTGACCAGGACTTTATTCTCGACTTAACTTTTTTACCAAATTTGAAGAAATTGCCTCAGGGCGATTTTGAGATATCGTGTTCACAAGAATCGGATGAATGAAGGAAAACATTGCCTCTGGCCACTTTCTGTCACCTGCGCTGTGGAATTTAAGATAATCAGTACCCTTATCAATTATTGGCTTCGTGAGGTTATAGTTCCCTTTTAAAAAACAATTTTGTCCACTAATATGATGATAAACACATTCACAGTATTCATTTTAGCAGTGTATGTGAACACACTGCAAACAGGAACATCACATGCATGATCCCTGTGTATTTACAAGGGTACACACAGTATAAATGACTAGAGAAATGCTCTGGCAGTTTGTCCATATGGATCCTTCTGTAATGAATGGACGCATTAGCTCATATAACTTACTCACTCATGACCACAGAGGACTTGAAAAGACAACTACATCTGTATAATCAATATTGTGAACAAACATTTATAAAAGGTGTGGATTGTAGATCCCGGTTATGATATGTTAAAAGTCACATGTTTGGGAACCTGAGGATTACCGTGACGGCCGTGGGAGGGACCTGATCTAGATGATGAAAATGTTTCCATAGACGGATTTCCCATAAGCTGATCAGCTGAATTTCATCTTTCTGTGTCACAGTGTGTTCACGTGTTCACTCTGTATGGCGTCCCACAGTTGAATGTGCGGTGCACAGTCAGGGTAATATGACACGATGGAGGTGATGCTGACCTCAAGCTTTGTTTCACCTGTTTCTCATTCGGAGACAAGGTGACTCTTTCACCACAAATAGCTCAGAATCGAAATCTGTCCTCCGTCATCTTATTAAGTCGACCTCAACTTTCTAATAAATATACTGGGGTTTTTCACTCCATTGTTCTCCCTTATCCTCCAATCTAGATTAATAGCAGCACAAGACTGCTTTTATATTTGACATATATGAACTGTATGTGTTTTTGTTGGCACGTGTGTCTGTAATTGGGAACACGTGTGTTTGTTTATTTAAAACAGAGAGAAATGGAAAAAAACGACAGCAAAAGAAAAAAAATAATAAACAATCCAGAAACGACTCCACTTCCGCCCACTGTCCAGAAACGAAGCCAAAATAGCCCATGAAACAGCATGACACAGATATAGAAATGGCTGAACTGACGTGTTGTGTGTGTTTTCAGACGAACATCGGCAGCATCCTGGCGGCCGTCAACCCTTACAAGCAGGTCCCCGCTATGTACGACCCAGAGCGGGTGGACCTCTACTCCAAGCACCACCTAGGGGAGCTGCCGCCGCACATCTTTGCCGTGGCCAACGAATGCTACCGCTGCATCTGGAAACGTGCAGACAGCCAGTGCGTCCTCATCAGGTGAGTTCACACTGTCGCTGGGATTCCTGCCTCACGGCCTCATGTCGGTCCATAGCGGTTCCATCCATCTTGTTTCTGTACAGTGTGTGCCTGGACTGTTTAGGCTCTCTGGGGATTGCAGCCTATCCCAGCATGCACCGGACGACAGGGTGGTTCCATTCTTCTTACTGCCCTACTTACCTGGACTTGTATTTATATTTATTATACATTGTCATGAGGTCGTAGCACACACGCTGAAAATGGCGCTGAAAAGATAAGACTCTTATGTTGGTGATAAGACTAATTTAATTATTACACAACAAGCATGACTTTACGAATATGAAACTTCCAGAATATGGTGAAGAAACACATAATAACAGCTATGAACTGTTGTTGTGACGTATTCAGACATACAAATCAAGCACAAAGAGCAAATTATGAAATTTGAATTTTGCTCAACATGACCTGCTCCTCAGTGGAGCTGGTCGATTTAACCGCTCCTGGTGTGTTTCTCTGACTGCCTAGCTGGACTTGTGGGGTCAAACATGTCCTCCAGCTTTCGATTACGTTCAGCCTTCAACTCGCTTGGTCGTGATTGAGTTGGACTGGGAGCTAATGAGCATATCAGACCTCAGCATCAATTACACAAGTCAGGACGAGGATGTGGGAATGTCACAGAAGGTCACAGTGCATTTAATCGAATGGGGTTACGTGTATGTGTGTGTGTGTGCGTTCTCCAGTGGTGAATCGGGCGCAGGGAAGACGGAGAGCACTAAACTGTTGCTGCAGTTCCTGTCGGTGATGAGCCAGAAATCAGGAGGAACTCCTGCTACAGAGAAAACCACACGTGTGGAGCAGGCCATCGTCCAGAGCAGGTAAACACAGAAGAAGTGATGAAGACAGATTCTTTCCTCTGACATAAGCATGTTTACTTTAAAATGTACTATATTAAGTCTCAAGTCTTAAAGGACAAGTCCAAGTAGACTTTTAAACCAATATATTTATTATTATCAATTTATCTGGTTAATCTTCATGTAATTGATTGATAATTCTTTCATTGATGTTTTACATAGATAATCACAGAATTATGAAAATTATGATTCAATCCTGTTTGCATGGAGTTATTTAAAAATAAATTGGGTGTAACCCTGCACATTATTCTATTGTTCCGAATTGTGGTAGTTCAGAGAGAAAATATAAAGTCTTTTGGGAATCAAAGCAGACTTGAGACCCCAAGTCTCAAAGATGCCCCTGAGCAAGACCACGTCCTGTGAGAGTAAGCATTGGGCATTTAGTGATGTGTGTAATTGTGCTAAGATGAAGCATGAAAAAGAACCAGCAAGCTTCATGAGTCTTTCCAGATAAGGAAAGGTCAGTCACAATGTTGCTTTAGGAGAAATGCAGCCGTTGGTGGATTATATTCTAAATATCACAAACAGCAGATGACATTAACCTGCACATGTTCCCTTCAGTCCCATCATGGAAGCGTTCGGAAACGCAAAGACCGTTTACAACAACAACTCCAGTCGCTTCGGGAAGTTCATCCAGCTTCACTTCTCTGAGTGCGGCAACATCCAGGGAGGCTGCGTCATCGACTGTATCCTCATTCATACTCCAAATAAGATTATATTTATCAGATGTATTTTTTCTATATATGGACTTAAAGGATCATACAAAGCTTTGACACGGCAGCTAAGGATTGATTGTTGTTTCCTTGACCCTCCACCCTTCAGATTTATTGGAAAAGGTACCTCTGTCTGGGGAATAAGTCAGAGACTGTGGCCTGCTCATGTCATGTTTCAACTTATTACCACTGACCTATCTGTGTTACATAGTGAATCACAATGAAATGGTAATGAAGGCTTTGCTGCATTGTTTATGTCGTAGAACCGTGTGGTACGACAGAACCCGGGAGAGAGAAACTACCACATCTTCTACGCTCTGTTGGCGGGAGCTACCAAAGAGCATAAAAGTAAGGAAAGCTAGTATCAGCAAATCAATGCTGTCTTTAAAAACTAAATTAGTTTCTCCTAAAACATTTGTTATCTCTAAAAAATGCACTTGAGATAACAATCTAACGGAAGTGTGCGTATTATTCCACCATAACTAGATATAAAATCTGGCATCTCTCCCGCTGTCACGCTGACGTTATGAATTTCCTCCGTCAGGCCTCTACTTCCTGGAAGAGCCTGCGGAATCTTTCCACTACCTCAGACAATCAGGATGTCTGAAGGACAAGAGCCTGAATGACAAGGAACTGTTCAACAGTGTCATGGTCAGTTTGTCTTCATTACCGACTGTGACTGTTTCCTGTCGTTGTGAATGCATCCGACCAGAAGCATCTCCTGCAGCATTCCCAATTTGACATTGTCTTAAAAAACAACTTAGTTAAGTAGTTAGCTGCTTTGTACGTTTATGGCCTCTGCCTGGGAGGTTGTTTTTCCTTTTGTTTATCTTTTCGAAACATATGATGTAAGATACACAAACCATAACAGTTGTGGATAGTAACCATTGCAGTTTCACGTTTACAGTTAATTATGACACGTTTTTAAAGCTGTCCGTGCCTGATCTCCTCTCGTGTGCGTTTCTTGTGCAGGAGGCGCTCAAAGTGTTGGAGTTCTCGGAGGAGGAGATCAGAGACATGTTCAAGCTGCTGTCAGGAGTCCTGCAGCTGGGAAACATCGAGTTCATGACGGCAGGAGGAGCCCAGATCACCACCAAGCAAGGTCTGTGAATGCCTCGTGTGAACTGAGCATGTAAATGAAAGCTGAGATGGATAATTTAAACATGTATAACACATCGTTTGTCTGTGTTTCCAGTGGCCACTAATGCCAGTGAGCTGCTGGGCCTGGACACCTTCCAGCTCTCCGAGGTCCTGACTCAGAGATCCATAATCCTCAGAGGAGAGGAAATCTGCTCCCCTCTCACTATAGAGCAGGTATATACATGCACACACGTTTATTCTCCCCTGTATAGAAGTCTCACAGCCTCTTCCTGACATCCTAACCATCCTTCGGGTTTCCCTCTCACCGCTGCAGGCTGTAGATTCCCGGGACTCGGTTGCCATGGCCCTTTATTCCCAGTGTTTTTCCTGGATCATCCTGAAGATCAATCAGAAAATCAAAGGGAAGGAAAACTTCAAATCCATCGGCATCCTCGACATCTTCGGCTTCGAGAACTTTCAGGTCAGAACTCTGAGCTTGACCCGGATCTCCAGCATGTTTTACTGTGAGGACTTCAACCCATCACCATGTGGACAGGCTGTTTATAAGAAGTGTTTCCTCTTCCAGGTGAATCGATTCGAGCAGTTTAACATCAACTACGCCAACGAGAAGCTTCAGGAGTACTTTAACAAGCACATCTTCTCTCTGGAGCAGCTGGAGTACAACAGGTGCACTTCCACAGACATCTACAGCACATGTATTCATATTGATGTAAACATGTAAAAGTGTAGAGCACGCAAAACCATTAGGTTCAAATATTATTTACACAAAGTTTTTTTGTGTGCTTAACAATATCTGTTTTTCAGTGATATAAAGTTAAAGAAAAACTATAAACCACTCGTTCATGCATGATTGTTTGGGTTTCCTCTCCGCAGGGAGGGCGTTCAGTGGGACGCCATCGACTGGATGGACAATGCAGAGTGTCTCGACCTCATAGAGAAAGTAAGAAATGGCTTTTACACATCTTAACACTAAAACTAAACCCAGTAGGAGCTAATAATGTCTGACTGATGTCTTATCTGAAGTGGAGCTGATTTTTATAAAGACGAAACAATAACATGAGGCTTTTTTCCATCACTCTCTCAGAAACTGGGTTTACTGGCACTGGTGAATGAAGAGAGTCGATTCCCCAAAGGAACCGATTTCACTCTGCTGGAAAAGCTGCACAGCCGACACGCTGTACGTTATTTACACTTTCCCACATGCCCTTTATGTATTATTCAGACAAATGTTGAGCTGCTTTGCTGCCGTTGAACATCAGATTAAATATGAATGCATATGTTGATCTTTTTCTTATTTGCTGCAGACAAACCCTTACTATGTGAAGCCCAGACTCGCTGATCATCAGTTTGGTATCAAACATTATGCGGGGGAGGTGAGTTATATAAAACGTAGCCAACACATGGTCCATTTGTGCACATCAGAAACGTTACGATGAACATGTTTCTGTCAGGTCTTGTATGATGCTAAAGGAATCCTGGAGAAGAACAGGGACACCTTCAGAGACGACATCTTAAACATGCTGAAGGACAGCAGGTAGGACGCTCTGACACTCTGTGAGTGAGTAGTCAATTCAGGCTGTAATAGATTTGACTAAGTGATAGGTTAAATGCTTTGAAATTTAAATACATCTAGAGTCTATCCAGCTTCATCTTGATCCTTTGATGCAAGTCATTCAACATATTACAACTAAGAGCCTTTAAGGCCAATGCCATATCTCGCCATGTTAAAGAAAGGGAAACCTGTTCACCCAATCCAAGTCATGTTGTCTCCCCTGACATGTCCTATCAGCCGTAGTCATGTAATCTGTTGTGTTTCTGTGGCTTCACAGACTGGACTTCATCTATGACTTGTTTGAGAAAGTTGGCAGCAGGAACAACGAGGAGAAGATGGGAACAGCCAGACGTAAACCCACAGTCAGCTCCCAGTTCAGGGTGAGCGATGAATGCAGTTAACGTACATGTAGAAGCATTTGTAATTAAATTCAGGAGAAGAGCTCTAAGACTTCCTCTCTTCTCCGTCTCCTCAGGACTCCCTCCATGCTCTCATGGCCCTTCTGAGTGTGTCCAACCCTTTCTTCATCCGCTGCATTAAACCCAACATGGAGAAGGTCCTTCTGCTTCTGTCTCACACTCACATGAATACTCTCTCAAAGCACGATCGCATCTTAAATCCTTTTTTATTTAAATTTTATACGTAGAATCCAAATGTGTTCGACCCGGAGGTCGTCCTGAACCAGCTGAGGTATTCTGGGATGCTGGAGACTGTGAAGATCCGTCGTGCCGGGTTCCCCGTCCGCAGAACTTTCAAAGAATTTTTCTCTCGGTAAATATCCTAAAATCTGAATTTACCGTCATCTGCTTTTGTTCTTTGTGTGTCTCTGCAAGAGTCTGTTTGCTTCTGAGGACTTGTCTAATCTTTTTCTTCTGCTTAATCTCTCTTGTCTCATCTAGGTATAAGATCATGCTGAAAGAAAAAGTAGCAACAGCTGGAGACGATAAAAAGAGGAGCACAGACATTCTCCTTAAATATGACAAGACCAAAAAGGAGTGGCAGTTCGGCAAGACCAAGGTAATGAGTAGGAGCTTTTGGCATCACCTCCAGACAGGGATTAGGGTTAGATTCCACTGTAGAGGGGTTGCCTGTAAATCCTCCTCCTGTTAACTCTTTAACTTTACTCCACAGGTGTTTTTGAAAGAGTGTCTGGAGCAGCGTTTAGAGAAAGACCGGGATGAAATCCGACGCCAAGCTGCTATGATAGTCCGAGCTCACCTTCTCACTTTCTCTGCCAAGTAAGACCCGTCAGATATGAAATAGTAGAAAAACAAAGTTCCCTCACTCTGTGACCCTGTGTCCCATGTCAACGCCTGTTCTGTCCACAGGAAGCACTTCAAGCGTGTGCGTGCCGGCGTCCTCACCCTCCAGAAACACTTCAGAAAGCACCTCCAGCGCAGACGATTCGTGAAGCAGCGCAAGGCAGCCCTGGTGCTGCAGAAACACAGGCGAGGTCAGGTGGCGCGCACCCGTGTTCGAAAACTCAAAGAGGAGAAGAGGAAGAGGGAGGAAGCGCAGAGGAAGAAGGAGGCGGGGGAGGAGGACAAGAAGTCAATTGGTGAAGGGCAGCAGGAGGAAGAGGGTGAAGGATCTGAGGACAAAGACAAATCGGCAGAGGCAAGTGCTGAATCTTTGTGTTCTCAGGGATAATACAGCTCTTTGTGCTTCCTTTGATTTTCAGAATAAAGCAAATGTGGCCTGAATTTTCCCCTCTCCGTCTCTTCTCGTCTTTAGGAAGACACCCGGCAGATGGAAGAGATCCTGCAGCTTGAGCGGGAGATCGAGCGCCTGCAGAAGAAGAGAGAGGACGAGGTGTCGCAGCTATGCGAGTCCTCCAAACAGGAGCTGCAGATGCGCCGCGATGCTGAGATCAAACGGATGAAGAAGGAGGCGTCTCGCAAGGCCACGGAGCTCATCGACCTCCTGAACTTCGGAGGCGTGGATCCTTCGCTGGCAGGGGCCGGAGCGAAGCCTGCTGCTGAGGCCAAGTCTCCCAACGGTGCAAGTGCAGCTCCAGGTACATCCAAAGAGGAGGAGGTAGACGAGGGCTTCCACGCCGAGGAGGAGTGCATCCCTCTCCCTGACTTCCCTCCTCCTGCAGAGACAGATGCTCCCTTGGATCAGGACATGTTTGCCCAACTTCCTCCTCCACCACCTGCCTTCGCTGAGGGGACAGTTCCTCCTGCACCACCTCCTCCACCTCCTCTGCCCACAGATGATGTTCTTGCTGATGGAATTCCTCCCCCTCCGCCTCTCCCACCACCTGGAGATGACTCCATCGTCCCTCCAGCTCCACCACCACCACCACCAGCACACCGACCTCCCTCGGGAGAAGGGGAAAAGAAGGAGGCGGCCAAGGGGGAGTCGGAAAGGAAGGTCAGCATGGTGGAGAGCCTGGACGGCGAGGAGCCCATCTACAGCATGCCGGCCGACACAGAGTCAGATTATGACCAGGAGGAGGAGGAGGGGTCCGTCACGGCCGGAGACGACAGCTCCGTGTCCGGCAGCAACAGAGGAAGCGCCGCCCCGGCAGACGAGGAGCACCCGAGGAAGTCGACGTGCACCAACGCCAGCATCGAGTCCTACAGAGGCAGCTCCGACTCTGTGAGGAGACACACTTACACGCATCCTCACACGCGTGCACGCAGACATGTATGAGCATCTCTGCAGTGAAAATTATACTTTTTATTTTAAATTTGACTCAGTATTTTGATAATGGAAGAAAAAAAAATCTTCTTCTTCTTCTTCTTCTTCTTCTTCTTCTTCTTCTTCTTCTTCTTCTTCTTCTTCTTTGTCTTCTTTTTTCTTCTGAGTCATTATTCTAATTGTTATTGCTGCTATTGTTGCAGTACGCTGACAGTGATGATGAGCATGATGGGATGATGGACACTGATGAAGAAGTGACAAACGGCCGAGTGTTGTTGCTTAATGGTAATGGTCCTCCGTATTTCCACGGCTACCTCTACATGAAGGGTGAGAGAATATTATCTAATATTCAGTACTTAAAAAGAGCAATTACTGGTTTTTATTTGAAATTAAACCTCTTTTATTTAATTTAACACTTAATTTGCTCCCTCAGCTGGCCTGATGATCCCGTGGCGGAGGCGCTGGTGTGTGTTGAAGGATGAAACCTTCATGTGGTTCCGCTCCAAACAAGAGTCGCTGAAGTCCGGCTGGCTCTACAAGAAGGGAGGAGGCCTCTCCACTCTCTCACGGAGGTTGTTGTAGTTGTTACTGAGTGAAGCCTGCATGCTAACAGCATGAAACCACGACTCTGCAGGAAGTGAACAGTAGAAGCTGATGCCAAGCTCTCAGTTGACTTATTATGTTGTCGTCTAACCTCAAAAACCTCACCTAAGATCACTTATTTTGTGCATGATAGTGTTCATACTGCATGAATTTAGCAGTTTAACTAGTAGTTGAATGTTCGTAAAAAACCTTGTATATGAATCAGTTAATACAGTATTTGTTAATCCAGTGTTTGAGTCTCTAACTTGAAGCTTTAAACCCTCTGGTGTACTGGAAAACTACAGTATCCCAGTCAAACTGATGCACTTTGAATCATTTGAAATACATTTAGAGCAAAGGTCAGTGATTTGTTAATGTGAGGATCACTGTTGAAGCAAAGGGGAAAATGGCAGGGATGGAAAAAGCAAATTAATATTATTCAATAAGGTGCATTAAAAACTTTTCATATTACACTAATATAGATAATCAGAAGATTTACCATCCCCCTCAGATGCAGGTTAAAGGAATTCAAATAGAACTTGACCCTAATCTGTACACATTTCATTTACAGTCAATGCAGATAAACCTGTCTGATGTGTGTAGATGTGTGTGTTTGTGTTATCTTGGACGTTAGTTTCATTGAGTTTTGTTTTAACCACAGAAACTGGAAGATGCGCTGGTTTGTACTGAGGGACAATAAACTGATGTACTACGAGAACGACAGCGAGGAGAAGCTGAAGGGAACCATCGACATCCGGGCTGCAAAGTGAGATTCTGAAAAAAACACTTGCATTTTCACTACGTCTTTGTTTTCTGGACAACAGCTCCAATGGTATCCTACTTGTGTGTGTGTGTGTGTGTGTGTGTGTGCGTGTGCAGGGAGATCATGGATAACCATGAAAAGGAGAACGCTCTGAACATCGTGACGGACGAGCGGACCTATCAGGTGTTTGCTGAGTCACCAGAGGATGCAAGGTGCCGTAGAGACTTATCTCACTCTTCAGAAACACATTATATCTGAGATCAATTTCTACAACCTGTGATATGTTTGTCTGTGTGTGTGTGTGTCTGTGCAGTGGCTGGTTTAATATCTTCAGTAAGGTGCGTGTGTGCACTCCGGAGCAGCTGATGGAGATGTCCCATGAACAGGCCAACCCAAAGAACGCTGTGGTCAGTCTCTAAACATGGGACACCCATTGATTTCTTAAGTGTATTGACAATATTCTTCACTTAGAATTGAAAAACATGATAAATCACTGACTAAACTAATGATGCACGTTTTGAAAAATGTTCCTCTCCATCCTCAGGGAACTCTTGACGTTGGGCTGATTGACTCAGTTTGTGCATCAGACAACCCTGATCGGTAAGATATCAAAGAATTATCAAACAGAAGAGTAATGCTGAGTAACAGGATTAGCAGGACTGTGACCATTTTGTATTCGGCTCAACTCTTTCAAAGTCGCTGAATTTAATCTTATTTGATATTTGGTGGCAATGACAATATCCACGTACATCTTGTATTTCAAAATAAAACATTTTTAACTCTGGAATAAATGTGAATCAGCTGCTGATTGACATAAAACAAGTTATTATTCAAACAAATGGATTTGAACACATGACACAGACCTTTTCCCTTTTAGTGTCTGATAACTGTCAAGTAAATGCCAATCGTTTTATCCAACTTATTTATACAACCCAGAAAATGCAAATGTTTTTCAAAAGTTTTTTTTATCGTCCTTTTTCAGGCCCAACTCTTTTGTCATCATCACTGCAAATCGTGTGATCCACTGCAACAGCGACACGCCAGAGGAGATGCACCACTGGATCAGTCTGCTGCAGAAACCAAAAGGAGACGCCAGGATCGACGGGCAGGAGTTCCTCGTCAGAGGTCGGAAAATATAATTTTTTTGACATTTATAAGCTTTTAAATTCATTATTATAGTGAGATGTCATTACTTGTCATAGGAACAAGTAAATATATTTAAATAAGCAACAGAACATGTCAATTACAATGATAATCGCTATATAAAATGGTGTCAAACCAAGTGGGTTACCAGGAAAACCTAGATAGTTGGTTTGACTGATTCATAAGAATTTGTTTACTTCCTAATAAAGGTATCAGCATTGGCTCCTTAAAATCCACATGGGTTGGGCTGTACCTATTGCTTACTCCTGCTGTCACTGTTACAGTAATGTCTCTCTCCTCCTGTGCTCTCCTCATCGTTCAGGTTGGCTGCAGAAGGAGATGAAGACGAACGCTAAGAGCACCTCCCTGAAGCTGAAGAAACGCTGGTTTGTTTTGACCCACAACTCGCTGGATTACTACAAGAGCTCCGAGCGAAACTCCTCCAAGATGGGAACTCTGGTCCTTAACTCCCTCTGCTCCATCATTCAGCCGGATGAGCGGGTGCACCGGGAGACAGGTGAGGATGAACAGAAAAGGAGGAGAGGGCAAGTTTAATCAGGGATTAGACCGAGGAGGTGAGGAGAGACATGTGCAGTTATGTTCCTGAAACATGTACCAGGGACTGGATTTAAAACCACTAAGTTACAGAGAAAATATCTCTGATAGAAAACCTGAGTCTCATCCCCTTAGTGTCAACATTAAATAAGTGTAGAAGCTGATAGAGATGTTTTTTACAGGTTACTGGAACATCATAGTGTACGGGAGGAAACATTCTTACCGCCTCTACACCAAGATGCTGAATGAGGCCATGAGGTGGACGGCTGCCATACAGGGAGTCGTCGACACTAAGACGCCCATCGAGACTCCAACACTGCAGCTCATCAGAGACATCAAGGTAAAACACACAGCCGCAGTTAGAGAGCTTGTAATGAGTCGTCAACAGACAAACTTGTATTTAACCTGCTTGTGTGTCTTCAGGAGAACAGTGTGAACCCAGACATCGTGGAGCAGATGTACAGGAGAAACCCCATCCTCAGATACACGCAGCATCCTCTGCACTCCCCTCTGCTGCCGCTGCCCTATGGGGAGGTCACCAGCCGTAAGTGAAACTGACTAACAACAACCTTTTCCTTTCTCTTTCTCATCATCTTCTTATTTCCCAAATCAGTTCTGTCTTAATTCAAAGGCTGTATACTCTGGAGTGGATGGTCTAGGCCGTATTTGTAGTACACTGTTTGTGTTTCTCTGTGCAGTCCACAGACAGCAGGGTTACGCCAGCCTGCAGGACGAGGCGGTGCGAGTGTTCAACTCGCTGCAGGAGATGGAGACTCTGGCAGACACGGTGCCCATCATCCAGGGCATCCTGCAGACCTGCCAGGACCTGCGGCCTCTCAGGGATGAGGTTGTGTGTCTTATATTTATAAAAAATAGTCATAGAAAAAACAGCAAAAAATGGAGAAGGGTTTATGATGACATTATATTTTGGGGTTGTCATGTCAAATTTCAAGAATCCTTTTAAGGAAGGGTTAGGTGTTAAGGGTGAAAGGTCAAGTTCTTGTGACTGTGACATTTCAGATACACCTTTGGGGAATTTCAATACAGTTGGCTCAACTATTCCCTTAGAATCGCAGGTTATAATAGGTTCTATTATAACATCATGATCATGACGATCCGTGTGTCTTTGGTGATTTGTAATTTGAATCTCTTCCATGTTTTCAGGTATATTGTCAGGTGATCAAGCAGACCAATCACGTGTCTCAGCCTAACAGCCCAGCCAATCGAGCACACTGGCACCTGCTCACGTGCATGAGCTGCACCTTCCTGCCCAGTCGAGTCATCATCAGATACCTCCGGTTCCACCTCAAGAGGTCAGTGTGTGTATTTCTTCTCTGATGTGTCGCTTATGGAGTGAAAGTGTCATTAATACGTGTGTGGTCCGATTCAGGGTACGCGAGCGCTTTTCCGGCACAGAGATCGAGCGCTACGCCACTTTCATTGGGGAATCCTTAAAGAAGACCAAGTCTCGTGAGTTTGTTCCATCCCAGGAAGAGATCGCCGCCCTGCTGGTGAGACAGGAGATGAGCACCACCGTGTACTGCCACGGAGGAGGCTCCTGCAAGATCTCCATCAATTCACACACCACAGCTGGAGAGGTGCGCAGCAAACAACAAACACATACACCTACATAAGATCTTCTTTAATGTGTAGTGAGTAATAGCGAATATTCACCTTACTCATCAATTATACATTTATTTATTCTGTAGGGCTCCACCATATCAAATAGTGTCTAACATTTGGTGTTTTTTTTTCCTTTATCGTTACAATTTATATAACAGTATATGACAGTGTTTCAAGTTGATAAGATCACTCTCCCTTCTCACATCCTACCTCAGACCCCACCTACCGGGTAACTTGGAGAGCATCTGTGTCAGAACCTTGTCAACTCCCTACTGGGGTCCCTCAAGATTCTGTCTTAGGTCCCCTCCTCTTTTCTCGGTACACCTTTCCTACCTAGGTTACGCAGATGACACTCAATAAATTCTCTCTTTTTCCCAGGCTGAAACACAGGTAGCAGCACGTATCTCTGCTTGTCTGACTGACATCTCTCAGTGGCTGTCCGCACACCACCTGAAAGTCTATCTTGACAAGACCGAGCTGCTTTTTCTTCCAAGGAAAGGCTCTCCCACCCTTGACCTTACTATTACCATCGACAACTCTGTGGTAGCCCCCACGCAGACCGCAAAGAACTTGGGTGTGACACTTGACAGTCAACTCTCCCTTACCGTCACCATTACTTTAACCACCCGCTCCTGTAGATACATGCTAAACAACATTAGGAGAATATGGCAGGTTGTGATTTCCTGACTCTTGTCACGTGTAGACTACTGCTTCTCCCTCCTGGCTGGTCTACCTGCTAGTGCTATCCAACCTCTGCAGCTCATCCAGAATGCAGCAGCTCAACTGGTCTTAAAACCTACCACAGTTCTCTCACACTACTCCGCTTCTCCGCTCCCTTCACTGTTACCCGTTACCAGTGGCTGCCCGTATCCGCTTCAAGACCCTAGTACTTGCGTACCGTGCTGCGAACGGATCGCCCCCCCCCCCCCCCCCGCCCCCCCCATCCACAACATGGTTAGACCTCAGCTCGTCCACTCCTCTCTGCATCTGCCAATTGGTTTGCTGCCCCCTCCCTGCATGGGACTCCTATCCTCTCAACAAACTCACGACAGTTAGCTGTCCTGGCTCCTAAATGTTGGAAACAAGCAATCCCAATCACATCAGGACAGCAGAAAGTCTATGTATCTTCTGCCACAGGCTAAAAAGATGGTCAAAGTCAAGTTGCCCTTGTGTACTGCACTTACATGTAGCACTGTACAAACAGGATTTCTTAAGAGCTAATGTACTAACATGATTCTTGCTGTTTTGAGTTTGTACCCTCATGGTTGAAAGCACTCACTGGAAGTCGGTTTGGATAAAATGTCAGCTAATTGATATGTAATGTAACATAAAGGTCAAGAGATGGTATATCAAAAGGACAGTTGTAGAGTTAATCAAATCTAAATTCCCGGGGCAAGCAACTAATGACAATGGCGGTCCTGACAACAGCTCCCATGATCCCACTCTGCTTCACAATGTCATCAAACTATGTCTTTTGTTATCGTTTCAATTGAGAGACTCGGATAGTGGCCAGAATTACATATTGTACATTTGAGATCCAGTTCTAGATCATGTAAATACATTTTAGAGTAGGAACTAACCAGTGTTCATTTGATGCTCCTGCAGGTTGTGGAGAAGCTGATCAGAGGTTTGGCCATGGAGGAGAGCAAGAACCTGTTCTCCCTGTTTGAACACAACGCTGTCACAGACCGGGCTCTGGAGAGCAGGGTGATCGTGGCAGACATCCTGGCAAAGTTTGAAAGGTATCGCAGTTCATTTACACAGTGGATCAGAAGTTTTAATGTTCTCGCAGCTTAGTTTTGTCATTTAAAGTTTACTTTAAATAATTTTCCGAGGCTGTGTGGCCATTTTCCATCCTGCTTTAATCTATAAGATTTGCACTGAGTTCAGTGGTTTTGCTGTTTGTTGGTGTTTTGCTGGATGTTTCTGTGTGTTGTTTTCCAGGTTGGCAGGAAGTGAAGAAGAGGAGGAGGAAGGAGAATGGAAACTCTACTTCAAACTGTACTGCTTCTTGGATGTGGAGAGCATGCCCAAAGAGGGAGTGGAGTTTGCCTTCATGTTTGAACAGGTGAGAAAAGAGATACACTAACAGAGAGTGATAGAAATAATTTCCCTCTAATTAAAGAGAAGCACATTTTTCTAAAAACAAATAAAAACACTATGGATTAATTCAAAATTGATTATATTTATCATTATATTTTATTATAATTATACTACATTTCTGACTTGTGTAGACCTTGTATCACACAATAACATTGTGATTTGTTTATGAAATAAATACAAAATAATCATATTTATCCATAATTAAATGACCCTTTTTTGTTTGTTTACCATCTTTTGTCTTCAGGTTTTTAAATAAGGCCACTTAACATTATTTATATTTATATCGAGACAGAGACACTTCTCATTCTTATTTGAAAGCTTAAGGCTATTTAACCCATTTGTTTAGTATAATATGAGTTGCTCTCTGTTTCTCCGTCAGGCTCACGAGTCTCTGATAAGTGGTCACTTCCCGGGGTCAGAGGAGACTTTGCAGCACCTGGCGGCGCTACGTCTCCAGTATCTCCACGTGGACGCGGCAGGTCGGGCCGGGTGGAGTCTGGGGACCGTCTATCCGATTGGACGTCTCCGCAATCGCATCCTCCACTCCACCAAGCCTGGCGTGGGGGCCGCAGGTGGAGCCGGAGCAGGCGGAGGAGCGGGAGACGGAAAGGGCCTGGTGGGAGGACCAGGAGGTGTCGGCCCCGCGATCGAGAAACGAAAGACCCCAAGCTTTCTGGACGGGTCCCTGAGGAGGAGCTTCAAGACAGGGTCCCTGAAGAAGCAGAAGGTCTTAGACCATTTACTACAAATCCTGAATACATTGTTGTAAGAAAAAAAAAAATACTAACAGATTGCTGATGTGTGTGGTTTCAGGTGGAGGAGGAGCAGATGTTGGAGATGTGGGTGAAGGAGGAGACGTCTGCTACACGGACCAGCGTCCTGGAGAAGTGGACCCGGTTGCAGGGAATGCCGCAACACCAGGCCATGCTGAAATACATGAGCATCATTAAGGAGTGGCCCGGATATGGATCAACACTGTTCGACGTGGAGGTGAGCGAATAAGAAGAGAAGTGGGACTGTGAAAGAAAATCCCGAAATATTGTCTTTTGAAATCTAATTTTTCTACCTCTATTCCCCCCCCCCCCCCCCACACACACACACACACACACTACAGTGTAAAGAGGGCGGCTTCCCTCATGATCTGTGGTTGAGTGTGAGCGCTGACAACGTGTCTGTTTATAAACGAGGTGAACCCAAACCTCTGGAGACCTTCCAGTACGAACACATCACCTTCTTTGGAACTTCGCAGCCCTGCACCTACAAGATCATTGTGGACGAGAGGGAGATTTTCTTTGAGACTCCTCTGGTGAGAAATCATTCTTTTTCTTTTTTCTTCTTCTTCTTATTAATTCACATTTTTATTCATATTTGTGTTTATCTATTTAAAACACTGCAATGACTCTTTTCTGCATCAACCCCAGAGCACATGCTGGGGCAATTAGAGTACGAGCGAATGGTTTTGAGTGAAAGCATAAAAAAATGTGAAATCAATAAGTCCTGCTCTCAAACTGAAGGACCACACTCTTAAATAAAGAGAGGAAAGACTAATTCATAACGTCCCGAGTGTCACCACTGTTACCACCGTTTGCAGGTCACTGTTAACGAGACTCACTCTGTGGTCACATTGTTCTGTTCACCTTCAGCTTTCGGGTCCATTACCGCCACCGTGCTCTGTTACTCTCTCCGGTTTAAACGTTAATCGATGCTCTGTAAAACCAACGTAATTTGGTTAAAAAAAAAATAAAAGTATTGAGATCGGTACCAATCTGCTTGAGAACTGAGAGTAGTATTTGAAGATTATTTTCTCAGTTAATCAATGAATTGTTTGTTATATGAAACATTGGAAACCAGTAAAAAATGCCAATGGGAATGTTCTGAATATATTGGCATTTTAGGTAAAAGAATGACTAAATAAACTATATCTATATTATTAAAAAATAGTTGCTCTATAATTTCCTGATGATCGACTGATGGATTAATTATCTAATATCTTTGGTTTTGAACCTTGGTTTGGTCGTAAGTTTCTTTTGACTAATGTTTATAAGCAAAATCGTGCAAAAAACAGCAGACGGATTTCCATTAAACTAGGTGGGAGGATGCGTTGTTGGTCAGTAAAGAAAAAAGAATGTCCAAATTTTTCCACATTTCTATCGACTTATCTGGAATGTTTAAGGGACTGGTATTCATGATACAAAACAGATTGATATCTTTTGTACTCTTTAGGTCGGAGAGGTCACCAAGATCATGAGAGCCTACATCAACATGATGGTGAAGAAACGTTGCAGCATCATGTCTGTGACCAGCGTCGGCAGTTCCTGGCTCAGGTGATCGCCACCAACCAGCCGGAGCCCTCGGTTTGTCCAGTGTCGATCAGATGCCTCGACCTCCTTCGTTGGTTGGTTGGTTTTGGATGGAGGTGGTCGCACCAACCAGCTAAACCTCATGGTGGAGTCGAGAGTGATGTGGAAGAGCTTCAGAAGCATAACGGGTGGGGGGAAGTGGACACGGAGACCAAACGCACACTCTCTCCTGGCCTGGGGTTTCACTTGGGACAAGGGAACCGTTTGATGAATGAGCATGACCAAGAATTTCAAATTACATAACCCCCTCCCTCCAGTTGTAGTCCTGCATGTAGGTGTTCAAGCACAATCCAAACTTCTCTCTGGTTTTCATTAACGGACAAACGAACCTCAGAAATTTACAAGCACAACTCAGCCTGTCCCAGGTGCCCCCCCCCCATGCACTGCCAGACAGAAGAAAAGCCACACGTCCTCACTTCAGTTCCTTTCTCACCCCTCCTCCCACGTCCAGAGTCTCTCTCTCTTTCTCTTCACGTGTCCTCACTTCCTGTTGCATCCTTATTTGCTGTCGGTGTTTCGTCACGATGCTGAATTCTTGTACTCGCTTGCTTTCTCTCCGTTCTCGTCTTTTTAACCGTGACATCGTCTCGCCTCCACCACTTTGTGACTGAGAAAAAGGACTCCATGATGACCAATCTTCTTCAGGGCTACTCGTCGGTGCCACTGTGTGGCAACAGGAGGTTTATGCAGCCAAATGAAGTGGCTTTAAATATTTCTGAACACTATCAAATCGATGTTATTGAGAAGAGAGAGTGCAGGTTTTGCTTCGGAGGCTCTGTAGTCACGTGACGCAGAGAGTCTGTGCATGGTTAGAGCCTTGCGTTGCTCTATAGAGAGAATATCAAGCAGAATATTATGAGACAAAATGTTTCCCTATCTATGTCTTCATATAACACAAGCAGCATAAATCTACTGTATATTCACATACATGTAAACATTAACTGATGTATCGTTTTGTACTGTATATCACACAATATAAGAGTTATTATTGAATTCCCAGTGGCCACTGCACTGTACAGTAAATTGAGGATGCCACACTAAATGCAATGTGACACCTCTCGATGGTGTCACTCTCGATGTAAGATATGGATAATGAATGGTGTGACCGCTGTGTGTGTGAATCAGATGCCAATACATCCTTCACATGCTGTGCCATTAATGTGACTCACTCACAGGCTATTGACATTTTAAAGTGTTTTAATGGATTCATCATCAGTGTTTTCTGTGGGAGTCGCTTCCGAGACATCAAATAATGTAAATCTGCGTCAGCTCGTTCTACTAAATGCATAAAAGCTCCAGATTGTCTCTGTTTTCAACAATGTCACTTTTACTACTGGTACTACTCTTATTACCTTCCCCCCCGGCCGCTATCTTAGCCACTCTGAAGTGCTGTGAGTGTGTGTGTGTGTGTGTGAGAGAGTGTATTTATGGTGTTATCCAAATTGTTGGAAAAGGACGGGCAAATGAAATATGAGAAAAGAGAAATAATATTACTGAGTGTATTCCTTGGAAATAGGACGTATTTACATGACTTACCTTTGCAAAGAACGGAGTCATGCTTGTGATTTAAGGGGAAAGCATGGGCATACAAGGGAGGGTTTAAGGGTAATTTATTTCTTATTGTACCGTGTGTATTGCAGTGGGTGTGTTTGGGAGGATAACGTGTTGACAATGTACTGGAATTCTATTTTATTTGCGTCTCAGTGGAAACAAGGGAACAGATAAAGACACTGTGAGGAACCGGGATCTTGAATGGTTTCATTGTGCACTGGGAATGCTGAGTCATCACTGCTCTGTGTGTATGTGCGTGGGCTTTTCTCGGGACTGAAAATGAAGTCTCTGATCCGTCAGCATCACCTGACAATGTGTCACTGCAGGTATACAGCAGCATCCCTCGTGTGGGACACCTCCAGAGGACAGAGTGCACAACAACTATACAGGAAGGAATACATGAGTAACACAGAAACATAACACAATCCAATAAACTGTCAGATTAGGTTGAGCTAAAGGTTATGAACTAGTTTGCAGAAACAATATGGATTTAAATCTTTCCCCCCGAAAATGTCTTCTTTCTTCTGAAGTTGAAGTCATCTGTTGTATATCTGCAGTGCAAACCAAGGACTTTAGAAATACTGAGCTCTGTGTTTTGAATGTTCCTGTGGCCCTGACTACACACACGCACACACACACGACCCACTGGGATCCTGCCTATAGAGTTAGAATAAACAGAACTCACTCTGAGGTTCCAGTTTGAACTTTTGGTGGTTTTAGTTTCGACTAAAATCAGTGCCAAACTCTGAGAAAGTAAAAAAAAAAAGTATTTATAAATAAGCCATATAATTACAGAGGAACCCGTAGCTGACTGTTCTTATTATTCTACACCTCTGGTTCTGTCTGTCACTGATATTACACTGAGGAGGAGGATGTTGCCCTGCAGTCGCTGGAGTGGGATCAGTGGAACACACAGATCACAAATCTGTCTGTAAGGGCAACTTCACCACAAAGGGTCCCGTTATCAGCCGCAGGCGGCCAGAGTGGGGCCCGTTCTCATGTGAAGCTATTTATCATCATTACATAGTAAAATATTGTGTTTGTTTGAGCAAAAAAAACAGAGAAAGAGAGAGATATGTGTGTTGTTCTTTTTTATTTGTAACTGGCTTTACAAGATTATGCTTTAATAAATTATTGGAAATTGTCCTCTAATGATTTGTTTGTGGATTTTTTTTGACACACACAGGCCGAAGAAGCAGGATGTTGGTGCCTTTATTTACTTAAATACTTTGAAAAGTATTTCCCTTTTTAAACGTCTTCATACTTTCACTTTTATACTTTTACTTTTGACATTCTGTACATTTAGCTCCAAATGAACACACTCAATATAATCTACAGACATAATATGTTCTTATCTAACTCAAAGTCTTCTTTGCTTTGACATTCATCATCTCCTACACCCTCAGTGAGATTTCTATAGGGGCCACCTGGCAATAAAAATACTCAAGAGTATTTAAAATAGTTCAAACCAACTCCACCTTCATGGGATATGGTGAAGTGATTGTTTGGTGCTTAAGTTTTATTGACCATTCACCAAAGTGCCTTTCAGTACAAATCCTATTCATGTACTCAGACACTATCAGGGGCAATTTGACTTATAACGTTCTATATATATGCATATATACAGTATGTGTATATAATGCACAGTATACACAAATATGCATCCATCATGCTGTGCCATCACACTCTATAGTATGTATCTCTTGCCCTCGGTATTTAGAGGTTTATATCATACATATTTTCTGTATTTTTATAAAATTGTATTGCCTATTTTATACGTTCCTGTGTACTAAGTTTAAACCTGCAAACAATCATATCATAACTCGTACCTTTGAGATCTTATTTTATATCTTGGGCCTACCATATTAAATCCCATCTCATATAGGAAACATTAAATTGTATATTTGTATACTTCTCAGTTTGACGTTCAGTAGGCTACCAAGGACAAGGCACATCCTGCGGGAACTGAACTGCGCACATCCTGCGCAGAAGCCCATTGCGCAAATGCTGCTCAGTAGCCCATTGCGCAGGAATTTTATTTTATTTTAATAGTGTTTGTGTCCATGTCATTTTATGCTGCTTTTGATGAGAAAATATTTTCTACTTTACTACATATATTTGACAAAGGGGAATCAACAGAATCCTTGTGGGATGCAGTAACTGGCAGTGAACTTTTACGTAAATGTGCAGGAATGTGGGAGCAGAGGTGATTGAAATATACAATTTAACACTTTATGTAGTCCTGGGTCCAGTGGACCCGAACATCACATATGTAATATAAATGTGTAGGGGGGGTGTAAAGTGTAAAGTCACTGAATATATGTTCCTTTATATGTTTATCACAGAAAATGAGCCAAGGCCAATGAGTCTCAGGTTTAAAAAAATATTTATCGCATCATTTTTCTTTTAGATTAACTAAAGTTGTCCATAACAGAAAATCTTTAATATCCTTCAAGGGCAATTTGATGTATAACCAGCAATCAGTGCACGAAAAAAAGAAACCAATATATACAATGTAAATAAAACACAATATAAAAATCCTATAGACTAAGTAGCAGGGGAAAATTTGCTTTTAATAAATTAATTGATAAGTCGACCAACAGAAAATTACCCGTCAACTATTTAGATATACTCGAAAACATTTAATTTTTAATTTCCTGTTGTGTTTCTAATAATGATTAATGTTGGTGACATTTCCTTCACAAATGGGTGGAGGTTGTATTACCTCTGCTAAGGAGGTTATGTTTTCATCTCTGATTTGTCAGTCAACAGGTTTGTGTAATAAACTACTGAACCCATAACCACACAACTTGGTAGGCTGCATGGATCAGAGATGAACCTATACGGCTCTGTTGAGCTCTACTTGAGTGCCAGTCTAGTGAATGAATCTGGAATCTTCTCTCAAAAAACATCCCCCCCCCCCCCCCCCCATAGGGTTTTATAGTTTGAAGCTAATGAGGTGTTTTATAAAGAGGTGGTCGCAAACGTCAGACCAAGTGAATCAAGAAGTGTGTCGTGTTCGCTGGCTTTTAATAAAGTTACACATAAAGAGAGAAGTTTCCTGTTGTCTATACGCGAGGACGCTACAATATGAACGTGTTCACCGTTCAAACTCATTATTTGTCATTGAGTTGCGTTCGGTTCATCGTTCTCATAAAAGTGAACGTGTTCAATGAGCGCGTTCTTTTGCGTTCTTTCATGCACAACACTGTTAATCAGGATAATTTATTTAGATTATATCGACATAAAATATATTTTGTCTGGGCTTGTTTTGTTGAAGAACATGTTCCAGATTTTTTTTATAAGGCCAATTATCACAAACAAACACACACACACGCGCACAAACACACACACACACACACACACACACACACACCCACACACGCACGCACACACACTCACACACGCCTTCCCTCCTCTCAGCGTCTCCGGTGCGTAATGAGTGTGCGTCAGGACGTTGCGCTCTGTTCCTTGTGGGTGAGTTCACTTCTCGGGTTTCAGCCGGAGTAGCCAGATCACTTCCTCCTTCTCTGCGCTCACGGGTTTGTCGAAGCTCCTCAATCGTTAAAACTGTGAAGTTACATCTGAGTTAATCTCCTGGACGATGATGATGGATTTGCGGATTTCGCTGCCTGCTCTCCTGCTCGTCCTCGGTTTGGCGACGGTCTTCGCTCAGTCTGACACACCTGGAACAGGTAGGAGAGGAGATCGTTGACTCAGTGGTGACTGAGGAGTTAGTGACAGAAAGAAAAAGTCTCTTTAACATTGATTTATCTGTTTTAGCTGTATAACTTAAAATTACTCCTCCATCTATTTAGAATAACTTCATTTGAGCTTTCTTTGACTTCAGAGTCCATGTTGGATAATGGGGACAAAACAGGACAGACAACCAAAACAATACAAACTTTATTAAAGCTGTTTTTAAAATCCACAATTACACTTCAGTTGTTTGTATTTCCTGGCTGAAGATCATGTTTAGTAGAAAACTTTAGGGGGAACTTGGGTAAAGGTTGTGTTTCTGTGTCTGTTGCTTGTGTGTATCATTGAAACCTCAAGGCAGGCACACTAACTTTCTCTTCAGGTCACCTTCTTCCGCCCTCGGGCCCTACAACCTATGCTTACAACCACCAGAAGTAGCAACAAACAAACTGACCCCACAATAATGAACCCGTGGAGGCACAGGGACAAACCCAGCTTGGGTCCTGCGTGGTCTGCTGACGATAACATGACTGGTCACGCTGAGGCCTTGTGTGTTTACTGTGCTCTGTCTCCATGGCAAATGTCCTCCGAGGATTAGCAGTAGTTACAAAAACCCCAGTGGATACAAACCAAACCTTCATGCCTCGTTTAATCAGCTCCGGCTAATCTCTCTTTTATTTAAATCGCTTGGACAATTTTCCTCGTGAAGAAAAAATCTGTCTTTGTAGATTGTTCAATTCTCGCTGACTGTTTTCTTTTTGTTTGTGTGTCCCTCAGCGTGCGAGAAAAAGAATGGAACAAGCTGTGAGGAATGTCTGAAAAATGTGTCGGTGAGTCCTGTGAGGAATCCTGTTGTTTTCTGCTTGGTTGACTTTGTTGTGCAACTTGTGTGTTTGATGGGAAAAGAAGTGTTTCAGTGGAGGAACTACAGCAAAATGGCTCCTCCTCCACCACCTCCTCATACTTGTCAGACTGGTTTGGACGCCTGCTCGACAGCCCCAACCCACACCTGGCCTGAATACCTCAGAATGCATTGTTTGGTTGAATAATAGAAGGAACAATTATGTGCTTTGGTTTTCTTTCCTTGGTCACAGTGCTTGTGGTGCATCCAAACCAAATCGTGTGTCACATACCCAGTGAAGACCATCCTGCCCCCCCACTCACTCTGTCCACTGAATGAAGCACGCTGGGGGCTCTGCTGGAGTAAGAGCGTGCACGTACACACACACACACACACACACACACACAGTGAGGTTGCTTTTATTTCATTTATCTGCACATGAAAGAAGAACAATTATTACATTCTCATATACACAGTCACACTTTTGTCAAAATAACATCACCCAATTATTTTTGTAACCGACTGTGAGTTGATTTATTTTTTTTTATTTTGAAGGCAGCTGTGGACCTAACGTTGTGTTTCTGTCTCTGTCTGTAGTGAACTTCCAGACCCTGATAATCACCTTGGCGGTGCTCGGTGGAATCATCATCATCGCCTTCTTCGTCTGCTTGTTCTGCTGCTGCAAGTGCGAGAACTTTGGGTGAGTTAGAAACCGAGGTTGTGTTTAATCTGGTTCCTCGGTTTTGCACGTTAACCCTTAGTCCGCCCTTTTCATTTCAATTCCTACTAATATGTCTCTCCCTCCGAGATATGTCAGAATATACAGATCATGACATGAGTCCACAGTGTGGGCTTCTTGTTACTGAGGATTATAGAGTTTAGGTGTATGGATGAAAATGGGTCCAGTTGTGTGTTATATTAGAAAAGGTTAAAAGTAGGAAACTTACCTTCGTCAGTAAATCATTTCCCTTCCTTCATATTTGTCATTGTGGTCTCTGTGTGGAGCTAAACTCATTTCAAGGTGAAGTGATTATGATCTGTGGGTTTTATTAGAAGAAACGTCAGGCTAATCGCTTGCAGATAATAAAGTCAAATACTGAACATTTCTGTTGGCTTTGGAGTGGTCACCTGAAGGTTTGTGCACAGACAAGATCAAACGCACGCGATGTATTTTCCACGATCTATAACTAACCATGACCTTGTGTTGTGTCCCTGTGTGTCAGATCCTCGGGTTTTGATAACAAGATGCAGCGACAAACCGATAAGACGAAAGCAAAGCAGGCAGAAAGGTGAGCAGCATTGTTCTGTGCATGGGAAACTGACTGTGTAACTCAAGGCTGTGTTCATGTTTTGTTCTTTTGTGTTTGTTCCTATTTCATGTACAAATGTTTGTAGTTTATCCAGTCGTTTTTCTCTGCTTAAAGCATAAAGCGGAACGACGCGTCTCCACTTCCCACCACCCAGAAATGAAACAATTGATGACACGTGCACCCGACCAACCAGTCCCTCAGTCTTAGCTGTCAATCATCATGTTTGACCCCATTCTTATAGCGTCACATAACTAATCATAAACAAACATTCAGGAAAAAGTAGCAAACATCGGCTTGGCAGGAAGCAATCTTTGAGAAAAAAAGTTATTTCGATTTAGTTTGGTCCTTGTCCCATGCATTAACCTGGAGGAGATGGGACTGGTAACCTATACCGTAGCCGATCACCAGGTGGTGATCAAGACACCGTGGCTTCACTTTTTGGGAGCTGTCAGGTCGTCCCTCTTTATATAGAGCCTATGGGTTAAAGATGTGTTTCAAGAGACAGTGTCCATCTCCACAATAACCTAAAATGTCTTTATCTGATTAGCCTGGTTACAAAGACAATCGTTGCTATTATCAGCAGATCAACCAGCGAGTTATGGAGGGACGCAAATACCACTTCAGTCCTACTATTTTACCAAATCTTGACTAAATTCACGAAAAGTCTTACCATGTGCTGTTGAGCTAATTTAGCAGTGAAATTGAGAATAATCAAATTTGACCATTAATTCATGTCGACAGGTTTGTCTTCACCAGGAACAGTTTGTTTCCACAGAGCTTTCTCCCCCTTGACCAAAAAAACTCACACTTCCTTTTTCAAGTAATTTTGCAATAACTTGTATTTCCTGCTACACTTATGTTTCTCCTAATATTACATAAGCCATTCAGACTGCGTTCAGCTTTTCGCTATAGCACAGTGAGGCAACATGTTTGTCAGCTCTAAACTTTGAAGACTGACTTATCGAAAAATGCGTGCAAATTAGTTTGCTTAAATTGGAAGTGGGCTTTTTTAAATGCACATCAAGTTTGAGTTACTGTCAGCTTAGTCAACCTCTTGATTTAGCAGTAATTTCTATTTTTTCATATTTGCCTTTACAGTACAAATGCACATACTTTATTTATACATACTCATACAATGGCTCCATAATTGCAAATCAAATAAAAACTTTTATGGCTTAAGGGTGAGATCATAAAGTTCATGTCACCTTCCCCCTGTGTTATTGCTTTTCGGTTGTCTCTTAACAGTCATTCGCTACAGTGCAAATGACGTACCTGCAGTAGCTTTGTTCATAGCCATACCAGGTTCCATCATGTGTGTTTGTGCGCGTCCATCATAGCACAGCTGTGAGTGGAAAAATTCAAACGTCACACTGTTATCAGCCCAGACTGGTTTGTGGTCACATGACTATTGGGAGTGTCTGAAATAAAGATATCAGTCGTCAGTTCATAGCTCATCAAAGAATGTTTTGTCTTCACAGGAGATCTGAGATGAAAGAGAGACACGATGAGATCAGGAAGAAATATGGTGAGCTCTCTTTTTTTTACACATATTGCAACACAAACAGTGCAGACAGGATTTTCTGATCCTTAAAACAGAAAGTGATGCTTTTTTTTTACTTTTGATGGGAGTATTAATTGGATAATCCATTATTATTTATCTAATAAAAACATATTGATGCTTCTTTAAGACATTTGCAGAGTAATGTGACTATTTACCATTTACTACCCAATTCTCATTGATTTGTTAATCTTCTATTATGTATCCTTCCATCCCATTACAGAGAAATTGGCTGTTTTGCAGCAGCAAACTTCAGAAAAAAGTAATACTAATTAATAATAAAATTGCAATATAAACTTCAGGAAATGTTTAAAAATACCTGCATTAACAATCCAAACAGAGTACATACATGTGAAGAGGATTGCACATATAAGACATTGAAAGTACACCCACATAAAACAGGTATTTCACAGAAAAAGCTGCATGTGTTGTGTAAGGTTTCGTATGAATTGTGTGCAAAGAAGACAAAAGATGTTAATTAAAAAAACTTTTCTTGAAGGTGCTGGCAGGCAAATAATGTTTTGATTCCCTTACGTTGGCTGAGTGTCCAGCTGTCCAGCCTTTACGCTGAGATAAGCTAAAAGTCTTGAGAGCTTGTGTTTCCCAATCGTGAAACTTTTATATTAATGATTGACACTGACTGTCGATGTCTCTGCAGGTCTAAGTGGACAAAACCCATACTCCAAATTTGCATGAGAGCATCAGATGGACCTCCCTGACCTCTGAGGACTTGCATCACCGACAGCACCAGACTCCCTTGCTGTTGTGCTAGAAGACATGAGCTGAGGATGAACGTAAACTATAATAATGTTATGTCATAGAAGTGACTCTAGTGTCATTCAGCCAATGATCAGGAGTGAAATGTTCACTGTAATGAACCGAGAGGCTGTAAGTGATGGAGAGAATAGGTCTGTCATGTGGCTGCTGTAGCATCAGTCCACTTATATTTATTAGATTGATTTCATTGTACAGATCGGACAGAATCATGTTTGGTAGCTGAACAGTCCCCCCCCCCCCCCTTTTTTTCAAACAAATTTGTTGCATCTGTACATTTTCAAATGTCACATGTTTTTTGTGTTGCTTTGAATCGCTGCTGAGCTCAGAAATACATTCAGAAATGATCCTTATTTTTTTTTACTTTGTGTATTTTCTTCTCATTTGGTTGTTTTTATTGTGTTGTCACTATATGTCCCACTCATAACAATTTGTTTTCACATATTAAGAAGAAGGAAATATCCATTCTGTAACATTGAAATGAAATCTTCAATTTAAAGCGATCACTAGCAGTTGAAATCAGTCAAATTCTACCATTATGTAAAAGACTTCTTAATTAATTCTGTCAAAGACACTGGACTTTTGTTGTGTTTCATTGCCTGGTCTGCATCTTGTTGCATAAAGAAACATATTAACCTTTTTATATTATATGTCTTGACTTTTTCTGGGTTTAAAAGAAATCTAAGATCATTGTAAGTAACTTTAAGCAGGTTTATTCAAAATAAAGCTTTATCAAAAAAGACTTGATATGATATATCAATTCTAGCCATATTCAACATATTGCAACATAATTTCATAGCCAAACATTACAATTGTTTGGTTTTGGATGTTACACCACTGCAGCTACCAAAACATTAGTAACCAGTTTCAATGCTTGATTTAAATAGTCTTGGCTGATGATGCTGCACTTTGCATGTGTTAAGTAAATACATGTTCAAAAGAAACCAAGGAAAGTACTTAAAGGGACAGTTCACAAAAAAATGAACACTCACTTATTAGTATTTACTCAACACTTTTGGAGATTCAGCGGTAAACTGCGTCACAGCCAAATCCAATACAATTGAAGTAAATGGTTACTGATTCTTCAAACCTAAAAAACAACAGAAATGTCCTCTATTGTCCTCCTCTAAAGCTGAATTAGTGGGATAGATTATTTTGTTTCCAGTCCAATATGAATGATGGGGCTTACTGACACTTGGATGACACCACAGGAGCACTATGGATTATTTCTTTCCTGATGTTCTTTTCCATTTATATTTGTATTGGATCTGGCTGCAAAGCTGTTTACCGATGAAAGTCCAAAAGTGTTTGGTGGACTCAACACTTCACCCACCAACAGATAATGATTTTTTTTTTAATTTGTCTGTGAACTATCCCTTTAAAGAAAGGTACATTTAGATTATAATAATAAAAAAGTGTATCCTTGTGTCCAACTCTAAATGTGTAAATACTGGTATTTCTCCCTTATGCAAGAACAAATAATCCATATTCTGTTGGTATTCAGAGGTTTAAATGTAGTTTCAGGTCTTCAGCTCGCGTGACCGAGTATTTTGCATCGCTGCGCGCTCCCGCGTCCGCGCTCCCGCGATTTAGGAGTCACGTGGTCCGGCGAGAGCCAATTGTTTATTTGCAACAGCGGTTCCAGGCGCGCACCCGTCAGTGTCGGAGACGAGAGGACAGAAGGCGGCGGAGACCCAAATAAAACACAATTCAGCCATTCCTGCGAAAAGCGGCGACAGAAAAGCAGCCGACATGTCCGAGGAGAAGCCAAAGGTGAGAGATGGAGGCCGAGGTTCACGGGGATGGTTCAGTGGAGCCGCCGCCAGACCAGTGCTCAGATGTGCGGGATAAAATGGCCTGGTTTGCACGTTTCTGTGAATCGGCGCAGTGTTTGTGTCGCAAATGAATGAGCAGCCGCACACCGACAACTAACATCTAGGCGAGCGAGCAGCCCACAGCGGGGACAGAGAAGGTTCGATCCCCGCTAAGAGGCGCCTCGGAGATCTGTGTGTGCGGAAACGATCAATTACAGCGTGATTGTCATTAGCGGATTTTTTCCTTTGTCGAAACGGGACCACGCTACGTGCGCAAATGCCGCAACTGCAGCAGCTCCATATGGCGCTAACGCAGGGTGACGCACTCGTATTAAAAAAACAAACCTTGTTAATTCTTCCGCTGTTGTGTTTTTCTAAACGTGTTCGATTAGAAAACGGTCGCACAACAGTTAAACAAAGCTGCTAGCATCGTTAGCCGCCGGCTGCTAAACTCAGCTGCGTTCCTGAAGGGCTGGCGTGCCGACCAACTAGCCTGGAGCTAATCATGCTAACGTTAGCATGTGTGTCTGCTCGGCAACAAACATGTTCCAACCTGAAATCCTCACGCTGGTTTGTTTTGGTGAAACTGTCTTTAAACCAGAACCAGCGTGGTTCCTTCAGCACACGTCACTGTTGCACTTTGACCTGACCTTTATTTTGAAATGACGGTTGAACTGTGCAGCTCAGTCTCATAACGTGCCTGGTTAACTGCCCTTAACTGCATTGTGTCTCAGTGTAAAGCTCCTAATGTCATGTGTGTGGTCTGTGTGTGTGTGTGTCCTCCTGGTTAAGCTGCTGGTTTAAACTGTCCTTGTTAATCTTCGCAGGAGGGAGTGAAGACCGAGAACGATCACATCAACCTCAAGGTTGCAGGACAGGATGGGTCGGTGGTCCAGTTCAAAATCAAAAGACACACACCCCTCAGCAAACTAATGAAGGCGTACTGTGAACGACAGGTGAGCCCGAGGCCCCGCATGACTGCTTTTTAAAATGTCCTCCTCAACAGCAACATGTAATTATATTGGTGCTTTAATGAACCCTTCAGCCTCTGCATCAGCAGGATCACTGCTTTAACTCCTGTATTTATAACCCTCTGCTCCTCCAGGGTCTCTCAATAAGGCAGATCAGATTCAGGTTTGATGGGCAGCCTATCAATGAGACGGACACACCTGCACAGGTAACACATCAACATTATATTCCCTTAAAACCTGCCTGACGACAGATTCAGGCGTTCACTGTCTCTAAATACCCTTAAATCAATATCTTGTTGAAAAGATGATTTTAACTTGAGCTTCTGTTCCCTCTGCTCCTCTCAGCTGGAGATGGAAGATGAAGACACCATAGATGTTTTCCAGCAGCAGACAGGAGGCCACTGCTAAGTCCCTCCCATCTCATTGACGGCCACCCTCAGACCACGCCCCCTCAGACACCTTCACTGTCCCTTCCCCCCTCATCGCTCCTCTCCGCTTATTATTATATTATTCTAATTATTATTATTATTTCTTCAGTTTCGAGATGTCTGTCATTGTTTCTTGTCAGGTGTGTGTGTTTGGGGGGGCCACTCAGCTGTTTGTATACTGTCTAAGCCAGGACTGAACTTTTTGTGCGAGTCAACAGTCGCTCTGCTGGCCAATCAGGAGGACCCTTTCCGCCTGGTGCAGCAGGCTGTGATGGGACCCGCAGCGTGCCACAGCTGTGTCCGTGCTTCTCATTCACTCTCCAGTGAAAACGTAGTATCCAGTAGTTTGTCCGGTTTTCATCCAGCAGGGGTCAAGCGCGGGGCTCTGCAGGTTCTGTCCAGGGGTCAGAGTCAGTGGGCATGAAAAACGTTTTGGAAGTGGAGGCACTGTCTGAACTAAATACACACCTGCCTTCCATTTCACTTCGCTCTCTCGTGTGTTTTTTGTCTGAATGGTGGTGACCCCCCGTCAAAATGTATTTTAATTCTCTTCGCCTTTTAGGTGCTTTTGCTAAAGACTTCTGCAATGTTTTTCTATTTTTGATTTTTCTTTTAAGAATTAACCAGGGGGCTTCTTGATGATCATTCTTTTTTTTTCTTCCTGTACATAAGTATCAGAGCGGATGTTAGATAAATGTTGTGGGGCTTGGACCAATACTCCAAAGACCGAACTTCTGTTTCATATTTGCTGTACTTGGATCACCTATAAAAGCAAACTGCAAGGTTAAAAACTGTCAGATTTTAAGGGAGTTTGTATTTCCTTAATGTCATTTGCTTTTTTTCTTCGACTGTTAATAATTTAGAACTTTTTCTTTGGGTTTATCCGTGGTACAGACTTATTTTTCAGTCATGCTTCTAGGGCCAGCTGTCTCATCTCTGTATTGTCCTTGCAAATGTAGGCTGATGGGACAACTGATTCTACATTTGCTTTGAAGAGGATCGGCCTCCCCTTTGAGCAAAGATAATCCAACAAAAGTCGGTATGTTAGCTGTCATGCATTGCTGAAGAACCTTTTATCTGCTTTGTCAACTGTTGAGACGATGCGTTGCTGGTGTGCACAACACAGACTTTGCAGGCCAATTTTATAACTGCGGTTTCTGAAAACAGTCGAGATGTCTCACTTGGTGAGAAGGATGCATGCTATATCGGGAAGGCATAGAGGTCAACCAGTGGCGTTTGGGAGATAAGTGTTCCGTACCCTTGGTGCCCAGTTCTTTGTACATGGATAAATACGTTGGTTTGATTTGATGGTTGATGGTCTGACACAAGCTTGGATATCTCCGCTAGTATTAAAAGAGTCAGTCATTCAGCTTAAAACCTGCAAAAAGTACAAACTTCTTCAGAGTGAGTTGGATCATTACAACCCTTTTCAGTTAGTTGTTTTTTCCCCCATTGTCCTTATTTTGGTCAGATAAGCCCACAAGTGATCAGTATTGTACAACTTAATGGGGTTAGAGTTCCAGTTTCAGGACTTGGGCAATCTACAGGGAGGAAAGAAATATAATATTTATAAATGTTATGTTTACAATAGTTTTAAATCAAAATAAATTATAAATAGTTTCTTTACCTTTTTAGAATAAGTCATCTATTTGTACATCAGGAGCTGGTCCTTTTCCATGGAGTCCACCATGTTTGTACGGTAGATCAGAATGGACAAACCAAACACTGGTTCAAGAGAGAACCTTTCATGTCCATGCGTTACTCAAAGGCCCCCTTTGCTTGGAAATGGAGGGATATTCACTTGGTTTGACACCAACATACTGAAAAACGCTTCATATAAAACCAGTGGAGTCTTGGAATAAATGTAATTCGATGTATGATCCAGAGCGAAGGACCATTTTAAGTTTAGTATGTTGTGAACCATTTTTGTGCAGACATGAATTAAACTCTTCCATTGAAGCAGCGTTTTTTTGAGGAGGTGTAACCGGCCCTGTGGATTCCACTTGTTCTTAAATGTAGCTTATTGAACTTCAGCAACACTAGAAAGGTGCAGTTATATTAGAGAAGTAATTAAACTGTAGTCTAATGTTTTAAACCTGTTTTTGAGCTGATGTATGAAAACGTGTTCAGGTTTCACCCTATTGCTATCTGCTGTTATCCCGCTGTCCCCTCATTTGTTAACAGAGAGTTTGTGGTTCCTCCTGCAGACGCCCCTCTGCACGAGCCAGTCACAAGTTACGATCTTGGCTTTCAGCTTCCCCCTCTCGCTAAATAAGAGCACAGTTATCAAGACAAACTAATCAAGTTAGCTGGACATAGGAAAGCGTCTTTTCGAGCCGGCCGACATGAGAGCTAAACTTCAGTGTACAAAGAACAGGGTCCAGGTTTTTGTCATGTTATTCGTTTCTCTACTGATTTGTACATTATTTGTGGTCTTTTACTACTGTATACAATAAATATAGTTTGGTACTCAGATTTACTATCACAAGAGTCATTATTTTTGCGTTTGTTAATTATAAAATGTAGCAACTTTCAGTAAATAATGGGATGTATTCGGTGGAGAGTGTGGTATGTGGCCTAAATGGTAAAAAGGCAACTAGGTGGCGCCACTCAACCATGACAGGGGGTACTGGTCTTTTGCAAGGTCCGTGTTTATGCTTGAAAAGGTTTGAAAGAGATAAGAAAAACCTACACACACACAGAAATAAAGATCAAAACAAAGAATTACACATAAACTTGAAGTGTGATGCAGGAAAAATACCAGATAAAAGCTTTCTGATAAATATTAAAAATGATTTACATTGAATGAGGCAGGTTAAAATCTGTTATCAAATACATCAGAGGATGATTATTATTATCTGACAGTGTATCACCTTCCAGGATGTCCTGTACCACCTGAGGCCTGATGAGGAACCTGAGATCTGATCTGATGAGACTGAACAGTTGCATTGAGATTAAATGCGGCTGATGAATCAAACCGGGAATAAGGAAAATCATGTGCACGAGTGGATGATTAACTTTACTGCATTCAAACTACAACTTCCACATGTGTGCCATGCCTGGAAGGAAGAGAGATTGATGGCAGGATAGAGGAAGATCAGGGCAGGGCAGCATTGGTATCTTGTGTCCTGATCTAGGTGCAGTTTATGATCTTAATGTGGGCGAGAGGAAGAGACGCTGAATGCATTTGCCTTGTAAATGAGCCGGTCGGTGCATGAGAGGATTCTGAGAGATCTGACACAAGCTTAATGTGACAGCGTTTCTCACAACACCGAGTGATTATTGAAGGAGTGCCTAGTAACCAGCTAAACAAAGTCAAATTGTTGTTACAACTATCAAATTGTGTGTGACTGTTGACAATTATAACTTTGTCAGCTGACAACAAAAACTACTACTACTTATTTATAGTCATTGCTATGCTCTCTCCTGTGACTAATGTACTCCAATCTGAGCAGATTAAAGTGCTGCTATTATTGGCCAATACTTTTTGGGCTGAGGCGCTGGAGAAGCTCCAACCCTCTGGCAGGTCTGTGTCATCAGAGGCGGTTGTGGGAGGATGAGTGACGGGCTGTTCAGTGATTTGCATGGCCCCGGTGTTTAAAAGGAGCTGCAGGTGCAGGACTCTCCACACAGATGAATGGATTTCTCTCCCAGCACAGGACCTCTGCTGCTACTATTTATGAATCTCAGGTTGCAGGCGAAGCTTTGATGAGTTCCAGGAGAAATCTTTCAACTTGACATTTTTCTTTGGAGAGAGCTGATAGAATTCAGTTGGATCAATATGAAGAAAACACAATGGTCTTGTGTATATAGCCACTTGATATAGAGAAGAAAACGAATATACTAAACATGGAGACAGTCACACCAACTGGCAACTGAACCAAACAGGTTTTTTGTGATGTCATCGCTGACATTTCTGCAGCTCCTTCTCCTGGGGTTAAGGGTCATCAACGCCGCAGACACATGGAGACACTGTACAGGTATCAAACCATTTTTTACTGTTTAATCTCATCTATTACCTCAGCAGGTTTCCAAACATTTGATGCTCGCTTAATGATTATTCGGTGCATGTATCTCGGTTTCATCTTAAAATCTGGGAAACCCCTCCAGCTAAAATTCTTTTGGATAATTCCAACTGTCTGTGTCTGCTTACAGTACAGTGGGAGTGTTTGTGCGTGCAGTATTGCGTGCAAAATTAATTTAAATTAATATCTACAAACAAGTACAGACACTGAATGTTGGTAGGATTTCGCAGAAATTCCATGCACATCACAATATTGAGACGAGCACTTGGTGTAATTATGTGACGTCTCCTCCATTATTCCTGCGGCCCAATAAAGGTCTTTCTTTTAATAGCTAAATTTCCTAAAGCTCCACCGCCACCCAGGGCTTCTTAATACTACAGTGTAAAATACACTTAAAAGTCCCTCTTTGAAAGGTTACTGGAGTAGAAGTGCAAGTGTAGACAGGAAAATGCACTTAAAGTATTTAAAGTACTCACTGCTAAAAAAGGACACAAAGCTTGATCTATGGTCTTAGTTATACTATATCTACAATACTATAACATCATTTAACATTTGAACAGGTTTTGTCTGCCAACATCTTAAATTGGTAATTAAAATGTGACTAAAACCATCAAATAACTGCGGTGGATACAAGTTACAACATTTCCCTCTGAAACAAAATCAAGTAAAAGTTTTAAGTAGCAGGGAAATTAAATATAGGTACTTAGTTTGAATAGTTTTTTGAAACCTGGATGAGTATAACTGTATGGTGTTAAACCAGAGAATATCACTAGTTAGATAAGTCTGAAAAAGGAACTTAATCTGCAGATAAACCTTTTCAATTCTTTACTATCCTGTTAATTATCTCAGGATGCTCACATTTATTTTGCGAGCTCTTCAGGGGGTCCTGACCCCCAGGTTAGGAACCACTGATTTATAGGGTGAGGCAGTGAAACTGTCTTCATGACCTCTTTATTTCCTTATTGTTTGCAGATTTGCTCCCTCTGGATCTTCTGTCTTTTGTCCTGGAGAGGGACACCTCCAGACTCGTGCCCGGGGTGCACATGAAGCAGGCCGGAGGGGTGAGGGGGATACATTTCTCAAGCCCTCATTCCTCCATGAGCTTTCCTTCCTCCCAGCTGCTGGCAAACTGCGACCTCTTCCCAAAAGACTTCTCCATTGTTGGGACTGTAAAAGTCCCACACATTGCCCAAAAGGTGAGGAGCAGTACTTAGATCCTTTACTTCAGAAAAAGGACGAATACCACAACGTAAAGATACATTCAAAATGTTTTCTAGAGTACAGAAATAACATATGCACCGGAATTTAAGTTAATTTTGCAGCAGAATAGTGTTAAAGGTAATACAAACTATTTTATGTAATTTTCTGAGATTTTTGGTAGGTAAGAATAAGTATAACTTTATATAACTATAAATAGTAGTTGGAAGTTTACCAATAAAATGTAGTTGTGTAGAAGTAAAAAGTATGACTGCGTTTAAAAAATATTCAACAAATATTTATTATTGATTATTCCTCAGATTATTTTATTAGTTGACTATTCATTTTGTCCATAAAGATTTAAAAAGGTGTTTAGTTTAACAAAATAACCAAATTAATAAATCGATGATCAAATATTTTAAACAAGGAATCTACCATAAACTCTGTTATATACTTTGTTACTTTCCACTTCAGAATAATGCAATATATTTGAAAGATTTCCCTATTGTTTTCTTACAGAGAAATGAATACATCTTTTCCATGTCGATGCCAAAAACAGAAGAGAAAAGAGCTGTGACGGAGAAGCAGAACATTTTGGAAAGTACTAATAAGAGGAGTATCAGGGAAAGTGGAGAGGAAAAGAAGAAGAAGAAGAAGAAGAATAAGAAGGAGGAGAGGCAATTCCAAAGTAACGAGGAACGTGGACAGATTATTTTGGGATTGAGGATTTCGAGAAAATCCTTGCACTTCCTCTTTAAAGGTCACGGAGGGATCGTGGAGCACTGGGTGTTTCGGGGCACCGAGTTGGCTGATAACCAGTGGCACACTCTGGTTTTAACTGTTACCAGTCAACACGTGAGGCTGTCAGTGGACTGTAACCCGCCACTGGAAATGTAAGTTATGTCGATGTATTGTTTTGTTCCTTGAGCATTCTGTCTGTTTTCTGTCTGCCTCCCGCCATCCTCTCTTCCTGTACCATCCCAGCCCCCTTGAGGGATAGTAGATCCTTCACCACAATACAATGGAACTGCTCCAAATCTGCTCACACCCCGCAGCCACATCATAGTGGCCTGACAGTGTGTGATGGATGGTTTTAAGTGGAAACTCCCTCTGGCGCAGAAAAGGGAGGAATATCAGCACCCAAACTCAGTGCTCACCTGATACAGTTCATGACTCATATTTACCTGACGACTAAAAACAGAAAAATAGAAGGGAACTGATTTAATTACCCAGACTTTATGCTCACTTACAACATCAGGTATTAAAAAATGATTATCTCCTTTTATGGCAAACAGCGTTCCCACCAGGCCTTTCCCCTCAGACGTCAACATTCAGGGATCCAGATTCCACATCGGCAGCCGGGGAAGATGGAAAGGCTTGTTTTCAGTAAGATTTATATTTGCTCATCACAAACTTGAATGGGGCGCGTAACAAATAAGATTATAAATCATTTCAAATGACATGACTGATACATTTTCCCAATCATTTCCTTCCGATCTGCTGTCAGGGTTTGTTAAGGCAGCTGGTTCTAGTACCAGGCTCAGACGCCACCCATCAGATCTGCCCATCTTCCAACCCCCAGCTAGCAACTCTGTCAGTACCACCTCTCCTCTTAGACCTGCCCATCACGGGAAAGGAGAGAGACAGCCACCTGACTTCCTCCGGTAACTTTTACAAGGCAGTTAAAAGATTTATATCCCTCCTGCTTCCGCCCTCCTCCTCCCTAACTGTCTGCTTGTTGTGATCAGACATGGAGGAGCGAGTGTCAGTGGGTTTGGAGCGTTCGTGCTCTGAGATTCTGCAAGGTCAGCTGTGGTTCAATCCGCTCAAGAAAGGCCTCTACCTCTGCGACGGCTCCGTGTGGGTCACCGTGCTGGAGGGTGAGAACCACACTTCAACTGTCACCAGCACATTTTTCCTCAGTGTGGGTTGAGAACTAATGAAATTCTCCCCCCACCTGTTCACAGATCATAAAAGGCTGGACTACGTGTTGGAACATCAGGTCCTGACCACCAGCTCAGAAACGCATGATATAGAGGTATTTATCCAATTGTTTGACAAGGAATATTTGTGTATACTTGTGATGTCTGTTCTTTGGCTGTGCCTGTCGTCCACTAACCACAGGGTTGGTGGTTCAATCCCCAACTCCTCCAGTCTGAATTCCAAAGTGCCATCGGGACAGAGACTTAACCCCCAAAATCCCTTGATGGTCTTATGATAGCAGTGTATGAATATATGTATGATAGAAGAACCTGTGTGTATAGAAGTGCTGTGTTAATGGATGAATGTTACTGTAAAGCACTTTGAGTTGTCGATTAGACCAAAAGAATCAGGACACAGTCCTGGAATCCTCATTGTTCTTACATGTAAGGAAATCTAATTCCCATGAGAGGAAAATAACCTTTGTTCTTAAAGACAAAGGTTTTCCACACAGGGGCTTCAGGGACCCTACAAGGGATCACAGGGACAAAAACTTGGATATACAAATTAGTTTGTTGTTCTCAATTTTCTTTAGGTTTTCCGGTTACCGGGCATCGGCCTGATGGCTGCCATGGCTCAACGTTCCAAAGCTTCTGGCTCTGCTGTGTATCTGTGGACCCACTCGGGATTCAAAGTCTACCAGAATATCTCCACACATGAAGCCCTAGCCTGGAGACACTTCAACATAGGAAAGAAAGTACGCCAAAAAGGAACACAACAAATATTAGAGCTCCCTGTTTCATTATTCTTAGCTTTGACACAATATTTGCTCTGTTTTGTTGTTTGATGTAGATATTTCTGGTGGTGTCTAACTCTGGGGAAGAGATGGACAAACGCTTTAACAAAGAGTCTGGGACTGACTTTTCTGTGATTTACAAGTGGAGCAAGAAAAGAAAACAGTTTGTGCGGTTCCAGTCTCTGCAGACCTACTCTGCCCGGGACTGGGAGGCTTTTGCCATCAAGCAACACACCTATCTCGCTGTGGCCAATCATAGACAAGGTAAAAACTAATGATTCACATGATTGAACATAATCAAAGTTTCAGGATCCATGCATTGAAGCTGTATGAAATATAAAAATACAATGATTACTCTTCTGGTTTGTCTTTCAGGGAATAATAATCACACAATTGACAGTGTGATATACAAGTGGAACAGGTTAACAAAGGCTTTTGAGGTTCACCAGACACTGACGACCTTGGGGGCCTACGACTGGGAGTTCTTCACCGTTGGACCCTACCATTTCCTGGTGGTTGCAAATGCTTTCGATGGAGTTACCACAGCTGTAGACTCTGTCATCTACGTTTGGGTCAATGGACGCTTCCAGGTGTTCCAGAAAATTAAGGTTTGTTGTGAACATATAACTCCTAACCCTAACCCTTTTTAAAAAGTTGGATCATTCAGTTGTTGGGCACTTTGCCGTACTACAGGGTGAACTTGGCAGGTGTTCAAGCTTCTGTGTAAATTTAGGTTAGTCGCACTTTGATGCAGGATTAAGCAGCGTGGTTTCCATACATAGAGTCTTTGTCTGAGCAGCTGGGCTTTGATGAGATCAGTATCTTTGAGATCAGTATGAAATACCACCTGTACACAATGAAGGAAGTGAATACAAACAGGGGGAGATAAATGGGAAAAGAGATGGGGGAGCGAGAAGTGCCAAAAATAGCGATAGCACTGCTTTAACATGCAACTGATAGACAATCATACATTTAAATCTAGCCCCATTTGAGGTGCGGGCGTTGACACATTGATAGTCACATGAGAAACCATAGGGAGGTGGGTGATTGAGGGAAACTCCGCAGCGCACTTTGAGGGCTCCCCAGAGCTCCCTGGGGCGGGTGAAAATAAATCACCTGAAATTATCAAATGAGAGAGAAAACATAATAATGACACCTTTTAAACATGTTAACCACATGGCTACATTATGAAATGGTTAATTCATCCACCACCTGGACTGAAAATTTCAATAACTAATTTATGAATTACTATTAAATGGTGCATGGTCCCCAGAGGATGAAGTCTACTGACTCGGCTGGTCCTGTGAGATGTCGATATTGTCAATATTTGTGGGACTGAATTAAACATCTGATCAACCGATGGATGGATTGTCTTGAATTTTCACTTAGACATTCAGGTTCCTCACAGGTTGAGTTTTATTCATTTTGATAAACCCTTTTCCTCTAGTGCCTCCATCAGGTCAACATTTTCACTTAACCAGTATAATATCATTCACACATTTGAGAAGACATTATTACCTGTCCTATTGACTTTGATGATCCTCAGACTCTTTTCCACCAAAAGTTTGTGCTTTTGATTGAAACGTTTCAACAACTATTGGATGGACTGCCATGCTATGTATTGGTACAAGCCTTCATATTCCCCCTAATAGAAATTGTAATATGTGTTCCCCTGACTTTATCACTAAAATTTTAATCAATTAAATACATTATGACCGAATACAACTAACAATATTCTCAAGAGCATAAGCTATATATTGGTTTTACGTGTTAGCATGCTAATGTGCTATATATGGTGACTGGGTTTATCCTATTACACATCATAACATTGGCACTGTTAGCAATGGTAGCATTTAAATGTTAGTGTTTTACTTAAAGTGCTACTGCGTCTGAATACATCCTCCTACAGCAACTAGTATGGCGGTACGCACAAGCTGGTTTCATTTGTTATGAAGTGGTGATTCTTAGATGTCTCCTTTCATGTTTTAACGCTTTCTTTTCTCCACCACGGCAACTGTTTGTTTTCCTTCTTACGTTCAAACCAGACGTTCTGCGCCACAGACTGGGAAATGTTTCAGATTGGCAGCAGATTCTTCTTGGTTGTTGCAAACGGACACAGACTCCAAGGTAACGAACCAAGTCGATATGCCATCAACTCCACCATCTACGAACTGGACCTGAATGGACAGCTGTTTGTCCGCTTCCAGGATATTATCACCTACAGGTACACGTCTGCAAGTATTTTACATATATACTGTATATATAGACTACATATAAAACCAAACTTACCAGAATATGGGCACTTGGAAATTCATCAGTGTGATGAGAACTAACTAAAATTACTTTTAGCTATATCTCCTTCACTTGCATTAACCGCATTCCGTCCTGTCTCTCCAGTGCAGTGGACTGGGAATTCTTCAGCCTCGGGGAGGAGCATTTTCTGATCGTGGCTAACTCCTTTAACGGAGAATCCTACTCCCTGAACAGCGTTCTCTACAGGTAGGCAACTTGACAACTTGTCAACAACACCCCTCCCACTGTTAAATAATTCACCCGTGATGGTCGGGCTCTAATTTAGAGCTGAAATCATCTCGAGGACATACACTCTTGTAATGTCGATTTATTTCCTTCCTGTGAGCCAGACACAGGAAAGCATACCAGCACTTTTGACACAAGAGGATTTACTAGGAGCTACGAAATGGCCCACAGCTTTTTTTCGAGCAATTGTTGAGCAGATGCAAATACACATTGGATTTAATTCTTCTTCTCTGTTTGTATTTTAGATGGCAGGGATATGAAGGCTTTGTTCCTGTTCATTGGCTCCCAACCATCGGGTGCAGTGACTGGGAGTTTTTCAGCTCCAAGGGAGAATCCTATCTGATCTACTCTAGTGCCAAAGAGCCTCTCTCCAAAGTGTTCAAGCTCAAAACCTTTTAGCATGTGTGTGTTTGTGTATGTGTCCTTTTTTATCTGTGATCGTGTGTGAGAAATTGTTTGCAAACCTTAATTACATACTGTACAGTCAGGGGCTATATAGCAATCATAAAGACCTAAGTGTTGTTTCAGATTCACAGAAATTTGTTATGGTGGGTTTTGAAGAAAGATTTGATATTTCTTGGTATAAATGTCTTTGAAATAGGTTTTAGAGAAACACTACATCAAATTCACATAGAATTTGCATGGGAACTGCAATGACCATCATTTATTCATCACCATAACATTTACAGAAAACTAATAATTAGTTCAACTGAGGGAATTTGGTAAAACAGCCAACCCTGCATTCACTTACCCTGCAAGAAGGCCTGGTAAACAACTAATGTACCTCATATTAAAACAAATATAGTGCGCTCAAGATTTCTATTTGTGTGTATTTTCTGAAAGAAATACACACTACAACTCAAGAAAGCCTGAAAGACTTCCTTACTCTCTGTAAAAACCTTTTAAGTTAAAATATATTTAAACATTTTCTTTATCAGCTAGAATGTGTTCTCTCAAAGAAAATTAGCCTGATACAGCTTTTTTATGTCTATGTGTGTAAAAGTAAATTATTAACATGACAATAAACCAGTTTTATTATGGAAGACAAGAGTTGTTTACTCATTTTTTCACCTCCTAGCTCCTAGCGATGTTCGGTCGAAGCATGTGGGGGTGTAAACTAAGGGTGTCAAACACACCCTGCAGTGCAAAAGTTTTCATTCCAAGTTAATTTGTGGCTAATCGGATACCTGGTGAGGTCTCTGATTGGTATGCAAACCTTCAAAACATGGCCCTGGGCACATAACTGCCAACTTCTATAAAATGTAGCATCTATAAATCAAGTTTGGTGCTACGGGGCCACAAATTCCATGGTCCTTGTATACTATAAATAGAATTTGGGGAAAAGTAGTTTTGGTTGTTGCTATAAAGAACAAAAACATTTTCTTTTGTGTTATCCGTTGTAAGACTGTTAGAGGAACACAGAGCAGGGGTCAGAAGTCAAATGGATTAATAGATTATTAAGAGTTTCAATTTGAGGAGCTTTATTCTTTCATGGAGACACAGACCGTTGATACCGACGTCAGTGTCCTGGCGTTGAATTAGCTTTCGTTAGCTTGGTACGCTGGTGACAACTGCGATCATGTAATCATAGCCCCGAACACACAGCTGCCAACCTCTATATAAAGTGGCATTGATAAATCAAGTTTGGTGTTATGGGAATACATGTCAAGTACTCAATGTACAGATAACACATATTCAATACATTTTTTATATATAAATAAAGCTTTATATGCTTATATACTACTCTTGCATGGAGCTATTGTGAGAAACACATTTTCCCCCTGGGATCAATGAAGTATTTCTGATATAAATTGAATTGTGGGAAATGTAGTTTGTGTAGCGAGTTAATGTTAAAAAATTAAAATGGCTGCACCGTAAAGAGAAAAATACAGAATGACAACTAAACACTGGCAATATTAAAAGGAAATATATTCAGTTCATGGTCACCAAGTGTGAAACTACAAGTGCCACAATGCATCAGTACAGGAAGAAACATTAGTAAATGTAGTTTGTGTAGCCAAGTTAATGTTACAATTAATTCGTAAAGATAGAAACACAGAACGAGAATTACCACAAATAAAACAATATTTCCTTTTAAGATTTTGGTTTGAGTTGATTTTAAGCGTGTACGTCAACCGAGTTTGCAACTACAAGTACCACAATGCATCGGTGCACTATCGGTCTGGAAGAAACATGGCTGCCCACTGTCCAACGACGGTGTTCTTATTTACCTTTCGTTTCGTATCTGAAGTGAGGCCGACGGAGCAGAAAGAGTCGGTGTCAGGCGCCATTTGGAATAAAATATAATTCAGAGTTTCGGGTTAGAGTTTTTATTTCCTCCGTCAGTACAGACTCAGGCCGTTAATGGTACCGACAGCCTGATTTTTTTCCTCGGGTCAAGCTGCTCGTCAGTGTCCTGTCATTGATTGAGCTTCCGTCAGCGAGGTGAGCCAGCTACCTGCGAGGCCAGCGCGTCCAGCATCCCGCCACAGTCGCTATGTTCAGCCCCGTGAAGTCTTCTTACTTCAGAGTCAGCCCGGCCGCTGTCAACAGGGAGCTCGGTAAGACCAAGATGAGATAGCAAGAGGTGTCCGAGGGCTAACACACGGTTCACTGCGAGGCGGCGAGTCCCCGCAGAACCACACGGTCAGATACAAAACACCCAGAAACCCACCCGACATGTTCGGGAATCTGTTCGAGGAAGAGGAGGATGAGGGAGGCTCCTCTTCCACCCGCCTTCTCCCAAAGGGGGGAGACGAGCCACCTCCCGCCCGAGGAAGGAGCGACCTGTGCGGCATCAAGAACCAGGGAGGGACGTGCTACCTGAACTCTCTACTCCAGACCCTGCTGTTCACCCCCGAGTTCAGAGGTGAGGCCCGGGATGACCTCCTCGGATCCACCGCCCCTCACTGCTGCTTATCACACTGTTGACATTGTTTACTTACGCGTTATTTGTTTTCTACCTTCGCAGAGGAGCTGTTCAGTTTGGGGCCAGATGAGTTAGGATGCCTGGAGGACAAGGAGAAACCAGGGGCCAAAGTAAGAATGGCAAGGTGCCTGTGGAGATAAGATAAGACATTGCTAAACGTAAAAGAAAGTAAACGTGCAGCAGGAAAAATAGAAATACAATGTAAACAGAACATATCCAGTGTGAGCTGATGCACTATGTGTGTGTCTGATGTTCTCCTCAGGTCCGATTGATCCCACTGGAGCTGCAGAGACTGTTCTCCCGTCTGCTGCTGGTGGACCAGCAGAGCGCCTCCACCGCCGCCCTCACTGACAGCTTCGGTTGGAACAGCAGCGAGGTCCGTTCCCCTTGTTTGTTAGTTTGTTTGTTTGTTTGTTCATGATCAGTGAGATGGAGAGCGGCTCAGGTTACTCTTCTCGTTTCAGTGACTCATTGACCTTCCCGTCCTGACTGGAGAAACACACTGGAATTCAATAATCTGAATTCCAGACTTACACATGAGTTGTCATGATAGGAATTCCGTTTTTTGTCCGGAGGCATTTCAGCTGTAGTCATGCAATACAAGTGCACGACGAGGGAGAAAGAAACAGACACTGAATTGGAGGATGTGATTAAACTTGAACCAGAGAGTGTAACTGGAGAGTGAGAGAGTTATATTACTAAAAACAAATCAGAAAGTGTAATTGTTGCCGTGTGTCAATGATGGTTTCACAGAAGCGAGTGCCATGCTGGGTCCCAGTCCCTTACTACAAGCCAGTTTAAGAGAGATTACAGAGACACTTAATGAAGGAAGAACATGCTTTCTGAGTCCACTTTGTATTTGAGTGATCTGTACACTGCAGCGGGTTACTGAGAAGAAATTAGAAAGCTACTTACTGCATGAAAAAAAAAAAAGCATTATCTTATTATAGAAAAGATTAATTCAAACATTTAATCTCCAGAGAACCATGTTTCTGTGGTGCCTTGATTTCCAATAAGTCTAAAACAGTGGAATGCATTGATTTCTTCTGTAATATCTACAGATACTGAAGAGAATAATATTATTTGTTGAACTCATCTTTCTCTCCTGAATTTGATCCTTTTTATTTTTGCGATCGTCTTCTTTCAGGGCACAAATCAACACGATGTGCAGGAGCTGAACAGAATCCTTTTCTGCGCTTTGGAGCACTCTCTTGTGGGAACCAGTGGTAGTACATTTATTCACCGGCTCTACCACGGGACCATTGTCAACAGCATCGTCTGCAAGGAGTGTGGAAACGTCAGCCAGAGACAGGTGTGTCCACATGTGCATGGATCATCTGTCCCGCTACCCGGCTCCATTTTAGATACATTTTTAATTTGGATTGAATACATTTGATGTCAAACACTACAGGAGATTTGTCGTAGAATAAATCTCACCACTACATTCTAAGACCGAGATTGTTAATGGTCATTTTTATTTGTATCTTCTTCAGGAGGACTTTCTCGACCTGACAGCGTGTGTTTGCGGTGTGTTGAGCCTGGAGGAGGCTTTGTGGAACATGTTTGTGGAGGAGGAGTTGTTTGAAGGAAATAACCTGTACCGCTGTGGACAGTGCGACAGGCTGGTCACGGCTGCCAAGGTCAGTTACAGCTTTCACATTGTGTTAACACAATATAAAAGTTTATGAAGAAGTTTTTTACTGTTTCTTACCTTAATTTCTTTGTTCCTTTTGTTATTATTCAGTCTGCAAAGCTGCAGAAGCTTCCTCCATTCTTGACCGTGTCTTTGCTGAGATTCAGCTTCGACTTTGCCAAATGTGAGCGATACAAGGAGACTGGACGCTACAGCTTCCCCCTCACCTTCAACCTGCGGCCATTTTGTGAGCAGGTACCTGAGAGTTTTTTACAACATTTGTCCACTTCTGAATACATTTTTGGTGAAATGTCTTGATGCATAAAATCTGACATTTATGGTGTTTTATCTACAGATAGAGCTTTGGGATATGATGATGTATATCGTATGGCAATGGAAAAACATCTATAGTTTCATATTACTCTCTATTATTGATTTCATAGTGTTGTAAATAACGTAATAGCAATGTTTGAGTTTAATTCCATCGTTGTGTTTCTCTCTGACAGACTGACGGAGACGACTCAGATTACAGCTACGACCTGTTCTCTGTGATTATCCATAAGGGCGGCTGTTATGGTGGCCATTACCACGTTTATATCCGGGACATTGACCAGCTCGGTCGATGGGAGCCTCCGGTGAGAAAAGCAGAGATAAGAAGTGGCTATTAGGATTCTGGGGATATTTCTGTCAGAACCATTTTTTTAAATTATGAGTGTGTGTTCTGTGAGTGTGTCAGCAAAGGAAACATCTGTGTCGTTTTCAGGAGGAGGACTGCAAACCTAAAACTCAGAGGAAAGTCAAGGAAGCGTTTGAGCCCCGTCTCCAAGAAGACGACCCTCTGTCTGTCCTCACTGCTATAATCTCCCAGGTGCTGCGACGACAACTCCATGAGATTCTTTTGCTGAATTTAATCAAGGTGTTATTTTGTATGGAGGAAACCTTATTTGGTGCTGTTCATTTCCTGTCTACTAGGAGCCATCAAAGACTGTCCTGGTGGACCAACTGGGCCAGAAACTCATGAATATGATCGGTTCATCTTGGAACAAAAAGTTCAAAAAAACCTATGGTCCCATAGGAAAGGTAAGTTTGGTATATCTGCTAACGATCGCGGGGGTAATTTCAGGCTTACATCATTTTTTCTTCTCACATTTTTCTGCGCATAAATCCCTCTGTCATTTAACTTTTCCTCCTTTGATGTAGTTCCTGCAGTCCCACAACGATGTGTTCATGTTGGTGTCCAATGCCACCAAGGTAGCACTGAAGACCAACCTTCCCAGCCCAGTGACTGAGCCACCGGTCCCAGCAGAGCCTACCACTAACTCTGATCCTTCGACAGCTTCAGACCCAGGAGCTGCTGAACAACAGCAAGGATCGGACCAGAAGCCAGAAGCTGAACCAGAGGTATAGCAGCTATTTCTAATGTCTTACAAGCAACGGTTGTCGGCTACAATCCATTACAGTGGTGGGACTGGCCATGCATCACTCAGAAACTGACAATCAGCACAAAGGCTTTGTGATGGAGTATGAGAGATGAGATGTAAAACTACATAAAGATGATATTTGATGCTTCAGACCACAAGTATCTCGTCCAATGGCTATAAAAACTTTAAATACAACACTAGAAACTGTAAACTATGTGTAATACTCCATTAAAATGACATTTATCCAGTGTGACCGTTTTCTAAATATTTTTTCCTAGTGGGTCATCTTGTAATTACTTTGGCGGCTGTTTCTCACGGTGTATCTTCCTGTCAGCAGGGTAGCCACTGGTTTGACCTTAACGACTCGACGGTGACCTCCATCAGGGAGTCTGACATAGAGAAGCAGTTCCAGGGCAAAGAGAGCGCGTACATGCTGTTCTACAGGAAAACACAGCTGCAGAGGCCCAGTGAAGGTAACGGACACCATGTTTTTCATTTGTAATGGGAAGAGGACATCGGCCCTGTTGAGTTGAGGGAGTTCATGTTGAGAAAAAAGGATCAATTAATCGATGGTTTCATTCTGTTAAGTCAGATTGTTTTTGCATTTATTTTTGCAAAAATTAAGTAATAAGATGTGTGAAATATGTTGGGGTTTTTTTTCAAGCTCTGAACAATCCACAATATAAAGTTCCCTTCCACCTCATCCAGAAGGCTCAGGAGGAGAACATCAAACTGCAAGAAATGCGGTAAACAAACAACCACATGCTCACAATCAATTGATGATTTATTGGCATCTTAAGTTCCCATGACTCTATGAAACGCCGGTTTGTTGCAAAAAGACTGATATGAATCAACTCTGCTTCTGTCACAGCGAGAAGTTTGAAGCCACCAACAACACAGTGGAGCTGCGTCTGCACCTGGCCCCCTGTTACCGACTTGATAATGGAGCCCTGCAACCAGCGGACAAAGAACCCAACGGAGGCACCACCCTCAGCTTCGATCGTAGACATACCGTAGGAGACCTGCGATTATCTATTTACCAGGTAACCTCCTCCCCACAAATCACTGTTTGTCATGTTTTGGATCAAGAAACGAATGGCAGAAATAATCTGTGTTTGATGTGCGGATTCGTCTGTTCAGATGCAGGAACTCTGGGAAGGAGACATGGCTTTGACTGTGGCCAAGAGTCTTCCAGCAGGTTTACACCTCTACAATACTCTCACAGGTGAGACACTTGGACAAATATTTTAAAGACATATTTCTGCTGCCTTTACATTGAAAAGAGACCATGTAACAAAAGTTTTCCCATTTCTGTTTCATTCAGTATTAATGAACCTTAAGAGGACTGTGAAACTTCCCATTCTGAACACCTCTGTGATATCACTGGTTGTGTTTCTCTTTTCAGATGACAACGTCTCCCTGTACAGTGCAGGCATTTACACAAACTCTGACTTGTTTGTGTGGAACGGCAGAGAGGTGAAGAAAATCACGTTTCAACCTAAACCTGCTCCAAAGTCCAGATCCAAACAAACTCATGTTTATACTGGTTTTGAATCCCTTCAGGTGTGTGGCGCCGCGATCCTAACCGGAGCTGAGTGGGAGCCCGTGCTGCTGACTGTAGTCCGTCCCTTTCTGGATGAAGACGTGGAGCAGGAGGCGAGGAATGGGATGGAATATAAGGAGAGCGGAGGTGGTTTTGAAAATGGGGGACCAGGACTTAAGAGGGAGGCGAGAGGGTTTGCAGGCGGCGTGACACTCGGGGAGGTGAAGGAGGCGCTGGGCGAGCCTAAAGAAAGTCTGCTGTGCCAGGAGCATAAGGGAGGAAAGATGGGAGAGCAAGGAGCAGGAGAGGGAGGAGGGGCGAGCGGGTGGAGGGTGTTCCCACCCGACGACATGCAGCGGACGCTGAAGGAGCTGTCACTCAAAGACGGAGACGCGCTGTTGGTGCTGGAGCCACAGTCGTTTGACAGCAGGTAAAATTCTCTGCAATCTGATTTCCTGCTGTCACTTTGTACACATGTGTTTCTTACAACTCTCGTCTTTTCTTTGTTTAGTGTGTTTTCCCTAAATGGAGATGTTGTCACTGTGACTACACCGTCTGACTGCCGCTGGCTGCAGGTGGAGTTTCAACCTCATGGAGGAGGAGGTGAAGGGGAGGTGGAGGAGAGAAGAAAAATTAAGGTTCCAGCTACAGGAAATATGGTTAGTCCTTTTTGTGCGTCTGTATTTTGGCTCCTTCTTGTTGCATCTTCTTATTCTTTTTTAATGTGTCTCGCTCACAGCTGCTGGGTGAGGTGAAACAAAGGGCCATGGAGGAGCTGCAGCAGAAGGCTCCAGGCAAGACGCTCAGTATTAAACATAACTACACATAACTGCACATGTCTGCAAGGGATTCCCTTACAACTCCCCACCTCCATTATTAGTCAGGATCTTTTTACACAATGTAGCAGCACATGAACGTACGTCAAAGCAGGTCTGATGTTAATCTAACTCATGTACATTATATAAAGCTGCTCCCAGACATACACTGAACTCAGGATCGTCTCCTCAAAGCATCTGGAGGGGCTCTTCTCCTGATCAGGGGCATGTGAGAACTCAAATGTGTCGGTGCTATGGACATTCTGTGGAGTTTGTGCTGCCAGCAAATAATTAAAATGTTTATGTTCTTAATTCAGTTCTGTTGTTTCTGTCTCACTGACCAGGTGCTCAGTTCTGTCTGAGACAGGTGGACTGCACAGGGAAACTCCTTCCTCCAGGTACTCTGTCATTTCTCACCTGAGGGTGCACATCAGTAACAACTGGAAACCCCCCTCATTTCATCCAAAATATTAAGATACACATTCCTTTGCTCAGTCCTCTTGTTAATTTATTTTAAAAGGGACCCTCCCTGTGTGTAATTTTTCTCTTATCATCTGTATCTGAAGTTGAAGCAACCATTTACTGAAGTGCACTTATCGTTCTCTGGTTTCTCTGGCAGTGTGCGAGGAGCTGAGCGTTCGAGATGCAGGCGTGCGACTCATGACCACACTGACTCTCTGTCCGGGAAATGCCCCCAAGGCATCACAGGTGTGTCTTTTCATTTGACATCTTCAATAAATCCTTTTGTGTTCGCAGCTGCACAGGTGAATATCACGGAACCTCCGACAGTACAGTGTCTTATATGTTTTAACACCAATCAAGAAGAGTTACGAGATTTATTTATACGCTTGATTGATGTTTCTCTCTGTCTTGCAGCTGTTTTTGAATTTCTCTGTGGGAGCAGCGCCCTCTACTGGCATGGAGATGGACATAATTGTGGAGGAAACTTCCACGGTCAAAGAGGTGAGGGGGGAAAAATCTAATTATTATCTGCAAGTTTCACACTGTTTACATTGCCTGTGTGTTATTTGTGTAAATTAAATTATAATTAATCTTGTTGCTTGCAGTGTCTACAGTCAATGCTGGATGCTGTCGGACTCGATGGTAAACTTCACTCACTCTAACTGTAGATGAAGATTTTCTATTCTTTTGTGACGCTGACATCAAACATATATATTTAACTGCTGTGCTGTAATATCTGGTTGGTTGATGTCAGTAAAATGTGTGCATGCAGGAACCTGTTGGCACTTGAGGAGGCTCGATTGGTGCGAAGAGGTTGGAGAGCCACTTATGGACGAGGTGAGTGACAGAGTAGATTAAACATCATGCGAGACCTGAATCAAACGGTGTCGACGGATAACGTTTCATTGCAGCTTCATCTAAACGGCAAAATCCTCTCAGAGAATCTTTAAATCTTTTATCGTCTAACAGGAAGGCACTTTGAAGGAGTCTCTGCATTCATAAAGTAAATTGGCCTGGAAGTATAAAATGTTTTTGGTAAAAGTGGCATGCTGGTATACGTCAGTGTGTTGACATCAATCTTGTATTCTCAGGACCTCTCTCTGTCAGAGCTGAAGATCAGCAGCGGAGATTCATTAGTCGTCACAGAAGGACAACTCCCTCCCAAGGTTCTTCAATGTTTTTAATTTCTTTTTGGAGATTCTTGGTATATTATAACTTTACCTTTCTCATTTTAACTTTTTGTTGTCTCTCTCTCTGGCAGGGTTTCCTCAAGTTAACCATGTGGCTGTATTTGGATCCCCAAAACGCAGAGACAGATTTTAAACACACTGACAGTGTGAAGACTGGAGATGAAACACAGAGTCCCTCTGCTCCTCTGTGTGGCGGCAGCGCGGTGGAGGTGAGAGGCGTAGGACAGGTGGAGATATCAGATGAGGCCACACTGGAGGATCTCAAGACTCAGGTACAACATGTAGATTATGTGTTAAGATGTAGTCAGGTAGTCCACTCCTTAAAAACTCCCAATTGAATCATCTTTGGATGTTTTTAGTTTGAATTACTTTGATGTTGGGCTGATGTTTTACCCTTGAACGATTTAGGTAACTCTAATCTGCTCCTGATTAGATGGCTAAAATGGAGTGGGAACGAATCCTCATAACGTTCTGTTGCTCAATTTATTAATGTTTTCTTGCATTTTCCAATAAAACTGATTGTTGACTTAATTGAGTCTCACATCCAGAATGTCCTACAGTCTAAGAAGTCCTCCTTAAATGTTTTTGTCATCATATATAGACAAATGTTCCTCTTCTTCTTTTGTCTGTAAAGGGGCTGTAACGATGAGGCTTGTTATTTTAGTGCTTTCTCTCCTCCAAATGTTTAAAGCTTCTCCTCTCGCTGTACTTTATTTCTCCCTCTGGTTCAGGTGCTGACGCTGCCTGCTCTCCAGAACATGTTTGTGCCCACCACTGCGTTCATGCGTGTGTGGCAGCTGGAGGGAGGGAGGCTGGCACGAATCCTCAGAGGACAACAACTAACGCTCAGGTAGCACAACTTTCCAGTCCCTTTCTTTTTCTAACAGATGAGATTATTTTCTTTTGGATATTTACAGATAGTTTGAGTCTGATTTTTGTTTATCGTCTCCTGATCAGGAAATTGAAGCTGAGCTGTGGAACAGACCTTTGTGTGCAGCAGCTTCTGAAAGAGGAAGATCTTGGGTGAGGTTTAAGCTGAAACTAATTTCTGAAAATCTAAAACATTATTATCCCACCGTGTGAAATGGTTCAGGATCAAGCCTCTTTCACCTGCTTATGTAACTTATTTTCTTGCCTTATTTCCTCCTTGTCTTCCCTAAGGCCCAAGGAGGTGTTACTAACTGTGAGGATGGGAGTACCAGGGGAGAGGAGTTACTACCCCCCCGAGGAGCTGCTGTGGGATGCCTCCCGGGATTCTTCACCTCGCTCTCTGCGCACATGTCTGGCTGCACATTACGGCCTCTCCCCTGATTCTCTGCTGCTGGCCAAGCACCAGCCAGACAAGCACACCTGGGAAGATATATCCAACTGGGTAAGATCGGAAGGTTCATGATCGGAAACCGTTTTTTAGATGTGTTTATATGTATACTTGCTCTTCTAAAGTATTTATACTGTCAAATAAAAGCTTTCACATTGATGCAGATCAGCAAACATAAACCCAGGTATAGAAATGACCCTCATATCTCAGCATTGTTTTACATGTTGCTCATTATTCTTAGTCTGACATTAGTCTATTGTCACTGAATAATGTGTCTGTTACTGTCAGAACCAGCAGGTTTCCAAAAAGAAAAAGAAGAAGCGAACAGAATCCCTGCTGGGAGCGCCGTTCCACCTGAAAGATGGCGACACAATCGGCATCAAGGTGTTTGAAGTCAAACCCCTGTTTGTTCGTAAGTTTGTCAGTTTGGATTTTGTGTGAGAAACGACTCAATCTGTTCTTGATTTGACTTTTTCAGAATCTTTTAATCGACAACAACAGGGACTTTGTCACTCTGGAGGACACGCAGGGCCAGCAGAGGCTCCGGGAGCAGGCCGAGCAACGCAGGAAAGGGTGGGATGTTTTCACTTTTCCAGATGCAGCAGCTGGGAAAATGTTTTGTTACCTCGCTATGATTTTGGGGATTTGTTACTGCCTGAAGTGTCTGTCGGGAGAAGAAAACTCCAGCTCTTCAGCAGATTGTATTATTTGGCTGCTGTGAAACTTCTATACCGTCCATTAGTTTGAATTATTCTTATCTAACATTTTTTTCATTCCCTTATCTTATCTTTAGAGAGAAAGCTGCAGGATCTGATGTCGCTGCACCGCAGAAGAATTCTGGACAGACCAAATCTAGGAAGCCGGAGGTGGCGCTGTCAATCAATGTTGGGGAATTCAGATAGCACCCGGCTCCCGTATGTGCATGGACGAATCAGGACTACCTTTAACACTACATGCACACACATACACAGAGGCCACATTAAATTTAAGACAATCCACTTTGAAGTCTTGCTATTTTTCTTTCCTCAAAACATCAAACCATTAATTCCTTTTCTGCGTCTCAAAGAGGAAAACATGTCATCTTTGATTAGCTGTTTTGTAATATTTGCAATATTTCAACACAAAATTATGTTTTTACTTTGATGACTTATTTCTTCCTGCCTCTACAGAATCGAAATATTCCACCCACATTTATCGACTCTCACAAGAGTTAATGCTGCATCGGTCAACTGCTAAATCACAACCTAATACCAATAAGTGTATGAATTTAAGTATTTATACTTTATTTCCTCTTGAGGTTACAAACCTGAAATGAGAACTTTCTAGAGCTGTGGTTAAACAAACAAATAAAATAAATATTTTGTCTTAAAGCAACCAGTGGTCCAGTACAAGCCACTAAAGTAGAAAACTAGCATGACTCTCAATAGAGTATAACTTTGTCAAGGGCCCGATCTGAAGTCCAAAAATCACTGGATCCGGATCCACGCAATAATGCATCACTGTTTTGTGGCTTTAAAAAAAAGCCCATGCTACCCCATTCAACTTATAACTTGGATCGGGCCAAAATTGCAAGAACGCGGAATCAGTGCCTGATTCTTTTCATCAAGATCCATGAAATATACAATATATTATTTTTCAATTGAAAATTTCCCCAAAACTTTGGAATTTGATCAATAATAATCAAACTTTTTTGCGTTACCATAACCTCACTCACTTCTCATGTTCTTCTAAAAGTTTAACATGTGACTTTTACTTTTTTTTAATTTTTATAACAAACCTCTCACAATGCACCATGAACACGATCCTGTATCATGGGCTTTACAGACGGGCTTATTTTCGGTTGATAAGGGAGAGGAGAGACGGGCCTTAACATGGAGACGCCTCAACGCCGCTCCTTCCTCCCTACCTCACTCTCTACCTCTCTCACTCTACCTCCGCTCCCCTCTTCTTTTACAGTTAAAGTATTTACACAGCAACAATGTCTTTAATGTATAAATCTGTGTAATTTTACATTTCAGGTGTTCACTGACAGCAGCTGCAGGGTTGTTTACGTCTCATCATATTCTGTAAATGGGAAAATAATGTAATTATCCTTTGTTGGACATTATTCACCTTTGATGAAGCTGGAAATTGAAGAAGAAAAGCATCTTCAGTTTCACCTAATTCTGTCTTTTTCACATTTTAAAAGGACACACAGGAAAAGCTGTGTGGAGCAAAAGCTTTGTGTTATAATGACCTGTTAAATTACCTTTAATTTACTTCACGAGTTTTCATTGAGGACAATGTAATGTATCATTTGCATGCACTATATGTGGACTTCAGGGAAGTAACAATAAGTTATTCGACATAAGTGACACAATACTTGTATTATTGTATAAATTGAATTGTGACATTTTTGTTTTGAGGAGGATTTGATTTGATATGTAACCTCATATTAATTTGGCCTTAATCTGTGCCAAGAATTTTCTAATTACAATTTTCTTTTGGTTGATTGAAGCAGACGAGTGAAATAAAGAACATACTCCCCAATGGTGAATTTGTTTTGATCGTGTATCATTTACTAGTGTTGTGGATCACATTGGTGTTATTGCTCTGCTGAAGTATGACATCGGGAATCTGTTTGTCTGGTGAAATTATTTTATCAACAATAAAGGTTTACAGTTTTAACTCAGTCAGTCTTACAGGTTTGTTTCCCTGCCTGCAGCATCACTTTATTCGGGTTACTGTCAGTTTCACCAGCCACAAACATGCATTGTTTAACTTTTTTAAAGTATATAGAGAATAAAGAAATTGTGCAAAAAAACGTACAGATTGTACAGAAGATGTGTGACTTGTTGATGGGCTATAATTTATTTTTATTAAATAGGAATACGAAATGTTTCTTTTAGAAAATGTCAAAATCCTATGGAGATCTTATTAACCTTTCTGTAACGCCACCATCAGGTCAGCATTTGTCCAACATTTTGGTTTACACACTTCACCTCTTTTTCTAAAGTAATTGTTTTATTTACAAAATTTTTATAAACAAATAAAATGCTCTTTTTGACTCATGGGCAGAATTTCTTATTACACTGTTTTACTCCGACTTTTTTATTTATTTATTTAGATAAATAAAAACATGTACTTTATAGATTCATTACATTTATCAATAATTTAAATAAATTATAAAAGAATTTTCAAACTCTTCTTTTTCTTTCAGCCAAACTAAAATACATTTCCATCTTAGGGTTTTCCATACATATATAACTTCGTTGTTTTTCGGGTCATCATCAGACTGCTCTTACCTTAATTTATCAAGTTTCAGAAAAAGCGAACAGATTTAGTATTTTAATGAATGAAACGTCATTATAATGATTCTGATAGAATAAAAACAGAGCAAACCGATTCTTTTCTCATCTAAACACATTAGTCTCCAGTGCTGCCAACAAAAGGCTTTGTGGTATTAAACAATTACAGCTCAGGCAACGGCCCCGTCCTCCAATCAGCTGTGAGTCCGCTGCTGACGTCAGGGCTGTGTGTGACAGTATTAATGTGGCAACAGCAGCAGCAGCTTCATCTTCTTCTGACTGAGAGTCTGTGACCTGGATCTTTAACATCTGCAAACATGGTCGATGCTTTCTGCGCCTCGTGGAAACTGGTGGACAGCCACAACTTTGATGAGTACATGAAGTCTCTGGGTGAGTGTGTTATTCTAGAAGCTGCTGATCTAATGCTTCAATGTCTTCATTCTGAGTGGAGCAGGGAAATTCAAGGGATAGTTCACCCAAATAGGAAAATTCACTCATTATCCTCTGAGCACTGTGCCGATGGAGGTGGTGGGGGAAGTGTTTGAGTCCACACAAAACACTTCTGGAGTTTCAGGGGGGTAACAGAGTTGCAGCCAAATCCAATAGAACTGAAGTAACTAGGGATTGATTCTTCAAATGTGAAAACCTTAGATGTGGTGTCATCTAAGTGTCTGTAAGCCCGACAGTCATCACTACACATTTGAAACGGTGTAATTTTAATATATTTTGAGCCTTAAAGTCCTCTGATGTCCTCCTAAAGTGTTTCGTGGACTCAAACACTTCACCCCCCTCCACAGTGGTGAGAAGATAATGAGTGAATTTCCATTTTTGGGTGAACTATCCCTTTAATGTCCTGATTTGTGATGCAGAGTTGAAAGTAGAGTATTTATGTTTTGTTCAGGTGTTGGTTTTGCCACAAGACAAGTGGGCAACGTGACCAAACCGACGGTGGTGATCAGCCAGGACGGAGACAAGGTGGTGGTGAAGACCCTGAGCACCTTCAGGAACACCGAGGTCTCCTCCAAGCTGGGAGAGGAGTTCGACGAGACCACGCCTGACGACCGCCACGTCAAAGTGAGTGGAGGCCCCCGGATGTTCTCATCATAAACACTTCTTCTCCTGGACCTTCTAACGCACGGTTTGTGTTTGCAGTCGACCTTCACCATGGACGGAGACAAACTTGTGCAGGTGCAGAAGTGGGACGGGAAAGAGACCAAGTTTGTGAGAGAAATCAAGGACGGGAAGATGGTGATGGTGAGTGGGAAGTACTCGATCGGTTCATGGAGCCCTGCAGATAAAGTTTTAAAAGGTGTTGCTTGTGCATGATTTCGATACATTGTATTAAAAATCCCACTGACTGTTGCCTTTTGTTTGCTTCTCCTCGTCCCTGCTCCTCAGACTTTGACCTTTGAGGGAGTCCAGGCCGTCCGCACGTATGAGAAAGCCTAAACTTCACCCTGCAGTCGAAAGAACAAATCATCCCCTCATCAACAAGGTGTTCACCTGTTTTTTTTTATTAAAAAGTAAAAACCTTGTTGTTATTGCGTATGCCATGATTTGCACTTCACTTGTGTTTTTTTAGACTTGTGATCCATATTTTGGGGGAATCTTCTCCAGGGCCCTTTTGTAGGAAATTCAGACTGTGAAGGGAAAAGAAATAAACTTCTAGACTAAACGATTTTTAAAGTCTCAGATCTTTTCTTTTCTTCAGTTAATCAGGAATTTATCTGAACTCTGCAGCACATAGAGCGTCTTTCTCCCAGTGTCCTGCGTCTCCCTGGACGCTGTGGGAACAGTGCAGTCCCTGTCACGGGTGCAGTTCCAGGTGACAGCTGCGGGGCGATGGTGCAGGGGGCCTGGGTGTCCTGCAGTAACCCCCAGATGGTCAGAGGCGTCTGGGAGCCGCAGGGGGACGGAGGGGAGGGGAGGGTGGAGGGGCAGGCCGGGCCGGGAAGTTGATGTCACACGCTCTCGGGATAATCCGGTTAAAGTCGTGGTGTCATCACGTCAGAGGCAACATTCGATGCTGTGGACCAACCGTGACAGACAGGGAGCGGAGAGGACAGACACAGGTTCAGGGTCTAAAACTAGAGCAGAACTTTAGAGCTTTGGTTTCAAACGAGACTTCACGGAGTCGTCCTCATTTATCCTCCATCTTTCCCACATTTTCTCCATCCAATTGAACACCGCTACTACAAAAGGCCTTTCTTCCCGTCCCCACACACAGGCTGCCCGGTCGGCAGGGACTCCCCTCAATTGGCCGGTGAGACAAAGAAGCCATGGTAACTGGAGTGGAACTCATACAATCGCTGCCCACTGAATTGATTTCAAGCATTGTCTTTAGGCCCCAGTCATAGTGACGATTCCAACGGTGCAAAGAGGAGCTGAGTCGATCTCACGGAGAGGGAAGCCCTTTGCCGTCCAGGAAACAGTAACAGGTTGTTTCAGCTGGTTCTGTCCTCGCTGCTCGTCCCAGGAGACGCAGAGCAGGACTGTCCTCTCTGTGAGGAATCTGTGTCAGTGGTGTAAGCCGACCTGTAGTAACCCCCCCTGTCCAGCCTCATTAGAGGAACACAGTGTGAAGGCCGGGTTGAGTTTTTACAAAGTGTCATTTCTAATCTTGTGTAACTCATTTCTTACTGATTCCTTAAATTGGACAGTAAACGTGGTCTTCAGCCGACACCTCCCTACTTCTGACCCCTTGACCTGACACTTTATTCTTTAGCATCTTTGACTGACAAACTCCAAAACTGCTGTGTCTGAATCTATTTATATTCAGTCTAAATTCTGTCCTCACTGATGTATGACTCAGCGTTTTACATTCTGTGAGCCGGCCACTGGGTTCAAATCACTGATGCTCCCTCTTCATTTTGCTCATATATCACATGACGTGTTGTGAGTTCATCTACAGCTTCTGAATTAAACTACGTAAAAATCCAGCACTGACTTCTGTTTTAGTGTAAAGTATATTTTACAGAGTTTGATAATTTATTGATTATTGGTTTATTATGGGGTTCTGGTTCTGTTGAAGGAATTTGGACTCAATCTTAAGATTTCTTAAAATCCCCAAAATCATAAAAGGATTTCAATATTTTGTCTGAGTTGATAATCACAACAACAGCTGCCACAACATTAACAATAATAATAATAATAACAATAATTGGCTTTGTAAAGTACCTTTCAAGGCTGCTTTACAAATTAAATAAAACTAAAACTAATTAAGGATAATAATTAAAAGTATAAATGTGGTTTAAAAAGATTCCTGCATTGACAAGAAGACAATATTTACAAGAGACACACGTGCATTGCTATGTTTTAATGTCAAATCGCTTGTATTCACAGGCACAATGAAGGTTTAACCGAAAAACAACACATGATGTGGATTTATTGTGCAGGTAAAGTCACAATAGTTCAGGGATAAAACACAATATAGTCTATTTTTTATATCTAATTAGCTATTTACAATGAGATTAATGATTAATTACAGTTACCGAGCTGTGAATTTATGACGTTAGAAACATCATGGAGAGACACAAGTCGGTTATTGGCATCAGATTTACCCTGATTCAAAAGTTCAAGTATTTCAAGTTGCCATTCTCAGGGTTCTGGTTGGGGAGAAACGTCACACAAACATCTGAGTGCATAAAATAAACACAACCACACACACACACACATTTCATGCATATTTCATTCAAGGACCATCACTCAAACATACAGTTCTATCACCGCTGAGATGATCAGATATTCATGTATTGCACGTGTTCACTTGGTAAAAGTGAGACTTTGAATAAAATTCAGTTGAAACAAATATGAATCTGTAAATCAAAATGTCTTCTTATGTGAACAATGACGTCCTCTTTGATAAAATCCAACAGAGGCGAGACATCGTTCATTTTAGGAACAAAACACCACCAGACGGGCGTCGCCACAAAGCTCCAGCAGTTACTGTCTGTGCAGCTGCAGAGGGACGGTGTGTACACATCGATGTGTTCCTGTCGGTGGACTCAGATTAGACTAGGACTCACAAGCTTTACTCACGGTCTGCTATGCAGCATATGGAGCTAAAAATGTAAAGAGCCATATGTGAACAGCAGCTGGAACAAGCCGACCGAGCGTTAATGTAGCAGCCGACATCTGCGATCATCTGAACGCGTGAGACGCCCGCTGCAACAACTTCGAGGTTCGAGGGGGGGGGGGGGTGCGTCTGATCTTTAACACAATAATGCCAACATCACTCGTCAGAGATTTCAAATAAGTGATTCAAACTCAATCTGACAACTGGTAGCCCGGCCTGTACATCACACGTACAGGCATTCCACATGATATAAATCCTGTTTATATTCTGCACTGTTATCATAATAAGATATGTATTCATATTATTTAATGTATGGCAGCAGAAAAAGCTGCTCTTCACTTTGACCTGGAAATATTGCATTTTACATTTCTGCTCATTTCTTCAATGTTTTCCACAACACGTCAAGTTTCACGGACAAACAACCACCGACCACCGTCAGTCCCACTGGGTTTTTGGTCCATCACGGTAAAACCAGAGTGAATCTGATACTTGCTGATATAAAAACAAGCCTCATTCTGAGAGTGCAGGTGATGCAACGCTTCAAAATGAGGGACTGGTGCCGACGTGTCGATGGAACAGTTTAATAAGACTTCATATGTCAGGTAGTGTCTCTTCAGTAAGATTGGGAGCTCTCTTATACAGTGCATAGTCATTCCTTTTGACAAGTACAAACCAAAAACACATTGGTGCTGAATCTTTAAAAATGCAAAGGAGATTCGTCTTTTTTCATCAATTCTTTAAATTTCTTTTTTTGTGCCCAGACGGGAAGGACAAGTGGAGAAAAGTGTGAAAAGAAAAATCCTTTACATAAAATAAATATTATCAAGGATTATGGAATTATGCACAAACACTTTAAATGGCCAATTAAAGGGCTTAAAAAGCAGGGGATGAAATAAACCTAAATCTACAACCAAGTATGAGCTTAAAAAAAACACTTTCACGTAAACTCCTGACCTGAAGCCCTGTCAGTCTTGGGTCAGTGATTGTGTCTGTACCCTGTTTACACTTAAACATATTCAGCACCATGTTACTACTCATCAAAAATGCACCTTGACTCAGTGTCAATGTATTAAAGGTATTTGCACAAGTTGCTTTGAGGATTTAAACGAACGATCCACAGAAGTTGATTCATGATGTTGTTTTCCGTGGAGAAGATTCATTTGATTCCACCTCGAAAACATATTCAAAACAAAAAAAACAAAAAATAGAGAGGAATGACATTAGCTGTATTTGGTGCGAGAGCTCAACCAAATCTGGAAATAAATAAATGGTCCATCACCCATCATCCTCTGCTGCCCAGGCTCTTTTCCTGGAGCTCTAACATGGAACGGCAGCCGGGCTTTGGCAGCGCAGGGTGGGATGTGACCTTGTCGTTATCAGGAAACACTGTGAGCCTCAGACTGGAGTCAGACTGAAGCCTCAGATCTGCATCGGCGAGAAGGCATAGAACGGAAACTGGGCCTCGTCCTCGTCCACGAAGAAACACTGGAAGTATGGCATCTCGTCTGCGGAGGGAGAAAAAGGACGGGTCAGGGTGGCGTGATCCTCGCCCTCCTCCGGCCTCTCAATCTGACACTTGTATGACATTTGTGATGTGAGAGGGGAATTTGTACCTTCCATGAGAAAGCTGTCTGATACTGCAGGCTCAGCTGTTAAAAACACAACATGATGTCAACTAAACAATAAGATGTCATGTGGCGTTGAATTAAAACACATCTGTGCAGCACCTTTAATGCCCTCTTCTTTGGCTGCCTTCTTCTCCACAGATTTCTCTAGAAGAGAAACATGTAAACAAAGCACATCAAGTTTAATTGATGGATTTCAAACTCTCAAACAAACAATTTAATAACCTGACAAATGAGATACCTTTCTTTGCAGGCGTCTGTATCTCTTTCAGAACTCGGTCCTCTGAAAAGAGCAACACAAGATTAAAAACACTATTTAATTACAGACCTGTGAGGTCAGTCTTTTATTTTAAATCTGGATTTTAATGTTCAAAGCTGACCACACACCTTTAGGGGCCTTCTTCTCTACTGGTGTTTCTACAAAAAAGACAGGAGATGAATTTAGGTCTATAGTGGTAGATGTACTTTAAACTGTTAGGTTGCAGTACAAACTTCAAGTACTTTTAACTTCATTTGTGTGATTCCATTTTTTCTACTTTCTACTTTTCCTTAACTTAAATTCGGAGGGAAATTATGTTAAATTGCACATTATTTAGAAGATATGATGCATTGTTCGAGATTTATCAACCAAACAAATATAAAGCAATTTATAAAGTGAGCCTCCGAAAATATTTGCAATGTTTTTGTTCACAAAGATACAGTGAAACTGATATAAATTTGCAGACAAAACCTAGATTTGCAGTCAAATGTCTTTAATCTTGTGTTTATCTCTAAGGTTATATGTTGTACATGTGATCAGATCACTTATGTACCTTTCATCACAGGTTTGATCTTTTCCTTCAGCTCGGCTGTGGAATCAGGGAGAAAATGAAAAAGGATAAAACATACCACACTTACTCCAGACAACCAGAAATGTAACGTGCACTAATTTACACTCTGATAAACTTGTACTGTACCTTTCTTTACAGCAGCCGGTTTCTCCTTTTCTTGTTCTGCAAAAGGGAAACTCAGGTCAGACAGGGACAGTCAGGAGGTGGAGACGTTCACTGCAGAACAAACCACAGCAGCACCGCAACAGAGAAGAGCTTCTTCAAGCATTAAGCAGCCTGCAGAGCGGGAAGCACGTCGAACCAGGAAGCTGATAGCAGAATTAAAAAGTTCTTCACTGGTTGGGCAGGAAAACCCTTTTCACCGTTTGCACCATTTTTAATTTTTTGCAAAAAATAAGACCTGAGATGTGTTTTCACTGGACTGTGCAAAACCAGTAAATTATGCATCTGATGATTTGAATCCCTCTCACTTTCCGGTGCATTATTTTCTCTACAGCAGAACCCTGATTCCCTGCTGAGCGATCAAATCAGCGCTTTGACAAAAAGCAGGGACCCACATTTTGGGACTGGATCAGTGAGATCTCAGTGCAGCGTTAGTTCTATGAATCTCTACCTTTCTTCACACGGACCGGTTTGACCTTGTCCTTCAGCCCGGCTGAGCCATCAGGAGGAAAACAGAAGTTATAATTATGCTTGGTTTTTAATTCCAGCACATCAATGCACCACTAACACAAATAACTGCATGTTTCTTTCAACACACATGAATACACTGTGAGAAGTGAATTTTCTTCTGGTACCTTTTTTAACAACTGGTTTGACTTTCTCCTCTGGAGCTTTGGGCTCTAGAAATGAGAATATAAAAAATCTCAGCAGGTAGGTAATAAATTATATTTCTTTAACACATACTTATCATCTAACTATATATAGTTAATTTGTGTGAGGTACTACTCTGAACAATCAGCAGGGAGGGAGCAGTTCTACCTTTCTTCTTTTCCAGGGATTTGACTTTTTCCTTTGGTGCTTCAGCCTCAGTTTTAGGAGCTGATTCAGAAATGTAACGACAATAACAGCGTCACAATACTGAAGTGAGTACAAACACTTTCTTTGGCGGTTTTGTTATAAGATTTACCTTTTTTCTCATGAACTGCTTTAGGCTTCTCCTTTACAACTTCTGCTTCTGTGAAACAAGATGGAAATTATTGTTGTAATTGTAAGATTAAGGGTAATTTCACCTGATAATGGAGGCTTGTATCTGAATTACCTTTTCTGGCAAGAACTGGCTTGGCCTCAGGTTCTAATGAGAGAGAGAAAAAAATAAAATTAATATTGTAATGATTCGTGCTTTTTGAAAAGTGATGGATGTAACAAGTTATTGAGACGTGACTGAGATGTTATTTAGTGGGAAACTTGTCTGAACCAGCTTGGATGTTGGTTATGGCACCTTTGTTACCGGGCTACAATAATAAATGCTCCTATTAACTGTGATGCATTTAGTGAATCTAGAAACTTGTGTGTTCTGCAGAATGCGTTAAAAAGAAAAGTGAAACTAGATAGAACCTTTTTTGGGAGTCACTGGCTCGGCCTTTTTCTCCTTTATAACTTCAGCTACTAAAGAAATGAATAATAATCAGCACATAACAGAATGTATCTTCTAACAATTGATTTTTATTACTAAACAATGACGTACTGCAATAATCAAACATCTGTACAAATGTGACAACAGAAAAACATATTTATTAAATAACATGGGACATATAAAATATAAACATACACTGATTAATAACGAGCACTCAATATGTTAAATCACTCTAACTACCTTTTTTTGTTGGTGCTGGTTTGACTTTTTCTTTTGGAGTTACAGGAACTTGAACACAGAAAATACAGAAAATAATTATATTTGAATTAATGAAAAAATATGTTTCCGACTCAATCGTCACACACTCATACTGATGTGAATACAAAAATAACTTTCACTAAAGTTTGTACAAACAAAAAGATGATGTACCTTTCTTCAGTGGCACCACCTTCACCTTCTCCTTTGAGAGAGACACATTTCTGTGTGGTGCTTCTGCCTCTGTAACAAATAGTGGATCCGTGTGAAAATAAATAGATTTATTATTTAATAGTGAACATAAAAACAATAGGTGTTGTTTTACCTTTGACCACTGGGGCTGCTTTTGTCTTGAGAGGAGCAGGTTCTGTTGAAGAGATTTTATGTTTGTAAAAATCACAGTGACACTGAAACTGTGAAATGAAATGATTCAGTCTTACCTCTCTTTGGAAAAACTGGTATGGGCTTCTGTTTTGAAACCTCAGCTTCAAAGAAAACATAAAATGTTCTGTATGCGAAACCCAAAAAGCCTCAATGTCCAACATATTTTGATTTGAAATATTAAATGTGCTTTACCTGTCTTTGCAGAGACTCCTCTGCTGCTCTGTTTTGGTTCATTGAGCCCTGAAAACATAAAAAAAACGAAAGATAGAAATTATTGTTGTAATTGTGAGATTAAGGGTAAATTCACTTGATAATGGTGGCCTGTATCTGAATTACCTTTTCTGTCAAGAACTGGCTTGGACTCAGTTTCTAAAGAGAGAGAGAAAAAAATTAAATGAGTGTTGTAATGATTCGGGCTTTTTGAAAAGTGATGGATGTAACAAGTTATTGAGACGTGACTGAGATGTTATTTAGATGAGAAACTGTCTGAACCAGCTTGGATATTATTGCTGTTAATCTGAAACATAGAAAATGTAGCTACACTTCATTCTTCTTAAAAGTAGAGACAGATTATTGAAAAGTATTTGGCACCTTTCTGTGAGGTTTTTGCTTTTTCTTTCACAACAGCATCTACAATAAGAGAAGGAAAAGTCAGAATAGCTACGAGCCCACAAAGCCTTTCACACTGATGCGATGCAGCTTTCAGCAAAACCACTTTCTTTTCAAGTCTTTGGATTTAATGCAATTTAAATAAAAAAAAATCTCGAGTTTCTTTTTAAAGAATTTTCTATGGTACAAGGTCCACAAATAATTTGTCAGCTAACAGCGAAGCATTTGTACGTTCAAGTAAAATAATGAAAATGACAAAGATCTGTTTTCACATGACATTTATTCAAAAGACAAACTTTGGAGGTTAACCAAAAGTCCAAAACTCGTCTTTGAAATGATTTTAACACTTACTGAGTCTGATGTTTTAATACTGATTTAACTGAATAAACCAGTTAAAGATAATTTGAACTGTTTCCAGCTGGGTCACGATCACATGGCAGAGAATCGCATCACCAGCAGCTACATGTCAGTACAATATTTAAAAGATAAAGTTGGCCAGGGCTGGATTTCTGCTGCTGCACAACAGTTTCTTCAAAGAAAGCACCACGAACACAATCCTGTTATTTACCTTTCTTCTTTTCAGCAGGTGTTGGTTTTGCTGCCTTGGTAACTGGTGCTACAATAATAAATGCTCCTATTAACTCTGATGTATTTAGTGAATCTAGAAACTTGTGTGTTCTGTAGAATGCGTTAAAAAGAAAAGTGAAACTAGATTGAACCTTTTTTGGGAGTCACTGGCTCGGCCTTCTTCTCCTTTACAACTTCAGCTACTAAAGAAATGAATCATAATCAGCACATGGTAACAGAAAGTTTCTTATTAAATTTGTATTCCTACACAATGATGCACTGCATAAATCAAACATCTGTAGAAATAAACAGACAAACATTCACTAAAATAACATGCAACATATAAAATATATGTTAAATCACTCTAACTACCTTTTTTTGTTGGTGCTGGTTTGACATTTTCTTTTAGAGTTACAGGCACTAAAACACAGAAAATAATCATATTCGAATGAATGAAAAAAGATATTTCACATCAATTGTTACACCCTCATACTGATGTGAATACAAAAATAATTTCCACTAAAGTTTGTGCAAACAAAAAGATGATGTACCTTTCTTCAGTGGCACCACCTTCACCTTCTCCTTTGAGAGAGACACATTTCTGTGTGGTGCTTCTGCCTCTGTAACAAATAGTGGATCCGTGTGAAAATAAATAGATTTATTATTTAATATTGAACATAAAAACAATAGGTGTTGTTTTACCTTTGACCACTGGGGCTGCTGTGGTCTTGAGAGGAGCAGGTTCTATTGAAGAGATTTTAGGTTTGTAAAAATCACAGCGACACTGAAACTGTGAAATGAAATAATTCAGTCTTACCTCTCTTTGGTACAACTGGTTTGGGCTTCTGTTTAGAAACCTCAGCTGCAAAGAAAACATAAAATGTTCTGTATGCGAAACCCAAAAAGCCTCAATGTCCAACATATTTTGATTTGAAATATTAAATTTGCAGTACCTGTCTTTGCAGAGACTCCTGTGATGCTCTCCTTTGGTTCCTTGACCACTGAAAACATAAAGAAAACAAAGCATTTGTACGTTCAAGTAAAATAATGAAAATGACAAAGATCTGTTTTCACATGAAACTTATTCAAAAGACAAACTTTGGAGGTTAACCAAAAGTCAAAAATTTGTCTTTGAAAACGATTTAAACATTTACTGAGTCTGATGTTTTAATAACGATTTGATTGAATAAACCAGTTAAAGATAATTTGATCTGTTTCCAGCTGGGTCACGATCACATGTCAGTGAAGCGCATCAGCAGCAGCTACATGTCAGTACAATATTTAACAGATAAAGTTGGACAGGGCTGGATTTCTGCTGCTGCACAACGGTTTCTACAAAGAAAGCACCACGAACACAATCCTGTTATTTACCTTTCTTCTTTTCAGCAGGTGTTGGTTTTGCCGCCTTGGTAACTGGTGCTACAATAATAAATGCTCCTATTAACTGTGATGCATTTAGTGAATCTAGAAACTTGTGTGTTCTGCAGAATGCGTTAAAAAGAAAAGTGAAACTAGATAGAACCTTTTTTGGGAGTCACTGGCTCGGCCTTCTTCTCCTTTACAACTTCAGCTACTAAAGAAAAGAATAATAATCAGCACATAACAGAATGTATCTTCTAACAATTGATTTGTATTACTAAACAATGACGTACTGCAATAATCAAACATCTGTACAAATGTGACAACAGAAAAACATATTTATTAAAATACATGGGACATATAAAATATAAACATACACTGATTAATAACGAGCACTCAATATGTTAAATCACTCTAACTACCTTTTTTTGTTGGTGCTGGTTTGACTTTTTCTTTTGGAGTTACAGGAACTAAAACACAGAAAATACAGAAAATAATTATATTTGAATTAATGAAAAAATATGTTTCCGACTCAATCGTCACACACTCATACTGATGTGAATACAAAAATAACTTTCACTAAAGTTTGTGCAGACAAAAAGATGATGTACCTTTCTTCAGTGGCACCACCTTCACCTTCTCCTTTGAGAGAGACACATTTCTGTGTTGTGCTTCTGCCTCTGTAACAAATAGTGGATCCGTGTGAAAATAAATAGATTTATTATTTAATATTGAACATAAAAACAATAGGTGTTGTTTTACCTTGAACCACTGGGGCTGCTTTTGTCTTGAGAGGAGCAGGTTCTATTGAAGAGATTTTAGGTTTGTAAAAATCACAGCGACACTGAAATTGTGAAATGAAATAATTCAGTCTTACCTCTCTTTGGTACAACTTGTTTGGACTTCTGTTTTGAAACCTCAGCTGTAAAGAAAACATAAAATGTTCTGTATGCAAAACCCAAAAAGCCTAAATGTCCCACATATATTTATGTGAATTATTAAATGTTGAGCCATCAGGAGGAAAATAGAAGTTATTATTATGCTTGGTTTGTTATTCCAGCACATCAATGCACCACTAACACAAATAACCACATGTTTCTGTCACCACACATGAATACACTGTGAGAAGTGAATTTTCTTCTGGTACCTTTTTTAACAACTGGTTTGACTTTCTCCTCTGGAGCTTTGGGCTCTAGAAAAGGGAATATGAATAATCTCAGCAAGTAGCTTAATTAGTTATACTTCATTAACACATACTTATCATCTAACTATATATAGTTCGATTGTGTGAGGTACTACTCTGAACAATCAGCAGGGAGGGAGCAGTTCTACCTTTCTTCTTTTCCAGGGATTTGACTTTTTCCTTTGGTGCTTCAGCCTCAGTTTTAGGAGCTGATTCAGAAATGTATCGACAATAACAGCGTCACAATACTGAAGTGAGTACAAACACTTTCTTTGACGGTTTTGTTATAAGATTTACCTTTTTTCTCATGAACTGCTTTAGGCTTCTCCTTTACAACTTCTGCTTCTGTGAAACAAGATGGAAATTATTGTTGTAATTGTGAGATTAAGGGTTATTTCACCTGATAATGGAGGCTTGTATCTGAATTACCTTTTCTGGCAAGAACTGGCTTGGCCTCAGGTTCTAAAGAGAGAGAGAAAAACTAAATGAATGTTGTAATGATTCGTGCTTTTTGAAAAGTGACTGATGTAGTATCAAGAAATTGAGACATGACTGAGATGTTATTTAAATAAGAAACTTGTCTGAACCAGCTTGGATATTATTGCTGTTAATCTGAAATATAGAAAATGTAGCTACACTTCATTCTTCTTAAAATTAGAGACAGAATATTGGAAAGTATTTGGCACCTTTCTGTGAGGTTTTTGCTTTTTCTTTCACAACAGCGTCTACAATAAAAGAAAGAAAATTCAGAATAGCATAATGTTTGAAGAGCTACGAGCCCACAAAGCTTTTTACTCTGATGCGATGCAGCTTTCAGCAAAACCACTTAACTAACGATACTTTTTTACATTGTATAGTTGCTTTTTAAAGGATGTGTAAAAATGCTGTGATGATATAACGAGCATTAAAGATGTTAAATCACTGTAAGTACCTTTTTTTGTTGGTGCTGGTTTAGCTTTTTCTTTTGGAGTTACAGGAACTAAAACACCGAAAATAACAGAAAATAACACATTTGATACTTAAAAATAACAAAATCATACTGGTTTGATTACAAAAATAATTTTCTCTAAAGTTTGTGCAAACATAAAGATGATGTACCTTTCTTCAGTGGCACCACCTTCACCTTCTCCTTTGAGAGAGACACATTTCTGTGTGGTGCTTCTGCCTCTGTAACAAATAATGGATCCGTGTGAAAATAAATAGATTTATTATTTAATCATGAACATAAAAACAATAGGTGTTGTTTTACCGTTGACCACTGGGACTGCTTTTGTCTTGAGAGGAGCAGGTTCTGTTGAAGAGATTTTATGTTTGTAAAAATCACAGTGACACTGAAACTGTGAAATGAAATAATTCAGTCTTACCTCTCTTTGGTACAACTGGTTTGGGCTTCTGTTTAGAAACCTCGGCTGTAAAGGAAACATCAAATGGCCTCTCTTTTGGTTCCTTGAGACCTGAAAACAAAAAGAAAACAAAAAATGTAAGTATGTTTAAGTTTAAAAAAGCCAATAAAATATGAAATAAAATTAACTCACCTTTCTTCATAGGCACTTTCTTGACTGTCTCTCTTACCAGGGAGGCATTTCTGGAAGCACCTTCTTGTTCTGTCAATACAAAATTGAGAATAAATGACACTAAAATCTAATTGTAGTTCAAGGTGTATGTGTTAGTTATTTGCAGCAGTCTTACCTTTTTTCACAATGATTGGTTTGGCCTTTTCTTTTGAAGCAGCAACATCTGTGTGTCAAATGCACAAAGTTACAATAAGCGAATACTCGTCCTATTATGGCAATTAATAGTTTTTGCTATTTAATGATCATATAATCGGCGGGAAGATAACTAGCAACACATGTGAACATCACCTTTTTTGACAGGAGCTGCTTTGGCCTTCTCCTTTGGAACTTCTGTGTCACAAAACACAAAGTTAGTCTCAAGTTTCAAAAGACAATTAATCAAATTATAATGAAGATTATTTTTTTTAAAAGCAGCTTTCATTAAAGTGTTATCAAACATACACGAATATAATACGGATATAATCTCTATTTTAGGAACGTAGTGCAGTCAAACTGTAAACAGTGTTGGATTATTGTGTATTGTAGAGCTGCACAGTAAATGTACCCTTCTTTGAAGCTGTGGTCTTTTCTTTGGTGATTTCAGCATCTAACTGAAACGTGACTGGTACAAACATATAACATGACAAGTCAAACAATGTAACAGGAGTAGTTTGAGGTCTGATAATGAGCTTTCCATTTATCTTAACATCTGAATTTGGGCTTTTTTCAGAAACATCTCCTTATACAGTGTAACTATTATTATTAAGTACAAATTCTTAATTTTCATTCTGCATCCTTCATGAGGCCTTTTCTTTTTTAAATCAATCCCACCTTTCTTTGCAGTAGTTGTTTTTTCTTGTTTCTTCATTGCATCGATTTCTGTGGATTGGCACAAGAGGTCTTTATGTTTACGATCACAGCTCAACAGTCTTATCAGTTGTTAATATTACCTTGAATGTTTGCATTACCTGGTTGTACAGTTTTAGTTTTGATTTTTGGCTTTGTTTCCATCTTGGGCTCCTTGGGAGCTGCCAATGGTGGAAAATTTACAGAAAAATGTTTTGTTATAAGAATAATAGTTTCTATCAATGTTTGTGTAGCCACATTAAAAACAAGTGTCATAGAAGTAAAATTCCTGCATAATATCAAACTAGAAAATGGCTGAATATAACAATAGAATAAATTAGTTGCATGCTCTCCAAAACAATTGGTTGCAGGGTTCAGGATTCTGTGAATGGGTGCAATCTGTCTCCTAAAGCATGAAAGAAAGGTGTCAGATCGTGTGCTCTGAACATCTTAATTAAATTATTAATTCCCAGTCCAAAAAAACATGCCAGGGCTTTGAGATGAGACAGCAGCCTTTTGGCTAAGATAACTGTCTGCATTTCATGATTCGCTTTATGACAGCTTTATGATGGCAGGCTGGGACTCGCCTCTGAGCAACACAACACCTGGTGGTGGTGATAAGCTCCACATCCACTCAGACTTCAAACAAAAATTTGATGTGTATTTGAAGTCAGAATTAGTTTTTTTTTATGACTCTACACACTGTAGCTTCAGTTAATACACACTGTGGTTGTGGCCTGGTACTGACCTGACTGAGTGACATTCATATGTTCCTTTTTTAGGATAGGAACGATTTGTCTTTGAACAGCTCTCACCACCTTTATAATCCTCCTGGGTTCTGCAGCTGAAAAGACAACACAGAGTTAATTCTATCCCACTCGGGCGTTGTCCAGTGCAAACTACTCCAAGAATTTGATCTTCATTCAATTATGTCTCAGAAGTTATTTTTATCTAATAATTGTGACTGAACTTGGCAACCTTCCATTCTGATGAGTTCTTGGCGCGAATTGAGACAAGTCATACCTGGATGACGAAACAGGCTCTGTGTGGAGGTATTTTATTGATTCGGCACCCCCATCAGTGGAACGAAGACATTACAGCGTTGAAACTAAAACTTGATTTAGGGAAGAGAACGATGCCATCTGAAGGTCACACTTACTGTCGGAAACAGGATCTTAACAGCAGTCACTTGTTGTGTTTACCATGTAACCACTGCATGACTTTGATGAACACATGAATACACTGGACAGACTGGTTAAACTTCATATTGACCCAAACTTTGGCATTCTTTCTCACCTGCTTTTGTAACATTAAGATGTTCCTTCTTCAGGACAGATTCAACTTCTGTCCTTACTTCTTTGAATCTACTTGTAGCCCTTTTGTGTCTGGCGTCTGAAATAAAAAGGAAAAGCAAATTTATAAGTTTCATATTGTACAGCAAAAAGAGCGTCATTCTTCTATAAGTAATCACAAATATCTTGTTATGAGAACTGTTTATGTATAGTGACTGTATTTTTTATTTATGATAATATCAATGGATTGCAATGAAATTTGGATCAGACATTCATGATCCTTTAAGAATGAATTGGAAAATTTCTGTGATGCCCCAAAATGTGTCTGTTGCCATTAGCAGGTCACCATTTCAGTTTAAACTTTAGGTTTTCTGCTCACTAGCACATGTCAGCATTCATACTACTAACGTAATAATCTTAGATGGTGCAGTTTATACCAGTTAAAGGTCACCATGTCTTAATGGTGATGTGAGTTTTTCTTAGAGTACCACTGTGAAGTAGAGCCTCACAAAGTCACAAAGGAGTCAGTGGATCTTTACATTGTGTAAATCCTTGTATCGTTGGCCTTTACAGTATGTACCTGTATCTGTGTCTCTCTTCTCGACAACTTCTTTGTCTTCTTTCTTCTCTTTTGTAGGTTTCTTGATCTCCTTTGCCTCCTCAGATGGTTTCTTCACTTCTTTCCTTTCCATCGAAGACTTAACGTCTTTCTCTTCTTTGGGAAGCTTCTTCACTGCTTTCTCTTCTTTAGATAGTTTCTTGACTTCTTTCTCTTCTTTGGGAGGCTTCTCCCCCTCTTTTTTTTCTTTCAGAGACTTTTCCACCTCTTTCTCTTTTATAGATGGTTTCTCAACTTCTTTCTCTTTTCTAGGTAGTATCTTCACTTCTTTCTTTTCTTTAGGCTTCTTTACCTCTTTCTCTTCTTTAGGAGGCGTCTTTACCTCTTTCTCTTCTTTAGATGGTTTCTTGACTTCTTTCTCTTCTTTATGAAGCTTCAGGACTTCTTTCTCTTCTTTAGGAGGCATCTTTACCTCTTTATCTTCTTTGGGAGGGGTATTCACCTCTTTTTCTTCTTTTGATGGTTTCTTCAACTCTTTCGCTTCTTTAGGAGGCATCTTCACCTCTTTCTCTTCTTTGGATGGTTTATTAACCTTTTTCTCTTCTTTGGATGGTTTCTTGACTTCCTTCTCTTCTTTATGAAGCTTCAGGACTTCTTTCTCTTCTTTAGGAGGCATCTTTTGCTCTTTATCTTCTTTGGGAGGGGTATTCACCTCTTTTTCTTCTTTTGATGGTTTCTTCAACTCTTTCCCTTCTTTAGGAGGCATCTTCACCTCTTTCTCTTCTTTGGATGGTTTATTAATCTTTTTCTCTTCTTTGGATGGTTTCTTGACTTCTTTCTCTTCTTTATGAAGCTTCAGGACTTCTTTCTCTTCTTTAGGAGGCATCTTTACCTCTTTATCTTCTTTGGGGGGGGTATTCCCCTCTTTTTCTTCTTTTGATGGTTTCTTCAACTCTTTCCCTTCTTTAGGAGGCATCTTCACCTCTTTCTCTTCTTTGGATGGTTTATTAACCTTTTTCTCTTCTTTGGATGGTTTCTTGACTTCCTTCTCTTCTTTATGAAGCTTCAGGACTTCTTTCTCTTCTTTAGGAGGCATCTTTAGCTCTTTATCTTCTTTGGGAGGGGTATTCACCTCTTTTTCTTCTTTTGATGGTTTCTTCAACTCTTTCCCTTCTTTAGGAGGCATCTTCACCTCTTTCTCTTCTTTGGATGGTTTATTAACCTTTTTCTCTTCTTTGGATGGTTTCATGACTTCTTTCTCTTCTTTATGAAGCTTCAGGACTTCTTTCTCTTCTTTAGGAGGCATCTTTACCTCTTTATCTTCTTTGGGAGGGGTATTCACCTCTTTTTCTTCTTTTGATGGTTTCTTCAACTCTATCCCTTCTTTAGGAGGCATCTTCACATCTTTCTCTTCTTTGGATGGTTTATTAACCTTTTTCTCTTCTTTGGATGGTCTCTTGACTTCCTTCTCTTCTTTATGAAGCTTCAGGACTTCTTTCTCTTCTTTAGGAGGCATCTTTACCTCTTTATCTTCTTTGGGAGGGGTATTCACCTCTTTTTCTACTTTTGATGGTTTCTTCAACTCTTTCCCTTCTTTAGGAGGCATCTTCACCTCTTTCTCTTCTTTGGATGGTTTATTAACTTTTTTCTCTTCTTTGGATGGTCTCTTGACTTCTTTCTCTTCTTTGGGAGGCGTCTTCAACTCTTTCTCTTCTTTAGCTGGTTTCTTTACCTCCTTCTCTTCTTTTGATGGTTTCTTCACTTCTTTCTCTTCTTTAGATGGCATCTTCATCTCTTTCACATCTTTAGATGGTTTATTTACCTCTTTCTCTGCTTTAGGAGGCATCTTCACCTCTTTTTCTTCTTTAGATGGTTTCTTCACCTCCTTCTCCACTTTAAGGGATTCCTTCACTTCTTTCTCTTCTCTAGATGGTTTCTTCACCTCTTTCTCTTTTTTAGATGGTTTCTTCACCTCTTTCTCTTCTTTAGAAGGTTTCTTGACCTCCTTCTCGTCTTTAGATGGTTTATTCAACTCCTTCTCTTCTTTAGAGGGCTTCTCCACATCTTTCTCTTTTTTGGTTGATTTCTTGACTTTGCTGTCTTCATTGGATGGTTTCTTCACCTCTCTCTCTTCATTAGGTGATTTCTTCACTTCTTTCTCTACTTTAGAACATTTCTTCACCTCTTTCTCTTCTTTAGGAGGCTTCTTCACCTCCTTATCTTCATTAGATGATTGTTTCAGCGTCTTCTCTTCTTTAGGATGCTTCTTTACCTCTTTCTCTTCTCTAGATGGTTTCTTCACCTCTTTCTCTGCTTTTGGTGATTTCTTGACTTCTTTCTCTTCTTTAGGAGGCTTCTTCACCTCCTTATCTTCCTTAGATGATTGCTTCCGCTTCTTCTCTTCTTTAGGATGCTTCTTTACCTCTCTCTCTTCTTTAGATGGTTTCTTCACCTCTTGCTCTTCTTTAGGAGGCTTCTTTACCTCTTCCTCTTCCTTGGATGGTTTCTTCACCCTTTTCTCTTCTTTAGATGGTTTATTCACCTCTTTCTCCTCTTTAGGAGGCTTCTTTACTTCTTTCTCTTCTGTAGATGGTTTCTTCACCTCCTTCTCTTCCTTAGATGGTTTCTTGACTTCTTTCTCTTCCTTAGGAGGTGTTTTCACCTCTTTCTCTTCTTTAGATTGTTTCTTGACTTCTTTCTCTTCTTTAGGAGGCGTCTTCACCTCTTTCTCTTCTCTAGGAGGCATATCCACCTGTTTCTCTTCTTTGGGTGTTTTTTTGACTTCTTTCTCTTCTTTAGATGGCATCTTCATCTCTTTCACATCTTTAGATGATTTCTCAAATTCTTTCTCCTCTTTGGGTGGTATCTTCACTTCTCTCTCTTCTTTAGGAGTTTGCTTTATTTCTCTCTTTTCTTTAGAGGGTTTCTCAACTTCCTTCTCCCCTTTAGCTAATTTCTGGATTTCCTTTTCTTTTTTGTTCAGTTTTTTGGCCTCTTTCGCTTTTTGGGGTTGTTTCGTTATTTCTTCCTTTTCTTTTGAAGGTTTTCTCGCTTCTTTCTTTTCTTTGGAAGGTTTCTTCACTCTATCTTCTTTGGATGGTTTCATACCTTCCTTTTCTTCTTTAGGTGGATCCTTTACTTCCTTCTCTTCTTTGGGAGGCTCCTTTATGAACCCTTCTTCTGAAAGCAATCAAGAGTCAGTTTTCATGTATTGTTACATCTCTGAAACAGACGTAGAGGTAGAGCAGACCTCAAACTTGACAAGGTCACCTGTGAATGTTGTGAAATGTTATGCTGAAACAGCTCTATGTATGTAGTGATTTATGGTGACCAATATTATCAAGTGTGGTTAAATATAGCTATAATGGGGCATATTTCAGAGATTGTTTATTCAAGTATTTTCAAATACACAGTTTTCAACAGCATATGTCATACTTTTGATAATTTTTGAAAATAGGTTGTGATTACCTTCAGTCTTCTCTGGTTTAGTCTCAGTTGTTTTTGCTTCACGTTTGATCTCCTTATTTGGCTTTTCTTCTTTTAGTTTGTCTATGGTTTCTTCAAGTTTGGCTCCCATGTCTTTTTTCTCCTCCTCAGGTTCTGTGGATTTAAGGTCTGTACACAGCAATAAATTCCCATTTAAGCAAAACCACAAACTGAATAATACCCGATCACTGAATTGAATAGCAACATTTGGATGTATAGAATTCATTCGGGGGGAAAGTGTAGTGTAGAATGTGCAAAGAACTAAATCTCATCATACAAACATATGTAGAAAATGACACAGTGTCAGACCAGTACTATCATCATCATGACTAATAACAAATAACCATGCTTGCATAAGCACTAGAAGCACTGCAGCATTAAACACACCACAAGCTTTGTTAAATTGTTCAAACGATCAGACTTAAGTTTTAAATCTATACTGCATGGATGTAATTAAATTAATGTTATGCAGTTATTACCCAGACGTACTGTAGGCTACCTATCAAGAGGGCAGATAGGACACAGCACGTTGATTTGTCTCTTCAGTCAGACCTGTCTGTCAGCCTATTAGCTCCATCTAGCTGCTCTAGAGCTGTACTATTTCCCTGCATTGACAAACAGCAATGACTGTTTAAAGGAGGAACACTTAAGTACATAATTAGCACTTCAGGAAATAGATTTGTCTTTACTGAGTCATCGAAAAGATAATGTTGAAGGACCTTGAACTCACAGGTCCTGAACTCGGATCCTCTTTCCTCACAGCTGTTAGCACCCGACTCAAAAAGAGTTTCTGATATAAATACAACTAACTTGACCTTATTAGGTCCATTTTTATTTACTTATCAGTCTGGTGTATAATAAAAAACGCACACACCAGTGTTTTGGGAAATCGTTGTCTCTCCTAATGAGAAGAACAGCATCAGTCTATTGCTGTGTCCAAGATTGGTCAGGCACATAAATCTATTTTTCCAAAGCTGAATTTGAGAGCAACTGACTAAAGCTATGATTCCTAAAAAGTATATTGTTAAATATAAGGGTTCCACCAACCATAACATGTCTACTGTATAATATACATAGATACCTTCTGTTCTTTAGAGGGTTTCTTCTCTTCCTTTTCCTCTTTAGAAGGTTTCTTTATTTATTTTTATTTTTTATTTAGCTTCTTGACTTCTCTTGCTCTTTTAGGTCGTTTCCTAATGTCTTCATTTATGAGGTACTATAAAGTGTAGAGGGTGCTAGTACACAGCACAAGCACTCTTTTCACAGTGTGCTAGCTAATGTTACAGCTAACGCTAACACAGGTAGCATCCCATTAATCAACATGTATTGTAAAAAAAAAAGCCTTCAAACTCTTTTCCAGTGTGTGCTAAGCTAAGCTAAACACACTGTGATCTGTGGCTACTGGAAACACAGGTTTTAAACACATTTCAACTAAAGTTTTTACCTGTAGTGATTAAAACAATCTAAAACAAACAAACAAATTTCACAGACATGTTAGTAAAAAACTCACGGAAATGAAAGAAGACTACGAAACATGTGACACGAATAACTGAACAAATACCTGTTCGGTGAAAAGACATTAAGTTTGTTTGACCGCCCACATTACTGCACATTTAACAGACTTGTCATTCAGAAACATTTTCATTCCCTGATAATGAAAACAATGTTGAAAGATGTGTGATGATGAGGATGATGACGGTGAGTTTTGTACCTTTGTCATGTTTGTGCAGTTGCTCTTCGTCTTTGTGAGCAGCTCTGGATCGGACTCCTCGGATCCTCTCAAAGGGAACGAGATGTTTCCTCCTTCCTTTAGCTTCAGCTTTACTGTTCTCACTGTTTTCGTCGTCGATGACGTCGGAGTATTTGTCTTCCTCATAGCCAGAAGGAAAAGTGGTATCATCTTCATCATCGGATTCAGGTACATCGATGACGTTGCTGAGATTTTCAGCCGACAGAGTTTTAGGATCTTCGTCCTCAGCTTCTGTTTCGTCATGCTTTTCTCCTTCCTCCTCTGAAGCTTCATCGCCTTCTATTTCTAGCTTAGTGTTCATTAATTCAATGTTTTCTTCATCTCTTTCTTCATCCTCATGAAGATCTATATTTACAGTGTCCTCGTCTTTAGTCTCTTTTTCAATTTTTTCCTCCTCATCTTCCACTAAATCTTCCTTAGTTTTGGTCTCTTCCTCCTCCTCCTCCCCCTCCTCCTGCTCTTCAGTTTTTGTCTTATTTGCCTCCTCCTCTTCATCTTCTACCAAATCTTCAGTTTTGGTCTCCTCCACCTCTTCCTCCAAAATGTCAGTTTTGGCCTTCTCCTCCTCATCCAATGCTAAAGTTGTTAGCTTCTCCTCTTCCTCTTTCTCCTCTAGTTCCATAGCTTTGGTTTCGGCATCCTCCGTTTCTTCCACAACTTTAGTTTTGGCCTCCTCCTCCTCCTTCTCATCTTCTTCTTCCGAATCATCAATTTTTGCCTCCTCTTCTTCTTTCAAAACTTCTGTTTTGGTCTCGTCCTCCTCATCTTCTTCCAAATCTTCAGCTTTGACTGTCTCCTCTTCTTCCAGAACTTCAGTTTTGGCCTCCTCTTCCTCCTCTTCTTTCAAAATTTCTGTTTTGGCCTCGTCCTCCTCATCTTCTTCCAAATCTTCAGCTTTGACTGTCTCCTCTTCTTCCAGAACTTCAGTTTTGGCCTCCTTTTCCTCCTCTTCTTCCAGAACTTCAGTTTTGGCCTCTTCTTCCAAATCTTCATTTTTGGCCTCCTCCTCTTCATCATCTTCCAAATCGTCAGTTTTGGCATCCCCCTCTTCATCATCTTCCAAATCTTCAGCTTTGACTGTCTCCTCTTCTTCCAGAACTTCAGTTTTGGCCTCCTCTTCCTCCTCTTCTTCCAGAACTTCAGTTTTGGCCTCTTCTTCCAAATCTTCATTTTTGGACTCCTCCTCTTCATCATCTTCCAAATCGTCAGTTGTGGCATCCCCCTCTTCATCATCTTCCAAATCTTCAGTTTTGGCCTCCTCCTCTACTTCCAAAGCTTCAGTTTTGACTTCCTCTTCCTCCTCCTCATCTTCATCCTCTACCACTTCATCTGTTTTTGGTTCCTCCTGCTTCTCCTCCTCTTTGTCTTCAACCATCACTGTATTAATGTTCTCTCGTTCTCCTTCATCCTCCACTGCTTTTAAGTCCTCCTCCTTTTCTTCGCCTTCCCCCTCTACGAACTCCTCCTCCTTCACCTGTACTTCCTTCTCCTCTGTCTCTTCCTCCTCATCATCATTATCAATGACGGCCTCATCTTCCAATGGTAGTTTTTGTTCTGTTTCTTCAAGGTCGACATGTTTCACTGGTGATGTGACAGTAAGAAATTTAGTGCCTATGCCTAATGAATGTGACTTTTTAAGAAAAACCATGTGAAATACCATCATCTTCCTCTTCCTCATGCACATCTGTCTCACTGGCAGCGTCAGTGGGAACTTCAGCCTCCTCCTCCTCAATCTTTGAGTCTTCATCTATTCGTGCAGGAGCAGCTTCATCTTTTGCCGCTTGTATAATCTCTGTAACTGTATCATCAAACTGTGTCATCTCTCAAATCTGAAAGTCGTATCTTTGGCATTTCTCTTGGAGATGCAGATCCAAACAAATTTCAAGGTACAAAGGTAATTTGATGAGATGAAATGGGAACAATGACGACAGAAACCATTCATTACATCATACAGTTTACACCACATGCACAAAGAGAGTCTTTCCTCTCCCCAGTCACCAAGTGCTTGATCGGATCTGGTGGGTCTCTCTTTGTTGTAAGGAACTTAATATGAAAAGTACCTTGAGATAATGTATGATGCGAGGATATTGATTGGTGCAGTTAAAGATTTTCCCAATTTGACTAAGGCGGGAGGTAGAGCCCATCATCCACCAACCTAACCCTTCAGTGGTTCGATCCCTGGTTCCCCCTGTTTTCATTTGGAAGAACCCTAAGACCGTGAACCCTAATTTCCGCCTGGTCCATATAGCGAGTGTATGGCTGTGTAGTGTGGCACTTTGAGTGGTTATTAAAACGTAAAATGCTTCTTGTATTTAGTCTATTCATCATGTATTTCTGGAATCAGGCTTTGGTTACACCGACAATACTTAGTGGGATCAGCTCCTTTTGAGTCTTTTCATGGGATTTATTGACCATAAGAAAAAATGGAATATTTACAGGAATATATTATTTTGACATTACCCCTCCCAATTGAACACCATAAAATCCCAACACCAAACATGGCAAAAGTAAATTATATTCTCATTGCTCACTTTTGAGATGTGGTGTAAACCTGTATGATTTCAAGCAAAGTTAAAAGTATTTCACACACAACCGCATGACATCCAGTACAAACATTCAAGATACACACACACACACACTGTGTGTTACAGATGTTTAAAAAGTAGAAATAGTTGTCAGTCGTTCAGTTGTACAGAAGATGCTCGGACAATGCAGAGGAGGGCAGCAGAGGACTGCGACTTCAAAACACACAAATAAGAACAATATACATGTGCAATATTAAAAATTATTTCCAGTTTTCAAGCATAGGACACAAAACCTGATTATATGAATGAAAACAACTTAATGGCAAAACTCATGAATTCAGTTTCAGTGAGACAAGCTGAGGGAGAGACACGGACGCAGCATAACAACTCGGTTGCAAACAGACGTTTATTGAGATCAAAAATTGACAGTGGTTAAGAATCATGTTTGTTCATGCCATAATATAATGAGCAGTGATGGAGTTTGAAAGGAGGTTTTATGGAACATGAAATATTGTAAGGAAGACTTGTAAAGTTGTAGAAAAACAAAAATCTTCATGCATGAAAGGCCACACGATAAGACAGACACGACAGGTCTATGCAAACTATCTGCTGGCAACACACAATACACATTGTACAAACACACATCTTAAAGTTTAAAACCTGTTCTTACCTTTTTCCATAGGTGGCAGAAATACTCCTACGTGTAAAAAATATAATTAAATGGCTTGAATATTAAAATAGGATTGGATTTAATAATTCAATAAAGTCCAGTTCTTACCTTTTTTTCTCACCAAAGTTATATCAGATGGAGAAGCTACAGCTTCATCTAAACAAAAGAAACACACAAGTGTTGGTAACGGTTACTGTTAATGGTGAATTATTGTATAATAATATTGCAAAACAGTAACAGGTTAATACTATGTTTGAAGATGTACTAATGCTGTAATAATAAAAAAAGAAACCTTCTTCATTTACTACATTTACACTGGGCGTGGCCACAGGTTCACCAGGAGCAAGAGAAGAAATTATGCCCAAGAGGTGTCAGTATACATTTTAATATTGTGAATTTTTTAAATCATATCCTATATATATAATTATTGTAGTATACAGCTAAATGAGAAACCACACCTTGATCCCCAACAAGCATGCTTGACATGTAAGCCACGAATAAATCTTTCTTGTCTGCGAACTCCAACACGGCGTCTTCCACAACTTTCATGGGGTCGATGGAAACATCAGACACGATCCCTGAAAAATCTGCACACCGTACAGCTAGCTTAATCATACTTATCTATGTCTTTAATTCCAGAAATGTCGCCATTACTTTAGATGTAGATGGTACCCACCTTCATCACCGAGCACCATCGTGGAGATATAGCTCACGAGCATGTTAAGCTGTTCTTTGGTGATTTCTGCAGTCGTCTTCAGAACCGTCATGGGACTGAATCCCACAGCCTGCTGGACATCTGACCCACAGAGATGTCAAAACAGTTTAGTCTCGTGAAGATTGTGTAGACAGCAATTAGCACGCTACAGCAGAGTATACATTGAGATGGATCAGAGATTAGGGAAAGTTTAAAAATCAATGTGGATATCTTCTAATGTGTCCAGTATTACATCCATGATTGTACAGAGCACATCCTGGATGTATACTGCGACTCCAAATTGCAATTTTACTTTTTATTTTGGTCCATGTCCCATCTGCTAACACAGAAGAGGCAGGGTTTTATGACCTGTACTGCAGTCAGCCACCAGAGGGCGATCAGAATGATTTGGGCTTGGCCTTGAGTGCTGTCATCTTTTCCATGTCTATATAAATTACATTGTTACTCATCCGAAACACAGGCTATCAGTTATATTGAGTATCAATGCTGATTAAGTAATGAATAAACATAGGTAAGACAAAAGGATTAAATTATTAGAAACATGATAATATGACATGTAAACAATACAAAGTTTAAATATGGGGCAGGTACCTTTTATAATATCCAGTGTGCTGTCTATGATGGAACAGAGTACGTCCTGGACGTAGCTCACTATTCCACTGAAAGTGTCGTTAGTCACACTGAAGAAGTTTCTGCCAACGGACACAGGATCCATGAAGCTGATGTCGGTGGTTCCTGTGAAGGAAAACAAATAAAATAACAAATACTAAGGACTGGTGTGAAAAATCAATGGCGTGTAATACCTTATAGTCATTTAAGATGTGAAGCAATTGCAGCTGTTAAACAGGGAGAGTAATTACCTTTCACCATGTCCAGAATAGTGTCCCAAATGGCACAGAGCACATTCTGGATGTAATCCTCCACTCCACAAATGAACTCAATCATAACACTGAAGACGCCTCTGCCTGTCAGCACAGGGTCTATATAGCTAAGGTCAATTTTTCCTGAGAAAAACAAAAAGATTGTCAAGTAAGTTTTATTATAAGACAAGTTTTTGTATAAGTATATGTATGTATATGTAATTTACTTGCATGTGAACCAGGGAAGGCCAACAGATTGGAAGTATTAAAACATGGAATACATACCTTCAGATATTCCCGATATAGTATCAAACAAAGTGTCCACAATAGCACACAGTGATTCCCTGACGGAGCACATCACTCCACCCATGAAGTCGTTGGTTGAATGGAAAACGTGTCGTCCGATGACCACAGGGTCGACGTAGCTGAGGTAGAAGTTTCCTACGGGTTTTGAGGGACATGGTTATGATACATTCAACGTAAAATGTGGGTGATTCTTTGAGTACGAGCGAGTTGCCATACCGTCCTTGTCTGAAAAGTGTTGAACAAATCCATCTTTTGCGTCCGATATTTCTTCAGCTACATAAGCGGCAGTAGACGCGGGGTCACTTAAATCAGGTGCACATTCTGGAGGCCCAGGAAAGAGAGTTCTGTATTACTATGTTTGCTTTCAAACATAAAAAAACGATGAGCAAGCTGTGTCCAATTTTTCTTCTGTACCTTGAAATTTGTTGAGCAGACTGGACACTTCATCTACAGCGTCGTTCACAGCTTGCATAGGGTCCGTAATGATTTGTTGAATGTCTGAGAACACAAACACACAATAATCCTTTATATCTGATGAGCAAATACAAAAAAAGGAGATATGTTTGTGTCTGTGTGTGCGTGTGTGTCACTTACCTGGGACAGTCTTGTACTCCACAAAGTCAAACATCACCACTCCTACAGCCGCCCAGGACAGCAGAGCGGCCAGAGCGATCAGCAGCTCTACAGACACCTTCACCTTCCTGAGGAGGCCCACACCTTTAGACTTGAGAGAACTCGCCGGTGGAGCCGTTGCTCCACTGGACCCACTGGACCCACTGGCTGAAGCGGGGGAGGCCGGTTTGCTTCCTGTTTGTGAAAAGACAAAGTGCATTAAGAACTCTGAACAACACTAGGATCTTTAGGATGTGCTCTTTATATTGTTGCTTACTTTGCAAATGCTGCAACACAGAAAACATTTTAAAACTCGGACTCATCAGTATTTTCAGCCCAGTTCTAACTTTGATATGTCGTAGTACAAACCAAATACTAAGCAATAAAGTGCTTTTGACATAATAGCATGCACGTTGACACTGAGTATCATTTCACAGAGGAATGGCACTTGCATAAGTGAATCGGAAAAGTGCAGTGCCAATATATCGCCTGATATAGCAAATATATCAGGATGCATGTTTATGATATCACATAAACACCAAATGTATCAGTGTGTCATCACAAGTCGAATTTTTCACCTTTATTCAATGAAGAGTGATTTAGAACTGTGTTGAGAAACTTATGAACAGAACTTGCAGATATAATGTGTCTATCTTGGTAATTGGATACAATCTACTGCATTTAGATGACTGAGACTAAAAGTATCCTCTGGTACTTTCCCCATTAATTAATTAACAAATTCTTCATGAGGTTGTGCCTCAGTAAGAAAATTACTTTAATGACTTAATGAAATTAATACGCAAAAGTGACAATGATCTTCATAAGCCACTTTTCCAGTCTGATAATTTTCACATCGCAGCAGGTGAAGGATACTTCATGTAAGGATTTGAACATAACATGGAGAACACAGTGTCTAATTTTTCCATTTATAGAATAGCATCATATTCCTGGTTGTTCCAAATACATGTAAACTAATATATGAATAAGATTTATCTGAGATTTCAACATTTTGTCACATTACAGATCAGAAAGTCAGAACTCAGCTCTCCCAGTTTCATCTTATACATTTTATATAGACATTTCCACCTGATTCCCACGAGTAACACTTGATAAAGTCTGTGACCACATTTCATGACAGCCTCATCATCATTAATCAACTGCTAGACTGGTGCTGAACTGGTGCCAGGGAGTTAGAGACACCTTCAAACTGTGAATGAGCTCCGAGCATACCTCCCTCCTGAGTCACTTCCTCATTTATAAATCCTTAAAAAAATAACATTTCCACTCAACTAAAGAATACTGAATGGCCATCACAGAGGTTTACTAATAATAAAGGACAATCATGATGGAGGTGTTGTGCTTATTCCAGGCCTGAAGCTTCGTTATCCAAAATACATAGATATATATGGTTATATATCAACCATTTGATCAGGTTATGCAAAACACAGCAGGACAATTAAACAGTTTTGAATCCTTAGTGGAAAGTAACGTACTGCACTTGTACTTAACTTAACCATATCCATTTAAAGTTTCCTTGTACTTCTATTTAGCTGAATTTAAGGGCGATTGTTGCTCCTTTCTCAGTTGAAAGCGATTTCCTCCAAACTTTTAACATGGTCTCATTGAAATGACAGTTTCTAACCCCAAATAGGTCAAATTTATTTAATATTTCACCACATAATAAAGTCCAAAAACTACAAACAGTTGTGTATACAATATAAGTTCTCTCCCTTTAATAATACGATTTATCTTCGGACCATTCGGAAGGGCCCAACGCCTGGATTTATAAAATACTCAAAACCAACCCCACCTCATCAGCTACAACAGCAAAATGTCATATAAACATTGCTGCGTCAATATGAAACAATCGAATAAGGTCACACACAATTATCTATCAGTCATACGGAATATTATATTGAAGAAACCAGTATATTTAAAATTTGAGGTAAGTATATTTTTTCCCAATACTTATTCTGTACTCTGACATAAGTTGGCTGAAAAGCCAGAGGTCAGCGTTCTGTCAGAAGAGAGCGGCGCTAATACTGTGGCTACATGATCTCCTGTATTTATAGCAACCGACTTTCAACACATTTTCCAATGAGGACGCACCCTATCAAAACATTGACATTTATTTATTAGAGATGGAGCATATATTATCAAGGCCTTATGTCACAGCATATCAGAGCGGTAAGTTATAGCAGTCCTACCTTCAGCCATGGTGATATGGAAACTGTTTCAGGTATAATCCTTTGAGCTGGGGCCTAAGCCTCCATATGCAGAAGTCACAGAAAAATCACAGTGTAAATCCAATCAGCTATCACTTGTCAGTAAACAAAAAACCCTGTATTTTTTTGTAAATTATTCCATTCCCTTTGTTGATATCAGTCTTGTTTCCGGATCCATGTAATCCACACGGTTGAACTTCTCCAAGGACCAAAAAAAGAAAAGGAAGGAGATGGAAAACCCAAATAAAAAATGTAAGTTTACAGGAGAATTTGGAGCTGCCGGTTTGGCAGCATGGCAGACGGGGGGTCCGGGGACGGTGGGGCAAAGGAAAGGCGAGGCAGGAGAGGAAAGAGCCAAGCTAAGCACAGGGCTGGGGAGAGTGACAGGGGGGGGGGGGGGGGGGGGCAGACAGAATATCCCACCCTGTGTTATTGGTGCCTCACATGGGTATAGGTCAGAGCAGAGAACATGGAGACTTCAGGGTAACTGTATCCCCCCAGAAGGAGGGTTATTCTTAGCACACACCAGCCGCTCTGCCAGGCCTTTTTTGGCGGTCTGAGGGGTGTGTGCAGGATCAGTTGGCAGAACTGGGCACCCCTACTGGTGGCGCACTGTAATCTGCCCTCTACACTGGTGACCCGGATCAGGAATGGACAACAACACAGATGAAAACTGTGTACACACATTACACCAACACAACACGGCCTCTACCTGCTTTTGCTCCTGGTGCCGAGTCTGTCATGTCACCTTGTTTTTATGTTCTTGTATTCTGTTTCAGGTGGGAGCCTAAAAAATAAAAACAATTCCAAGATCTTGAATTGCTTATTATAAAATTACTTTAAAGAAAGATTTGGTAATTTTTAATCATGCTACAGCTCCTTTTCTTAGGTGGTGACAGACTGGAACAGATTTAAAAGTACACGAAAAATTAGATTTTTTATCTAAGATGGTTGTCATTTCCTATATTTCATTGATGAATGTCACATCAAGGTGTAAAGTTCAAAGTGAGATTTATATTTTTTGTGATATTTTAAAGGGGTTGGGCCCCTCCATGTTGTTGTTGTAACTCATCCTGACAGAAAAAAATGCCTGCTCAAAGGTTCAGGCACTGACAATGTCATCCCCAGAGGTAAAACCACACCATAACATAAAGTAAATATTGACTTAGTAAATATTAACACACACAAATAAACTTTATTGAAACTTTTCAGCAACAACTATACATTGGACGCAACAAAGCATAAACCATGGACTGTCATTGTTTTGTTCAGGATCGATTTTGAGGATTGTAGAACATAATCATTAATGGACTGAAACAGAAACATATAACACATGAATGCTAGTGAGTGTTTCACAGTGTGGCTGCAGCACTCGAGGCCACAGGCCTGATGATGAGGGTGAGCTCCATCGGAACAGGGGGAGGAACGTATCTGTCCTCCCTCAGCAGTCGCAGCAGCAGATCCTCAGTGTCGTGCGGCCAGCGGTAAACGTGCGTGTTCTGAAGCCAGCTGGGGACGTGCTTCTGCAAAAAGACATTCAAGTATTAAATGCATTATTTTTAAGAAGAGAAGATAGTGGAAAATATTGGTTATCAAGCAGAGCTCTGACCTGGGAGGCGCTGAGGAAGAGAACCGGTATGAATCTGAAGTTCAAGCTGCCTTGTTGGATGAATTCATTCTGCATCTGCAAAGTTAGACTTTATATTTAGACGAATGTCTCCACATGATTACGTCTCATTCAAAAGAAGAGCTAACACTGTCTCACCATGGAGTGGATATATTTAGTGTGAAGGCCGAGGCTGTCCACTACCAATCCGTCGATGTCCGCTTTATACTTTGGACTGATGGCGATGATAATCAGGTAGGACGGCTGTTAAAAGAATACACACACATTTGAGACGTAATCACAATCTGAAAAGACAAATGTTGAATTTCAAAACAAAGCCAGTATTGTGAATTTATTTAACCGTTAAAGTACAAAGCAACATTAAGTTTGACGTTCTCTTTGAAAAAATTATCCAGCAAAATTGTATCTGACATTTTTAGGAAACAATACAGTAAACTACACAACCCTAGTGCTGCTCACTTACGTCTTTTAAGTATCTGTCCTTCCACTTGTTGATGTCCAGGCTTCTTACAGGGTCGTCAAATAGGTCTATCTGTGAAATTGAAATCGGGAACGTAAGTTAGTGTTTAAAAGTCTGATTATCGTAAATTAAACCTGTCGGTTGAAACTTACAGCCGGACGGAAACCTTGCTTTGTGAGGAAGTCCACGAAAGGAACCATCTCTGAGCACACGTCTGAAGAATACGTGATAAAAATGTTTCCTGAGGAGGGAAAAGATCAATGAATCTGAATTAAACTCAGACTCTATTCTGTTTTGGTTAGTAAATACATTTTAAGTAAATAAATCACAAACAATTTCAACAAAAATGGAAATAGGTGTTTGCTTTAATACCATGAAATACAAGAGGCCTTCTAGTGGTGAGCCTGACTTGAGTTTAGGCAACAAATCTACTTGGTTGGTTATAGGGAAAGATCATGGTTTAGTTTTAAATATCTTAAATAAATACATTAAAAATTATATACATATACTAACATTAACCATGTACAAACTTTTCCAGTGTCCCTTTAAATATATTGGTGGAGGTGAATCTGAATTTTAAAAATTTTAATTTGTAGAGACATTTTGAATGTGTTTTTGTATTTGACGGAATTTCGCTGACTAGTGCTGTACGGCTAATTGCTTAAATTTTGATTATAATTATGAAGATTGCCAGACAAGGATAATTGTATTACTTTATTTTAATTTGACTTTTAAGTTTGCTGTACTTGTCATGCTGTTTATCCTGTGGAATTAAAGAACTGTCCTCAGCACATTGTAAATCCATTTGTTCTTCTTAAATTGAAATTTTATTTAGTTTTATTTTACTAAGTCCCTGAAACAGGCTTGGCAGGTTAGAGAGACATACAGATTCCAGACACACCCACCGGGCCCTGCTGATGTTTTTATGAAAAGCATTGCACTGTGACTCTGTTGATCTCACGTTGTGCTCTGATATAAAAGGAGCAGCTCAAACAGGCCGGGAGGGGTCAGGTGACTCACGGCACTCGTCGGGCAAACTGACGGTTCTTCTTCTCTCCAGTGGATGGCACACGGGCGCCTCGGCTCCTGCAGGGCTCAGGTTCATCACGCTGACCTGGGACATGCCCATGATGGGGGGGACGGAGAACTGCGGCACGTTAACCGAGACCCCTGCCTGTGCCCCGCCGTCGCTCACACAGCTAGCGTGAAGTTGGAACCTGAGGCAGCGACAAAGAAACACAAACAAAGGCTGTTCAGCTGAATTATATGCAAAGTAGAGGCCTCTGCAGAACCTGACTCACATTGTTCAAACACCTGACCTGTGACCCTGTGGGGACTTTGTGGATTTGTGTATAGAAGGGTTGACACCTTCATGTACAACATATTTCTGTATTTGCATCCAGGAGGGGAGAGCGTGGCCTAGGGGATAGAGCGGGTGCTCTGCAACAAGAAGGTTGCCGGTTTGAATCCCACTCTATCCCATCTGCATGCCTAAGTTTCCTTGGTAAGATACTGAACCCCTAAATGGCCCCTCATAAATGCTGAGTGTTCTAAAAATGTAAGTCGCTTTGGATAAAAGCGTCAGCTAAATGACATGTAATGTTTTAGTTTTTTTTACCACGTGGGGGGGGCATCACAGGGTCTTCTGTGCTGGCTGGGGGCAGACAGGGGGGGGCGAGGCTGAGGTGGGAATCTGAGGTCGTACCGCCCGGCTGCTGCAGAGGGATAGTACCGGCCCTCCGTAGTGTGATGAAAGCCTGTCAACACACAGTGAAACATTTCTCAACCACGGCACATGTGTCAGGTTGGAACAGGTTCACCAAAATACTTGGATAATTGTTTAGGAGAAAGTTACAAGCCCTTATAAACACAACTGATTCTAATGACATTAAATTGATCTAAAACAATTTACTAATTTGCTGCAATAAACATTTCTAATTATACACTATCTAAAGAAAACCCTGAAAACCCTTCTTTTGTAATGTGAGTCCACATGTGCCACATTTTGTGTTTTGTGGTGTATGAACAATTGGTTGTACATGGATATAACTGCAAAAAGCATATATTGTAAACTTTCACTTTATACATTTGAAAAGATAATAAATAAAAAAATAATAATAGTAAAATTAAAATTAAAAGTTGTGTTATTCTGTAAGTATTCAATTGCTCTACTCACTCAAACCTACATTTTGACCGACCTACATGTATGTTGTTTACAGTTTTGTGCATGAACGAACGCAAATGAAGGCGCTCATTGAACACGTTCACTTTTATGAGAACGATGAACTGAACGAGACTCAATGACAAATAATGAATTTGAACCGTGAACACGTTCATATTAAAGCGTCCTCGCGTATAGACAACAGGAAACCTCTCTTTATGTGTAACTTTATTAAAGTCCAGCGAACACGACACACTTCTTGTTCGTAACTCTAAACTCCTATAATCCACCACTGTATTCTTCACTCCCCTTCCTCATTCACCCTTGATACTTCAACTCATCAGCCAATGAGAGCCTGGCATCTCACAAAACCCTACAGCCATTGGCCTAGAACTGTCACGTGCCCCACTCCTACCTGTTTACTGACCCTCGGGACATTTCAATACCTTCTCCTCAGGAGAGACGCTGTCTAAATCGAAAGCTTTCACCATGTCGTTGCTCAGTGCCTGTAAAAATGTCCGCGATTTAGCCTAACCGAAACCAACTAGCTCGACTTCGCACTACGTGCAACGTATTCCAAGTGTTTTCTTCTCTGGCCAGTGTCTCGGCTCCGAACCACACAACTTGGTAGAAAGAAGCTTCAAGGATCAGAGACCTGTTGAGCCGCATAGTGAATGAATCTCGAATCTTCTCTCAAAAAATATCCCCCCACTGGGCTATTCTCTAATAATAGGTTTCATCCAGTATCTAAAAGCCAAAAATATAAAAGTAACTTTTAAGTAAGGCTGTCAAATATATGTAGTAAAGTAGAAAATATTTTCTCTGAAGTGTTTATCAAAAGCAGCATAAAATGACACCAACACACACACGATAATTTGTCGTTCGACTTGATGTGCTTAGTTCAACATGGAAACCATCAGCTGAAGTGGTCAAGTCGGTGAAGTGTTCGGTGTCTAAATAGAGTGACCTGGGTTTGAATACCACTCCATCCCATTTTCAAACTGGCAATATGTTGTACTCTTAATATTGCCAGGACTTCTCCTATGAATTGCAAAATATCTTACACTATGAAAGATTAATTAATTAAATATAAAAACAGGGACAATTTTTATTAAAAAATAAAAACTGCTCGTCTGCGCAATGGGCTTCTGCGCAGAATGTGCGCAGTAGGCTTCTGCGCAGAAGCTCACTTTTCCCATTTCATTTAATTAAAAAAAATCTATATTTTATTTAATTAAACATTTTTATATTTAATTTTATATTTAAATTTTTTATATTACATTTCATCATCATTATTTCTCCACGCCGTCTTCACAGGTGACTGACCTACTCAAGCCTGTAGCCGCCACCCCCCACAGGAGATAATGTGCGTGTGTGTGTGGTCGAGGCGCTTCCTGGTTCTTCCCGGCACTACGCTGCCGGTGCGAACAGCCCAAGTATTTAACATGGGCGAGGAAAGGAGGCGGACCGCTTTTCGCAGCGCTTCTACCTCCGGTGCGTCCCCGGGGTTAGAGGATGATGGTGTGACGTTAATGTATTGTTTTACATTGCATGTGTCACGTCATGATAAATCAGTCTCCTGTGTCGCCTGTACCAGGAGCCGCCCCAGTCACTGGTTATCTTGGCTCGCTGTCTGGCCGGTAACCAGCCGTCCGGACCGCTCCGTGAATAAGGAGGAGGAGATGTTTCTTTACTTGGAATGCGGCCACTTCATTTCTCGGATATACTGCAGGAGCAACACTCGCATCCCCTCTAGGTGGTCCGTCACTTCTCATTATAAACACACTTTTAGCTTATTTTCCCACAATACCCTGGTGCACTACGTCACACACTACAAACTTTCCTTAAAGGGGCAGGCCATACCTGCAACACAACAGCTCTGGTCTCATATACAGATGGCAAGAGAAAGCAGAGAGGCAGACTCAGCAACTACATCCGAGATCCGATGCACTTTATTATTATCTGAGGGATTTGTACACACTGTCTAAAAACATTCCGACAGTAAAGGGGTAGTGATGGATAAGGTTTTCTTTAACAAGTTAAGTCTTTCATTCTCAGTTTCCACCTAAAAACTATGAAATGAACTGAACTATGAACTAGAATTTAAATGCTGAACTATGAATGTGAACTATTCATGTTTACTTGTATTAACTGAACTTTGAACTAGTTCATGAGAGGTGTGAACTTGCACAACACTGGTTGTTTATACTTTGTACAATATGTGATAATGACTTCATAAAAATAATCAAATCAGTCATTCAAGCAATTCAGGTAAAGAGTTTCTAAACTGTGTCAGGCTCACATATTAGAGAAGATATATATATATATATATATATATATATTTTTCATTACCCTGTTGTTCTTTTTTCTAAAAATGTTTATGAATCTATATTTATGTTATGTTGTTTTTAAGTTTTTCTGATTAAACTAAACTATAAATAAATAGAGTAAGTGAGTAAGTAAATATGTTTTCAATACAGAGGTTAATATAACTAATATAAAACAGAAAACAAACAAACAAAAACTCTTCCTTACCATAGTTGTGCGTATAGTGGTGAGGAGGTAGAAAGGGGCTGTTGTGTTGCCACTCGTCATCAGATCTCAGCGGCAGCGGAGGCTCAAGCTCTTCTTCATCACTCTGAAGCTGAGAACTGTCTTCATACTCCCCTCTGAGAATCAGAAACAAGCATTTAATACCAATTATACACTGTTTGTTGAATTTCCATCACCCTCATACAAGATGGTTTCTCCTCAGTTACCCAGCCATGTCCCTGTTTGCAGGCTCTGCTGCTCCACACTGGTTTGGTCCACACTCCCAGCAGCTGGGACTCTGTCTGGGGTCTGCAGGTCGTGGGCCCCAGCTTCCGGGAAGGGGTTGATGGAAATTCATCCTGGAAAAACTTGCTCCAGTATCTCGTGGCTGCCTGTGGTCCATCAGCTCGACATGCTGACCCACAAGAGGTGGCCAGCTCCCTGACTCATGGCTCACTGGTCCACCTGCGCACTCCGAGCAGCAGGTCGCTGAGACTTTTTCAAGATGTGGTTTGACATAAAAAAACTGGTTGGCAGTGACTTCAGGGCCCAAGAGGCGCACAGAACTTTTAGAGTCATCTGCAGCTGAGAAGACTTTAATTTCTGATACTTTCTCAGATTTCTTCATCTTCACCAGGTGACGTCAACAACAACTCTGTGGGACGAGAAGGAAGAACTTTGACTTTTACAGTCTGGCCTAGAAAGCACACAGTTTTAATGAAGTTAGTTAAAACATGGTTGAACCAAACCTTTTTCATGTAAGATAAATACAGTGATTCTCAAGAAATAATGTCACATGCATGCAGAGAATAACACATACACACACACACCTGGCATGTGAAACAACATCCTATTCTTAATTGTTGTGGAACAGTTTAGTACGAATGGAGAGTAACAAAGGCATACCTGTTCTCTGCTGGCTTCTTCACACTCATGTAAGTGCAGAGCCTTGTGTGTGTGTGTCTGTGCTATAGTCTGCTATATGCAAATTCTCCATTGCTTGAGCTGCAGCCAATCAGAGCCAAGAATGTAGTGTGTGTGCTGCTCAGCCAGACCAGCTGTGAAAGTTGAGCCCATGCTCAGACTGTGGGAGCTATGAGTAAGGTGGAAATATTCTCCTCAGCAAAAGGAAACAGATTAGGAGGAAATTAAAATGTGAAAAAGAGGTTAAATGTGTTTTGAGCAACAGTATCTTCTCATGCTTCTCAGGCCACAAAGAAACACACTTGTCTCCTAAACATGCCAGATTATTTTCATCAGGATCCATGAACTATTAATGACGTAAGAAAGTCGCCTCCCCCTGATGCATATCAAACTGTTTTAAGTTCCTTCTTGAGTCATGCCCCCCTCCACCCCCTTCACAAAAGGGCCTGTAAAACAGTTTAATGGTTATGCGTAACTCATGATCAAAACCTACCTTGCTGAGGTAATTAAACAAGCACTAAATCATTCTATGTGCTGCAGATGGCTGTTGGGCACTTACAGAGTGATTTGCATACACGGTGAGTTCAGTCACGTTATCTGTGTGTCAAGTCCAGACTGAAGGAAAAACCAGAAAAACTCAAATCGCTCTCCCGGACACCGCAGTCACTTGAGCTGCGTGTATTCACACAGAGCTGGTGGAGGAAGTCACTGACAAGTGTTTATTGTTTCCAAGTCACAGGCTGATGATGGCAAGATTGTTTATTTCAAAACCAGCTGTGTACAAGTAACAGACAGAGACAATAAATAATGCAGAGAGAACAAACAAAAAAAACAGTTGGTGTTCTACTGAATTGGGGTTAATATGTCGTACAAAATCTAGTTTTTTTGCTCATGGAAGAAAATCAACATGAATACACACAGACGAGGTGTCTTGTCCTGGGATACTGCTTCTCAGGCGAGGGGGGGGGGGTTGGATACTTGAGGATGATAAAACCGTCGTCCGGAGCTGAACGTTTCACACAACTGTGTTGCTTTGAGGACACATAGAACTGGCCGTGATGCTCAGCAAAATAACACAAAGAAAGACACACACGTTTGGTCTTGTAAACAACATGTTATTTCCAGGAACACATTATGGAGGTACGAACACAAGAAACACATCCTTCATTCCCGTCTTGTGAAGTCGAGTTCTTACACAGCCTGCGGCCATTCGCTAATGAAACATACATTTTTAAAACATTGTCAGTATAATAAGCAGTCAGCCGAAAACAATGGTTGCAATAGAGAAAGGACATAAGCACACCCCCTCCCCGTGGATTAAGCTAAACTAAAATTTACTTTAAGCCGATTCTTAAAAATCATTTGGCCGAAGCTGAAATGCAATGAAATCACTGGATATCAGTGCAAGATGCCGCACAGAGTTTGGGTGGAAGAGTCCATGACGCACTACGTTAGTGTGTAGAAAGCATGAAGGCATTCCCTTACATTAGAAGAGATATTACTAAACATGAAAAGGCAAGAACGGGTGTTATAAGTACATCTAAGTTCCTTGAGAAGAGGAGAGAGGAGTATTGTCAGGATTAACCTCGTAAAAAAGGTCAGTGGTCTCCCAGAAAAACCTCTGAGAGATCTCGGTCCATGATGACTAACTATTAGCATTCCTACAATTATCATGTGCCACCATTTTGTTACACCAACTGTGAGCCTCACCCAATTTCTCTACGAACCGTAAATCTGAAATAACTTTTAACCTTGGATTAAAAAAAAGGAAAAACCCACTTATTTTCCAAAATATCAAAAGTAATATAAAAGGAAACAAACAACCAAAAAAAAAGAGATAAGTAAACAAGCATTTTGTATTTACACTACATACAAGTTACACAACTTATCTGGTTCATCCATGGCAAGTCATTTCATCTCAAACGCCCCTCCCACCTCACAAACATCCACTGAAGTGATGGTCATTTTGCTGACAGCAGTCCGTACGTCCCTGTGTGTGCATGTGTGTGTATGTCTGTGTGTGTGTATGTGTGTGCATGTGTCTCTGCATGTGTGTGTGTGTGCATGTGTCAAGCTTGGAAGTCAGAAGTCAGTCGATGAGCCTTTGAGATGGTTAGAGCCACAGGATGAGAGAGAGAGAGATAGAATAACGTGGAGTCTGGCTCTCTCTAGTGGAGAGCCGGTGAAATGACATGGGTTGAGGCCGGCGGTGCTCAGAGATTATCCCCTGGCTGGTACTGGGGCTCAGTGGCAGTGAAGTAGTCCTCCAAAAACGCCTGCAGGTACTCAAAGGTCGGCCTCTCCTCCGGGTCCTTCTTCCAGCACTGCACCATCAGCTCGTGCAGCGACACGGGGCAGTCCTGCGGGCATGGCATCCGGTAGCCTCGCTCCACCTGCTCCAGCACCTCGCGGTTGTTCATGCCTGGAGGGAGGAACAGGGAGAAATGGAGATAACCATCACGGATAACGCAGCCTTCCAACAACTACCTCCCCCTGATGTAACTGCCTTGTATTTCTGGATATTTCACATGAACCTTGTTCAGATATTTTGTATTTTATACAACTCCACCAAACAACCTGAGCTAAAGTGTATGATCGGATTGACTGAAAGTTTTACAGCTTTAATTTACTTCACATTGTGCACCAATAAATATTTAAGTTAAAAAAATAAACTGATAACAATATATATCAGCTAAATACTCACAGACTAGAACTACGGGCCTGCTGTTATATGTCTCTGCAAACCATGGCAGTTTCAATCTATATATTTATATATGGGAAACGTACAATGTGTTACTCTGGCCGCTAGGGGCATCTTAATCAAAACAATAACAAAACTCCTAGTTTTGTAATAATTCTTTAATTTAAAACAATGTAGCTCTTCCTCCTCTTCTGTTATTCTGCTCCTCATGCAGGAGACTTCAGATTAGCGCGTATGGGAGCAGATGAACACGGACTCATTTCACATGTTGTCAGAGGCAGCTGGAACCATTCTCTGGATTATGCACAACGTAATGTGAATTATGCAACGTGCTGTTTTTTTTTTAGCATACAGAACCATGGCTGTTGTCTCAGAAGACTCACACGCATGCTGCATTAATCAAACATGATTAGAATTGAGATGCGATTACATAATCCACTGGGCTGGACGCACTCACCTGGATAGGGAACTCTGCCCTTTGTCACCAGCTCCGTCAGCAGGATGCCGAACGACCACACGTCGGACTTGATGGTGAATTTCCCGTAGAGAGCGGCCTCAGGAGCCGTCCACTTGATGGGAAACTTGGCCCCTGAAAGAAATTCCGAAAAGATGCTTGAGATTTCTGCTAAGCAAACATTGTGATTTCAGCAGAAAGAGAGAGACTTGGAATGGGTTGAGGTCATACCTCCACAAAAGCCCATAAGTCCCCTTAAATCTTTATCAAGCTGCACCTTACTACACACAAACATAGAAATCGGTTCCCTAAATATGCCAAATTTCTTTCATGAAGATCCATGCAGGGCGGCGTGGTGGTGCAGCAGTTTGCACATTTGTCTCTTGGTTTGAAAACCTGGTTCAGCTGTGGTCTTTCTGTGTTTCTTTGTGGGATTTCTCCAGGTTCTCCGGCCTTCGCCCACAGACCATAGCCATGCAGATTTGAGTTGGGTTAACTGAGGACCCCCCCCCAAAAGGATGTACAGAAAGAAAACCACAGATAAAACTCCAAGAATGATACTTTGCAAAAATTGTATATTACAATTTGGTCACTTTCTGTTTTCACCTTGTTTATTCTAGATTAAGTTTTTATGCTTATTTCTATTTCTTACTACATTTTCCACTTGTGTTGCAACTCTTTTTTGTTGATTTGTCAAATTAGAATCTCCTTTAATGCAAGTTTCATAAAGGTTCATCTTATCGGATGGAGGACGGGAAGATCCATGAATTATTTTCTGAGAAATTGGTAAGAATGTAACACAAGGGTAAGAGAAGATGTTAAAGAAATTTCCCAAAAAATATCTGGATGGCCCTTTTGCCTCGATCCACCACAAATTTTACTGAATTTTTTCAACCCGTTTTGGGGGGAATTTCGATTACGCACTTTCTGCATAAAAGAACAAACAAACAAACGGCAACAGACAGGGGTGAAAACATAACCTCCGTGTCAGAGATAACTAAAGCAACATCCTGAGGAGGAAGTAGGTCAGCCCGTCTGTAAGGATATATTCCTTCATCTGATATTTCATTAGTGCAGAGACATGAGAACATGGCAACATGTCAGCAGGGATAAAAAAGGAGCGATTCCATTATCTCTCCTCGTCTTCGTTTGCAGTCGGCACAGAACGAAGAAAACATTTAAAACGCTAACCAACGAGCGAGCGTGTTGACAGAGTGACGATCGGAGAGTGGAAGTCCCCCTCATCTGTGTGGCTCTTTCCAACAAGATACACAGTAACAGATTGATTTGTGTATTTAACATGGGCTCTGTCTCAGGTCTGCACTGTGCCCTATGTGAATGTGATATTCTGTTGTCTCTGTGCCACAGTGTAACCACACATACTGCTGTTTTCCACTGGTGTCACCGGGACATATTCCCGCCCATTTACTGTAATTATTCTGAACATTAGCATGTGTTATTATGAGTGTGTGTGTGTGTGTGTGTGTGTTTGTGTGTGTAACATGTGTTTTGGAATTGACTGCATGGAATAAGTCATCTGCCAGCCCGCTGACTTTTTCCTCTGACGAAGAGGTTTTTTGAAGATGCTGTGGTGAGAGACGAAGAGGCGACTGCAGAAAGGTTAAAGTCAGACAACGGATAAAGCAAATGAACGGGTCACGAGTTAATCTCTATTCCATCACAAGATATAAAAAAAAGAAAAACATTTCCAGAGTGGGATCAATAAATTCAAAGTCTTTCTTATTAAACTGTGGTCGCTGGTTGCAGCTTTATTGTAATTCCCAAGTTATAATAAGTGTTTAATAATTGTTGTTTAAGTGTTTTGCTGAGTTATAATTAAAACACTGAAGGATTTGGAGGATTATGATTTTAACTTAAATTTTACCAATCTAGTGACTTTTATTGTTGTAATCTGTATCACAGCTTGTGATGCTACAGTGACTTCCTGTTTAAATAGTTGAATTAGTAAATGAATCTATTTTATGATGGATTTTGAAGTTGGTGTGACCCAGTGGCACCAGTCTACCTTGTCTGGCTGTGTATTCATTGTCCTCGATGAGTCGGGCCAATCCGAAGTCAGCGATCTTGCACACCAGACTTTCTCCGACTAGGATGTTGGCGGAGCGCAGGTCTCGATGGATGTAGTTCATCCTCTCAATATACGCCATGCCTGCTGCCACCTGGGAAACCAGATTTAAGTAAACGTGAATATCAACAAAGACTTTCAAGGTGATCAGATCTGTGCCCACAGATTTACAACAAAATAAAAATTCAAGTGAGAGGTACAATTTCCTAAACACCAACAGGAAGTGATGAGTTAAGGCTTCAGAATAAAATACAAACTGCGCTAATGTTGTCCATGTGGTCTCGGTATAAAGTGAACACAGCGCGACCAACCTTTGTTCTGCTAATGTGAGCAGTGCCCTAATGAAACCCACTGCTAACAGCTGGATGTGTTTAAAGTGGATAACGCTCTTAAAAGATGTCAGATCATATTCGGCGTTGTACCTGAGCGGCCATGTCCACTAGGTTTGGCAGCTTCAGAACTCGTCCATCTCCGTCTTTCAGGAATTCCAGCAAACTCCCTGAAAAAAGGAAAAAAATAGTGAAAACAGATGAAACGAATGGATCGTGCTGTTTCAGCTGCTCGAAGTCAACTCGGGTTTGGATCAAAACTGAAACAACATGTTGTCGTTAGCGTGACATCAATTCTGGGATTCCTGCCACGCGTTACACTCGGTGCAGATATTTATTTGTTAGTTATTACTGTGGTAACCGAGGATCTCAGTGTTTCAGAGCTAAATCTCTCCAGCTAAAACCACACCTGTGTTTGTATGGCTGCATTGAAATTGTGTTTTCTACAGTGTACATGGGAATGAGCAGCATGCTAGGAAGAAGAACCCATACTGCACTCTCCGTGCAGATGTGTAAATTATGCACACAATGTGTAGGTGTGTGCACATATGGATATGCAATATTCATAGCGTGTCTTTAAACTCAGCTTCTACCTTTGCACATGTACTCGGTGACGATGTAGATGGGCTCTTCAGACACCACGGCGTACAGCTGCACCAGTTTGTCGTGTCGGAGCTTCTTCATGATCTGAGCCTCCTCCAGGAAGGACTCGGGCGACATGGTGCCGGGCTTCAGGGTCTTCACTGCCACTTTGGTGGTGCCGTTCCACGTGCCTGACGAGAAAGGAAATTTATGAGGTTGTTAAAGTTTAATTCAACGAAGATTAATGATTGGAAATAAAACCCTGCAGAAATGCCAAAGTGAGATTTTCGGCCAATTAAAAAATTATGATATAGAGTCTGACAAAATAAAATATCAGAGGTATGTGCTGTTGAAATCTACTGAAGTTTTCAGTTACCTTGAGATTGTAATATCTGTGTAACTTAATACGAAGGGTAATCTCTATAAATAGATTCTGCATGAGGATATTCCGAAGCTGTAGGTGAAGGACAAGATTTTTTGGTGAGACGCCTTCTTGTTTCTGTTTCTAGTTTGACCAATCACGTTTGAGCAGGCAGACAGTCTTTGTAGAGAACAAAAGAGGCGGGGCGGCTTTTTAATTGATCGCTGTTAATAGAGATAAGCCAAAATGTCATCTGGAGCTAAAACACCTAAAAAGTATTGCGCTTTGTGTTTTTGGTGAAGAAACACTCGACTTATGTGAACAGAGACACTACAGTTGGACTGTGAACAGTGTATGGAAGATGAGGTATATGCCTAGAAACCCACTGTCTCCACCGAAGGCCCCAAAATATTGACCCTCACAGAATCTGACACAAGACGATACTAACGAGTGGACACTGCTAAACTGGCATCTCTCTGTAAACACTGGGCTTTATATGTTGATATACTAATGTTAAAGTTTCAGGACTTCAACTTCAAGCTACAAGAGAACCATTTGGATACTCCTGGATTCGGATAACTCCATGTTTTTGGAAGCAAATCAGAAAATCCGACACGCATGGAGCCTGTTACTGCCCAATGTGGGACATATTAAGTTTTACTGAACTCAAATGGAGTAAAAGAACATGTCAGAGGCACAAGAGTTGACATATACCAAGTTTTAACTGGTCTAAAAGGCCCGGTTCAGATCCTGAGTCCAATCAGAAACCATGGAACAATCTTGATCCAGTTAATATGGACTGAGATCATGCAGAGCAAACACCCCTCCCCGCGGGTAACATTAGCTGGGTGTTCGTTTTTGAATGATCCAACACACACAGAATGTTTTGCAACATTGCTCACAGCTGTACAATTCTTTTCCATTTCTTTCCAAAAAGAGCTCGACAATAAAACGGTACACACCCATCCAGACCTCTCCGAACTGGCCATTTCCAAGACGCTTGATGAGCTGCAGAGACTCTCGCGGGATCTCCCACACGTCTTTGGTTTTGACGGACAGGTCGGTGAGACGGGGCATGCCTTTGTGGCACGGCACAATCAGGCGGCAGCACAGTCCGGCAGCCCTGGCTAGATCGAGAACGCAGTTGGAATTTATACGTATGTTAAAGAAGAATTAAACCATATGACATTGGAATTTATACGAGAGAGAAAGCAGACATGAAGTAGATCTGTCAGGTCAAGAAGTTCCTGTACACCTCCCCCCCCCCCCCCCCCCCCATAACTCTCACCAGAGTAGTGCTGTACGAGCTGCTGCAGCGTCTCGAACTGGGCCCTGGTGGTGATGTAGTAGCCTCCACTGTCCAGCTTTCGAATCTTGTAGTGTTTGACATGATCTCCCTTGATGTCGTCCCAGTCCTGGATGGAGAGCGAGTAGGCCCCTGGCACAGACACAAGGATAAAGGAGGATCAGCGACCCAGTGCCGTTCCATATGAGGTCACCGTGACCTTTAACCTTTCACCACTGAAATCCACTCATTTGTTCATCTTTGCGTCCAAGTGAAAAATTGTCAAATATTGAAGAAAATCTCTAAAAGGCAAACATGAGATATAAATGTTCAAGATTCCAAAAACCTGTTTTGTGAGGCCGCTGTGACTTTGACCACCAAATTCTAATCAGTTCATCTTTGAGTCCAAGTCATCATTTATGTGTTGTTTAGAAATCTTGTTAACAAGGACGGGAAGGACAGATAGTTAATATCTGATAACACTAAACCATGCTGGTTTTCATAAGGGATCACAGAACATGTGATATGTGTCAGTGTATATTTAGCAAAATGTGCAAACGATTTAGGACAATGAATGTGGAGCAACTGACAAACTAATGACATGAGAAAATAAATTGAATTTTTTAGTTGCGATGTGGGATGATTTCATCGCAAGCTGCTCTATAAATAAGCAGCTTCTAATTTGCACTTTGATAAAATCTTTATTTATTCACACGTGGGCCTGTTGCCTGAAGTTTAAAAGCGTGCAGCATGTCGGCGTGCTGGAAGCAGCAAAGTCAGAAAGTACCTTTAGTTGTTTCACTCTCACGGATGAGGAAAGTGCCTCTGGCGTTGCCATTGGAGAGAAGCTGCCTCTCTGCATCCTTCCGACCTAATTTGCCAAAATACCAGCTGCAGGGGGAAAATCATGGGATCAAACTACGAGGAGAAACATTTGGTCTGAACATGGTTTACTTTTTTTCCCAATATTGTAAACTCTTTCTTTCCGTTCGTGCTGCGACGCCACATTTAACAAACAGGCCGCAAGATGAGCTCTGAAATATTTATGATGTGATCTCTGCTGCTGAAGCTGAGACTTTGCGAGAGAGCGTTTGCTTATGTAAAAAAAGATCTACTCACTCCTCAGCTTGGATGGAGTCCACTGGAGCTACGTAATTGCTGGGAATGTAACCAGTTCCACCTGTAGTGAGAGAACGAGCCTCCCACCAGTCTCCCTCACTGAGGAAGAGGAGGAGGAGGAGGAGGAGGAGGAGGAGGAGGAGGAGGAGGAGGAGGAGGAGGAGGACAGAAAGTGATGGGGGAAGAAACAGAGACAGATTAAGATGAACACTTCATCAGCTTTTGAACCTTGTGCATCATAGTTTGAGGTATTTATTTGAGGCTTAAATTTCGGATGATTACATTTCCGACATTTTTAGATTTTATAAGACCCAGCAGAAACCCTGTTCAAGCACGGATAACCAGTTTAATCAAGTGGATGCATATTTATTGGCTTGTCTGACACCTCATTAGAAATCAAATAAAAACAGAATACCAAAACAACCTTTCATTGTATAAAAGCAGACGCAGCCCGTCTCTGTTTCTTACTCTTACAAATCTAACGAGATGTTTTTTTATTCCTCTTACGCAAATAGAGTAGACAACCATCATTACAATGTGAGAAATCTGCCAGATCTTAATTGTAACAACCTGCATAAACCAGGTCAAGTCTTCCACAGATTACATGTTTCCTCCATCTGTGTCGATGGAAACAACATTTCCTTTCGAAGCGCAGGAATCAGACCTTTCGCCACAGAGGAGGAAAACACGACCGCCACCCTGTCGAATGGTGTCACGCAGATATTTTCACACTTACGTGCTGTTGAGGATCTGGAACCTCTCCCCCTTTCTAAAGCTGAGGTCATCCTCGGTCCTGGCTTCATAGTCGTACAGAGCCACAAACAGAGTCACCCCTGCAGGGAGGCAAAGCGTTAAGCGTTGTGGTGACAGCAGGTCACGGAATGAATTGAAAGGATAGGATTTTCATTGTGGTTTGTTAATGTGATCAACACATGGGTTGCTGGTCATATAACACAAATAACAATCACTGTATTTACTCTTTACATCACATCTGCTGATTTATTTGAGTCAAGTACAAGTCTCACAGTTTAAAGTATTAATGTTTTCCATTTAAGTGCTTTCATATACGACAGACGTGGACACGATGTTAAGATAGACGACACAAGAGCTCCCCGAAAAGTGAAGCAAAAGCATCTTGATCACCCCCTAGTGGCTGGCTGAAGTAAAGGTAGTAAAACCTGACTCCTCCATGTTAGTAGATGAGACAGGGACCAAACTAAAAGGTTAAAATACACGTCAAATACATTTTAAGTCCTCTAAATTTGATAATGTACAGTGTCGATTGCCACTTTTAAAGTCCTTTAGTCTGTTTTTATAAATTGTGATAATATATAATTCATAACTTATGTTTGTTTGTTGAGAGAATGAATCATTGATTTACTTTATGACATTTTTGGGCCTTTTGAAGCTACATTAATCAATACTTCATTAACATATAAGCTTATTTTTTAGTTTTATGTCCTGAAAACTCTGGTATTTTAGTTTTTGCAGATGTTTTAGTAAAATAGACGGACCGTGCACTACCCGAGCATCACCACATGATGAGCAGTCACAGCTAGCGAGAAGCGATGAGCTTTAAGATGATGGAAAACCGCCGCTCAAAATATACAAATAGCATTTTCTTCAGGAGTGAGTGGAGACCAAAGCAGAGCTAAATGAGGAATAAAGATTCAAACTCCAAATAAAATGCTAACATTGCTCGGTGCTGAATGTGTCAATATGTCTCTTTGTTAACTCGATTGCTATAACAATCAATTTGGAAGAAGTTACCCCCAAGTGGCTAAAAAAATAATGATCGCATGTTTAACATACAAGAAAATAATTGTCCCTGTTTTGTTAACAACCCCACAAAACCTGACTCCTCTTTATCAGATGAAGCATCATCTGTGACCGAGTGAACAGTGAACGCTGCTGGTCCACATTAGGGGGCAATCAAATTTATCTGATGTGATCTGGAACAGCCCTGGAGCCCCGTATCTCTTAATAGGCCTGAAACTGTGAAATGATTTAATTTTCTGATGTGATCTGAATCCTCCCTGGACGACTGCTGCAAGGAGGCCCAGCACATTTCCCCCATTAACGCAACGCCGACTGCAAACATGCTTCAAAATGAGCAAAAGGCCGACATGCTACAGTCTGCAGAGGTCAGACGAGGCCTCTGCTCAACTTCTGTCCCACTTTACTTTTATTTGAGAGGCTTTCTAAATTTAACTCCTCCATGTTTTCCTGTGCTGCCCTCCTGGAGTAATCTCTTATTCATACACACACTAACTCTGCTGACTCTGCAGTTGCCGAGTGTTTATCTGAGCTGGGATCAACCTTCAGAAGAAGGAAAAAAAACAGGCTCAAAGTAGCTGAGATGCTGTTAATTTACACATCTGACATCGAGTGCATCTTTAAAATCTTAAGTAAGAGACTGTGATGCACGTTGCTCAGGCCCACAAGCTCTTTTTTACTATTCAGCACAATGTCTGACTTCTCTGGTCGTCAGATGTGCCTCACAGAACACTGGTGATAATTTAGGTCACTCTGTTTTCCATTAACTTGTAGCCAGTGGACATTCATCTTGAGCAGAGAGATGACTTTATGGCAGTGCCACACTATCAGCACACACAACGGAGAAAAGCCAGCGAGCCAGTGAATGGTAATCAGACACAATTTGCAACTTAGACGTTTTATTTCTCCGTTCCAATTGCTCCATTTGTAATTCAATCCCCGGTTTGATGCCAGCGACATATCTCACAGTCAGTGTCACCTTGTCTTAAAAGCCCAGATGAAAAAAGAAGATATAATCCTCACCTGTTCCTCCCCGAGACCGCAGCGTCCCAGACTGCGAGGACGTGTGGACCCCTCCGAACACGGTCACCCCCTGCGGGGCGGCAGTGTGGAAGTTGTTGTAGTTGGGGATGGTGGAGAAGCTGGGGTAGTGCTGCGGCGTGGGGTCGGACCCATAGCGGTACCCCGAGTTGTGCGAGACGCTGGTCTCCCGGTCATCGGTGAGTTTCGCTGCTTCTTTATCCTTACATTGGACGCAGCCCATCCTCTACGCTCTGCGGGCGAACAGAGAAAGAGGAGACGGAATTAGCACGGAGGTAAAGTTATAGCTCCAAATACCATCTCCGTTGGGAAAAATCATGATTCAATACTCCATTATTTCAAAGCTTCCTCAGAGAGCGACAGAGCCTTCATGAAGACTCCTTCAATTAGGCTGAAATTAAACACGATACTTTAATGTCCATCACTAATTAAACGGAGGAGCATAAAGTGACAAGAGCTGCAGTGTAGGGATAATGTGTGCCTTTGTGTACAAACTGATGTTGATGTGAGACACTTTGTGCTGAGAATATCCAGGTTAAGTTACCATAAAAGAACTTAACTGCACCAATTATCATAGTTGACTTTTCCCTCGAACTGCACGACCACACTTTACACCCGGCCATTGCATTTACAAGTTGGCATGCGTGTTATTTTTGTTTGTTTTACGAGGAACCGCACACGCCCATGTATGGATTCACAGCACAGAGTTTAAATGCACAGAAATAAAACGCACGGAGTCTCATGAGGGAGACCGAAGCAGAGCTAAAAGTGTTTCTGTCACAAGTCTGTCGCAGTCTGCTTTTCCAATTAAAAAGAGCCTGACTCTCTCTATAGACCCAGTTATGCACACCCCCCCCCATTTAAACCTACAATAGAACTGCTCTCAAACCAAAATGAAGCTTCTAACACACGACGGACGGCAAAAACAAAAGAAAAAACAAGAAGACAAATATCTCAGGATGAGAGAAAGGTATGTTCACACATGTAAAAGATGCTGACGAAGATATCAACTTGCAAAGACAACAACATATGTGAGCCTGGTGAGGAGGGCAGACGTCTGGCTCCTGTTGTTTGGAAAGAATCTGACCCCAGACCATCTCCAGCTGTGTTCTTCATATGTGAAAAGCAAATGTCTTCAGGGGTCTCTACATCCAAAGCAATAACAAAATAACTAGTTTGATGTTGTTGTGAAGCAGCAGAGGATCATGGGACTTCAACCCCATTACCATTTACTCTTTAATGGGGGGGGGTTTCAACGACAGAACCCAAAGAAAATGGCTATGAATAATCCATTACATGTGACCAATTGAGTCAGTGGAAGGAAAGAACAGTTGACTGGGTAACTGGCTCGAAGTGTGTTTTTCATTTGTCACGTCCCCAGACGTTGGAGCAGAGATGGATCAAACCACGGGTAAAAAGGAAAAGACACAATTAGGAGGCGACCTGAATGAAACGTCTAGTTACCCTGAATAAAATCTGGGATTTCTATGGGTTTAAACATTGTTGGAAACATTTTGGATAACGATAGTACACAAGTCAACAGAATACACACAACTAGAACACAGATCTAGTTGTTTTCATCGATTTGATGAAGAACTGTTAAATATTATATATCACAGCTCTTGAAGCTGGTTGGAACATGGCTGCGGAGGAGGATGAGGAGGCCGCCCGACATCAAACATTAGCGGCCAGCTGACGTCGGAAACGGCTAATTGGAAACACACTTGTTTACAGAAGTGGCGCTCGGGGCAAACGCCAGCGCTGCAGCAGATGGAGGAAGAGAGGGAGAAACTCTTGACCCAGCTAAAGACTCACTTACACCCACGAGAACAGCGCACTCACAGGTGGTGCCTCTTTTAATGTGGCGGGTAAATAATGGAACAAGGGGAGCGTGAAATGTGCTTCACGGTGAGATAGACGGAAACATTAGGAATAATAAACATATATAAACGATTAAAATAACCAGCAACGTTGCACATCTGAAGATGATTTAAAGGGAACAGTTTGAGCCGGAGGATATTTTGAGTTTCTTTTGATCTGGAGGTCACACAGTTAGTCAGTTCATGAATTAGTTTATAGAATACAGATACAAAATATTTTGATCATTATCAAATGTTTAAGAATTAAAGCAGAAATTGCCAAAATTTACAGATTCCAGCCTCTCAAATGTGAATCATTCTTTTAAAAGTGGTTTTATTAATATTATTCAAAATTATGGACCTAATTATCAATGAGCAAAGTAATGAATCAAATGGAAATACAAATTGAACCCCTTGAAATTACATATTTAAATTTTTTCAGAAACGATCATGTCAGTTTTTTTAAGTCTTTTCTCTTGGAGGCAGAGACATGTCATGTAGGACGTGTCTCCAAGAGTTTAATTGGTAACAAGGAAAGCTACACACAGTAAGTGACTGAATTCCTTGAGGCCTGTTTTTACATTTACAAGCCAGAAAAGGCTGAAGCATCAGGAACACATGTGTAACTTGTTGCATACTGCAACAGGGTACAGACAAGTCAAGTACAGCTTCCAGATTATACTATGGCTTTAAACAAGTTCTGCTTCATGTTGTCATCATTACCTCGGCCAGAAGGTTGTTATCGCCCCTGTTCATTTGTTGGTTTTATCTCGGCAGGATTACACAAAAACATCCTGAACTTGTTGGAAGGACATGAACCAAGAAACAGGCCATTACATTTTGGTGCAGATCCGATCAAATGGGGGAGTTCCCTTTCTCTAGCATTGCAAGTGTGAAGAATGATTTTATGGATCTTGATGAAATACATATACAAATCTATGAGTGTGTGTAATTTGGTGCAACGTAATTGCATTTAAGGGAACTCTCCATGATCCAACATGCTTTTTCCAGCATAGTAAACATCATTAATGTGTTAAAGAGGTCTAATGAAATCTAAAAGATGAAATACATGCCCGGCAAATACAGAATTCACCTCCTGTGCACATTTCCAGTCCTCTACAGTATTTACTCTGCACCTAACTAACTCAAAGATAGGAGCCACTGCAGAGAGAGGGAGGACACTGTAATTCATTACTGCCAATAAAACCCCATAAAGTACCCAGAAGTAGAGACGAGCCCGGCGGTAGCTTCGCGGTATGAGCTCCAAGCAGAGCTGAGCCCACAGACTGAAACACAAGACGGAGGAGGAGGACGATGAAAGCGTCTCTAAAATACATCTTTGACTTTAACACCACCTCACATCGTACAGCACCTTTTTTATTGAAGCACAAATGCACTTGAAAAAACACAGTTATGCCTCTAATGTCATTTTCAGGTGGAAAAGCCCATGCCTCTCCAAACCTGATGAATTGACAGTTATACTTTCAACATGACAACGTAACAGTTGGACAATTGATTGAATAGACATGAAAAATGTCCACACAATTTTGATAAATTGCTGTTTTTTCTCTGTTGGTTGGACATTTTGGTTGGATCTGCCACATCATACCACCAGGTTTCGTGGCGATCAGTCCAGTAGCTTTTGTGCGATGCTGCAAACTAACAGACACACAAACAAACGCAGATGCAACAAAAACCTCTTAAGCGGAGGCAATAATCTTTAGGATACACAGCGACTTTCCGGAACGCTGGAAACAGGGGAGCGTGAGTCTGAAACCAAAACATACGCACATACATACAAACACGAACTGGGGCACTCTGACGGCAGGGATTGAAATAGCACTGGCTCCGCTCCTGGAGGGAGCCGAGTAAATGAGGGGAGATCTCATGTCGTCGTGCTGCCTGTGGGGATTATAAAAATCTTCCTGCTCTTCAAGTCAGAAGGCCTGAGACGAGCCTCGCTTTTAATACACCCGCATGGAACGAGTCTGCTGCAGGGAAGTAGGCCATCTTTTATTGTTTATATACACACAGTCCCTTCACGTGTTGCTTTTACTGGACAGTGCTCGCTCGTTTAATGTTTGCATATGAATCACATCGGTGTTGCTGCATAGGTGCAATAAAATCCGACATCTTTGGAGATCAGACACATGAAGTGAGCTCAACAGCCACAGGAAGCTTTGCCACATTTTTCATAGAATAAGAGCATCGGAGCCGTTCATCAGTGGCTCTCAGATCTCTGTGATCCAATGTGTCAAAACAAGGCCCTTTCATCTGCTTTTCAACATCTCGGACACACAGAGACGTGCTCGTCTTGCTCGACAGCTCCCAACCTGTGGCACAACGATTCTCTCCTCGCAAAACAAATGAGCACATGGAGGCATCACAACCACGGGGCTCGTTCCCTTCCCGTGGCAAAGCCCGCGTATCACATGACCCCGCTCATCACGCTATTCTCAGGCCCAGGTGAACAGCCTGCCTCCGAGAGGACAGCACTGGCGTGATGAGCGCGGTCCGACGGGGATCGGAGACACGTAATGTCTTGTAACACTAGGTGGAGATTAGAGGGGGGAGTGAGGGTGGGCTTGACTTGACACACACACACACACACACACACCCGGGCAGAGATATCACACTGAAACTCTTCGTCTTGATTGGCTCAAGATGCAGTCTGAAAGGATGTCAGGCCAAATCTGTTAGATATGATTTATCAACGCAGTAGAAGGATTCGTTCACATCGGGAAGTGAGGACTGGAGACTAAGAAGACGAAGAAGATGAAGATAAACAAGGAGAACAAGATGATGAAGAAAAAGTAGATGAAGAAGAAGACAAAGCATAGGAGGATGAAGATCAAGAGGATGAAAGTGAAGATAAAGCAGAAGATGAGGACAAAAAAAATGGCCAGGAAGATGGCGAAGAAGAAGATAAAGAAAAGGAGGAAGAAGATGATGATATTAAAAAAGCAACAGGACGAGGTTAATGTCTCCACATTAATCACAACCACTGGGCTCAACTGGAAATTAATTTATGAAATGAAGGCCTTTATATCGATAGTGTACGGGCACAAGTGTTAATCATCTACACTAACACACACACACAAACACACACACCCACACACACACAGAGCTGGAAGCCATAATGAGATCCTCGTCCATTTGTATTGAAGCTAACTAACTAAATGAAAAAGACAGACATGTCAGGGTCACACAGCAGAACTGATGGATTAAACAGGAGACGGTCAATGAGGCCTGAGAAACAGACATAGTGACGCGTGATGTTCTGTGACAGAGACTAAAAGATCTGCATGTGTGTAGAGATTACATAATCTGATTATTAATGGATTATTTCAATCAACAAATTGTTTACATTTTTCTGAAATGATTAAGCGTTTAACAGTTTATACAAGGAAGACATGAAACACAAATGTGATGATGTGCTCCTTCTCTGTGTAAATTGCAAACTCTGTTAAATAAAGATATTTGGCTTCTGTGTTATTAATTGATTATTGATTGAAAAGAAAACTGCATCTGAAGACGTCACATTGAGCTCTGGCAGATCATGATGGTATTTATCACAGATCTTTTATATTATATAGCTTAACAACTGATCAATCATTAAAACATATAAATGGCATATATATTAATGTAACTTATAAATATAGTTATAAGCTTGAGCCCTAACTCATTACCATATGTCTAATAAGGCCTGTGGAGTCAATACAAGCCGCATATGTATATTTCAACAGCTCTTTGCATTACGCACAAATCATGTATATGGCCCAAGTGTTGAAAGGCTTATAGATTTATTTTAATTATTTGTATAAAATCTCTTATTCTGATATTTTTTAATTACCTCTATAACCATTCCCTACTTCATTACACAGTTAAAGTGTTCTTATAAAGTATAGGCTGAAACTAAAATGTATTTTAAACATTGATTAATCTGTCTGGTCAACTCATTTTCTCTAATAGAGACACAGTGATAAACTGAAAACCAGCCGACCTGATATTATTTCGGTTCTTTATTCTTTATTACCTTCACCGGGGAGGTTATGTTTTCACCTCCAATCCGTTGGTTTGTTTATTTGTCAGCAGGATTACGGGAGAAAATACTGATCGGATTTCAATGAAACTTGAAATGGGTCAAAAAGGAAGTCTTTAAATTCTGGTGCGAGATAGGACCTTTTTTATTATATTTTCTCCACATTCAAAAGGACAGACATCTATGAGTGCCTGGTGCAGCTTGATTGAATCTAAAGGCACAGTTGGATCTTGGCGTATTGAATAACTCACACTAAAGTAGACAATGGCCGCACAGAGCCTTTCAAATTTGACTGACACTGTAATAATGTGCTCAGCTGATTATTACATCTCCTAACAAACGTCATTATTTAACCCCGGAGAACTTGGAGAACACAATCATTCTGCAATTGGAGACAAGACAGGCCTGTTCAGTTGGGACCGTGGGGTCCCTGGACACTCAGATCATTGACACAAGCCACAACACAAGGTCAAACCACCCACAGCCCTCCCACGTATAACGACCTCATTCAACCACAATAAAACCTGTTATACGTCACTAATGAAACGACCCAATGGGGACCATTTATCGGACGTGCTCCATTTGAAATCACGCAAACCCCGCCGCTGTGTTTACCAGACTCGAGAACAACTCTCCTCCTTATGGCTGCCATTCTCTGAATAGTTACAATATTTGCTTGTGTCGGACAACTGAGTTCCTTCAGTGTATCAACAACAAGACAATGGCCACATTTCACTGCGCCGCATGATTATCTGCACAATGAGACGCAGTGTTAAGGCTTTCAAAGCTAGTTATAAAACCCACAGCTGAGCTTCATACAGTATGTATGTGTGGGTTTAAGCCTTACTTGGCTTTTGGTGTCACAGTGTTCACAGTTGAGTCATGTTGTTAAATCACTGAGCCCATTGTAAACATCCATTCAGTCAGTCAGCGAGAGTTGTGCCTCGTACGTGGACATTTTCCGAATGGCATGAAAATCCAAATGAGAGAAATCTGAACTAATGTTTCTGTTTCTTTCTTTTTTTCCAGCAGTAGATTCTCGCTGTTTGGGGCCTGAAGGATTTTTCATCATTCTTTCCAAATCACGTGCCAGTGGAGGGCAATGGTCAGTGCACGGATCCAATGGAAATAGCCATACAGCAGCTGCATGTAGGGCTGCAGCACTTAGTTGATTAATGGATTAGTCAGTTGACAGAAAAAACATCTGACGCCTATTGGAGGAATTAAATCGTTCTAAGCAGAATGTGAGCATGTGTTGCTTTTCTCGGCTTTGTGTCGTAAATCTTTGGGTTGCACAAATCAAGACATCTGAACATGTCAACTTGCGATCTGGAAACTGGGGTGGACATTTACATTAAGTAAATAATCTGCAGATAGATCCATCCATTATCTACACCGCTTATCCTTTGAGGGTCATGGGGAGGGCCCCTCCCAGCTAACATCGGTTAAACCCTGGAGAGATCGCCGATGTGTTGCACGACCAACATACAGACATCACTCTCACAATCATTCACACTCACAGGCATTTTGAAGTCTCCATTTAACCTAACTCCAATCTGCATGGGTTTGGACTTTGGGAGATGGCTGGAGAAAACCCACAGAGATACAGAGAGACCCTGACAACTTTACCAATATGGGATTAAACCAGAACCGTCTTGCTGCGCCACCATGACACTGCCACACTGCCATCAGTAGATAGTATATTTAGGCATGTTGCAAGTAAAAACTACTAATCAATTTCCCACAAATTTGGTAGAGAGATGTATCTTGGGCAGCCTGGATTGTCTTTTCAACTTGAGTATGTTTCATGACAAATTTATAATTTAGGTTATAAGACCATGTCCTACTTTATACTATAAGAACTAGACAATCATGTGTAGGATTGTTTGGCCTTGGTGCAGGTAAGCGCTCTACTGTGGGCCATTCTACTGATTAATTGTTGCTTTAACTAAACAGAAGAAAACAGCAAAACAGGTCCATCCCTATTTCCTTACACCCTGAGGTCTCTTCACAGGTATTTTTCTGTTTGACCAACAAGCCGAAGCCAAAAGACAGTGAGGTTACAATCATGTTAAGACACAGTGAAGCAGAAAATCGTCATTTTAGGATCAAATGTTAAGCATTTTTGCCTCAGAAATGACTGGAACAATTACGGATATAAGTAGTTTCCAATGACGTGTGTGTCAATCGCCTATTCCACCAATCAGGGACTCTCAATGGCTTCTGTGTGACATTTCTTCAGAGGCACAAAAACCAAGATATCTTGTAAATAAATTGACCAACTGGCCCTTTATTGAGATCTACACCTTTATGACCACACATTTCATGAGAACCTGACATCCTGAAATCCCAGGATTCACAGCTCGCGTGTCGGCGTGTCTGCAGAGTAACGGTTGGACTGTATGGACACGGAGGGCCTGAGGGGAAATGTATATAGTCCATGAACCAAAGTGTGTGAGTCCATTCATTCAAAGGTGACACACATCACGCACAACGATTGTGTCATGGAGCAGAGACTGCATGGTGCTGCTGTTTGTAAACCAACACACAACTGCTGCTTTGAGTTACTGCACATGTACACAAACACACATAGCCTTGACTTCCTTGAAACTAAAGCATAGTTACTACTTGTCTAACCTTAACATTTATAAACCTAACATATCCTTAACCTAAAACTAACCTTAACATTAAGCTCACTATAACCTTAAATCGACGTAAACCTAACGTTAACTTCAACCCTAAACTTAAAACTAACATTCATATAAACCTGACCTTACTGTTAACCTCACCATAAGCTTACCTTGACGTAAACCTAACCTTGACGTAAACACAACCCTAACATTAATGTAAACCTAAACAACTAACCCAAACCTAACCTAAACATAAACCTAACTCAAACCTAACCTAAACATAAACCTAACTCAAACCTAACCTAAACATAAACCTAACCTTAATGTAAATCTGAACATTAACCTGAACCCAATCTTAAAACACGTTTTCTCCTCAGACTGTAAGGATCTATGTTATGGGGACTTGTTTTTTGTCCCCATAATGTTACTGTGTAAACAGATTCAGGACGTCACAACAAACACACACGCACACACCACACACAACTCTCTCTCTCACACACACACACACACATACACACACAATATATCAACCCAAGATGGATGGCTGCACCTCCAGACCCTTCATATAACTAGATTATGACACCGCTTTAATTTGATATTCAACAGCGTGGTGATGCGATTCCCTTCAACAGTCTGTGACAATTATTTAGGGGGAGATCAATAAATCGGAGGTTGTCTGCAGGCCCCCGTGTGTGTGTGTGTGTGTGTGTGTGTGTGTGTTCGTGGCCTCAGTGGTCAGCTCTGTTCTGCAGCGCGTCCATCTCTGCTGCAACACAAGAGCCTCTCCACAATCACAACAGCGCAAAAACACACACACACACACGCACACACCATCACCACTACATGTGTCTCTGGATGTGTGTGTGTGTGTGTGTGTCTCCATCACAGCTACATGTGCAGATCGTCCACAGTGAACCTACTCTGTGTTATTTATCTCCTCTCTCGTCAGGAATCCATCTGGCTGTAGAACCGGGGGGACCAGGCGTGTGCACCAATTGAAATTCAACGCAGACGGAGGAGGAGGAGGAGGTGGAGAAGAGGGGAGGGGGGGGGGGGGGCAGCAAAGAAACGCAACTTACCGCAGAAAAATCACATTAATCCATCGGAGTGTGCGGGGAGACGTTCGCGGAGGAGCCTCGCTGGCGGGTCCGCACGGTGCCTGTCAGCGTCGGGTCGGAGCCGCGGAGCAGGAGTCGTCTCTGCAGCCGAGTCCTCAGCTCCTGTCGCCGCCGTGCGCACAGAGGATGACGAGGGCGACGCGCGGCAGGATGCGCATCGCAGCACGCGCCACATCCGGGCTGTCCCCTTCACGAGAAAACTCCCATCTGTTTTTTGTAATAGAAAAATAAATGAGAATCCAAATTAGAATCAGGGTTTATTACCAAGTGGGTTTAAACACACACAGGGAATTTGCTTTGGTGTTTTTGTGCAGGTATGAATAGTATAATGTTAAAATATTAAAAACACTAGAAAATGATTGTGAGATATAGATGGATATTTACAATTAGTAGGTGACTCAAAACAGAGACAAGCAACATTTTGAAAAAACAAAATTTATTTGAATTGCCATGAAATGTACTTGTTTGAAGGTTCGGTGTGTATAACTTAGTGTCAGTTAGTGGAGAAGTGGAGAAGATTCAAGATTCAAGATTTGTATTATCAAATGCACAACAATAACATTAAGCAGTTGCTGGCAGTGGAATGCTTGGTCCACAGGCTCTCTTCTAGCAATGCTCAAGTAATTACAACCTAAAAAATAAAATAGAAATAGTATAAAATAAAATAAAATAGATAAAAAATAAAAAATAAAATAAAATAGAAGTTTCATGTTGCAGCTGAACACCCCTGACCTCACCCTCCCCTTCCAAACATGAAAGAGAACCTGTGGTGGACGTCAGTTGTGATAAAAACTCAAAAGGTTTTTAGTTTGTCCAGTTTAGGCCACTGTCAAAAACATAACGAGGACCCACTCCCGATTTAAATATGAAGTATTCAAATATAAAGGGCCCATTCTAGGGTAAAGCAAACAACAATTAGTACAATTTAGATGAAACACACTTGTGAAAATATCACTGGGATTATGTCATATTTAATTTCTGCAAATAGATCCCTTTCCCCTTAATCTTACACACTGAACCTTTAAGCTAAACTATACAAAGCCGGGCAGTTTTATTCATACAGCACGTTTCATACACACAAAGGGAGTTGGTTTGAAACCATGTTCAAGCAAAAATATAAACAGACAAACAGTACAAATTAAGCAGATAGAACTTTGTAAAATAATATAATGCAATGATGGGTTGACCTTTTAGAATAGATTAGTTAAACGCACTGGTTTAATATCAATTCTCAATGTAACATTTCAAATATAATAAAAGCTTTTGGGATTTTATTTTGGTACGCAAACCTTCAGTGTTCCGGTGTCTGTACGTTATCTTGACGCAGATGTTATTGCGTCCGACTGATGCGGATCCACATCGACCAAAGCAATTCGATGGACAGCATTTACGGCCAATCAGAAATTACAATGTTTAGCAGGACACCGCCTCCTCTCTGGAGTGATTGGAAAAAAAAAACAAGACAAGATGTGTAAATTGTCTGTTTTTGTATAACTCAAGTAGAGTTCGATTTCCTTTATTTGTTTTTACTTTATTTAAAATGTGGATTTTAAAAACAGTGGCTTTAACCTTGCAGGTCTGAGAATATGAGAGATTTGGTTCCAGCTCAAATCAACAGCAGGTGATTTTCTTTTCTTTGAACCTGAGGGGCTGTTAAGTTGTTAATAAGTGGGATCCCCCTGCTGAGGTCTGAGATTTATTTGTAGAGTCTAACACTACACAGACACACACACACCCACACCCACACCCACACCCACACCCACACCCACACCCACACACACGCATGCACACACAAACACCCTCACACACGCACCCACACTAATATTCAGGTGTTAACTAATCCCACTGGAAGCTGACCAAGACAATTACATCCAACCACTGCCTTTCGACAGCCTTCAACCAGATTGTAATTTTGTCATTTGTAAATTGTCTATTTGAACAGTTTAACAATAAATACATAGAGAGTTAATACATAGGGGGAGGCAGCAGTGGGCGGATCTTAAAGACGGTTAAGTTTACCCAAAACAGAAAATGTGAAATCAACATGACTAACTACAAGAGTCAATGAATTAATAACATAACATGTATGATAAAACAATAATAATATCCAAATAACAGCTAAATATGTGTGTTGTGTTGTTGATGTGCATATGTATTCACAGGCAGCACGAATGTGAGTGTGTGTCGGGGGTTAAAATGTCACACTCATGCATTGACTCATCTACTTTGACAACAATACATGAACAAATCTTATCTAACAGCAGTCAATTTGTCTTTTAAGCATCATTATATGTATAGATATTTTACAAGGTTTGTGTTCTGAAACTGGATGTTGACCTTGGCCTGTACTCATTGAGCATTCCTCCAGTTTTACAGATGTTCATACGGATCAGACTGAAGAACCAAAACACTCAGAAACACAATCAGTCAAATACAATAGAATAATAGAATATGGAATTGTTTCTTTTATACATCACATTCATGCTGGCAGAGGCATCAATTTAGTTTAGTGACTTGCTGAATAACACTATAACATGTGGAGGGGGGAGTAGGGAATCAAACTGCCTCTCTGTCATAGCACCTCCATGATTGATAGTACTGTATATCAGTGTACAGGAGAAGGTGCTCTATCTGTCACGTGTCACAAAACAGTGAAAGATAATCATCACATTTTACAACAGTGAAAGGTGATACCCCAAATGTATTTTTACATTTAAAATCAAATAAGTCTGAAAAAAGCTGCACATCAACACACAGGAGAAGCTTGAACCATGAACTGTTTAAGAGTTTTACCTTACAATGAACTTATATCATGACTAAATTATATAGCTTGTTTTAGTATCATGACACATTTTGATGTCATATCTGCAAACCTATGCGTTCCATAAATGATGGCAGTGGAACAAGCTCCCCAATGACATCAGGATGGCAGAAAGTCTACACATCTTCCGCCGCAAACTAAAAACACATCTTATCTGATTATACCTTGAACAAAAAAAAGTGTGATTTAGTAGCACTTTTATGGCACTTACCTATAGAACTTTGTAGTTTGGCTTTCCTGAAGAAAATTCTACTTTCTTGATTCTTGTCGTTCAGGGTTCGTACCCTCATGGTTGAATGCACTTATTGAAAGTCGCTCTGGATAAAAGCGTCAGCTAAATGTATTGTAATTATATAATGTGTGTGGGCAGGAAGTGTTGTTAGGCATTGAGATGACTTTTCCAGGCTCTTTTCAGACTTTCATGCTTGTATATCAGTAAATGCAGCAACATCTAAATATAGTTATCTTTAATAATGTCTTTTCTGAATATAAAACATTATATATATCTTGTTTGGTTATAAATATTGTCCTTGTCCACTAAAAGAAGAAAATGCTTTTCATTTAAATGAAGGAAATTATGTACAGATTGTCAAGCTCTTACTCTAAACTGGCCTCATTAAATATGGGGTAGCGGTGAACATTTACCATAAATAGATAAAGCACTCGATTGGCAAGAGGCCTAAAATAATAAGAGCAAAAATACTTGTGCGGTCAATAAAAAAATTAAAACATGAAAACATAAACTAAATAACAATATTTGAAATTGTTTTGCCTTGTTTTCTGGATGGTGCCATTGAATGGTAAAATTTGTTTAAATTAACAAATTATTGAGGGTTGCGTTGATTTGAAGCCTGCAGCTCTTGCAGACACATACAATCCCACACACGCACACAAGAATACACACACACGCACACGCACACACACACACACACACAAACGAATACACCCACACACACACACACACACACACACACACACACACACACACACACACACACACCAGGATCCTTGCATATTGAAGGCACAGCAGACAGTGTGCCTCTGACAGGTGAAGTGTTGGAAATGTCTGGGGGTCCCCGGTGCTTTCTGAAAACATGTCATGCCCTGCTTGGCTTTGTCTTCCACTTTACATTTTCACGGCAGCTCAACACAACAATCACAGCTTTGCATGTAATCAGAATATCACAACAATGAGAATGGCCTAGTTCCGATGCTGGGGAGAGAGGGTGGGTGACAGAAGCCACCCTAATCCCCAAACTGCTGTCTGCACCGCGCACAGTTCTGAACTCACTCTCACCCTACTTCTCCCCGAGCGGGAGTCATGGCTGCCGAGCCGGTGACACGCAGCCTCCTCTTCCTCGGGGCCATTTTGGACTGGTAACCATGGAGATGTGGGTCATGCAGCGATGGCAGAGAGAGGAGAAAGAGGAGACTCGTGGCTGGTGGTGGAGTCGGAGCACTGCAGGCTGCTGGAGGAGGGAGCAGCAGCGGTAGCAGAGGACGACCATAAACTCTCATTATATCTGGGTCACTGGGATGCTCCAGCTGCAGCGAGCAGACAAGACGCTATTATGCAAGAAGAGGGATGCTGGGAGTCGTGGGCACGGGCGCTTATAGTTCCTGTTAGTGAGCATATGTCAGGAGGCTGCATGGTGATGGAACATGAGACCAGCTGAGCTCTGCTTTGTCAGCTCCAGAACATGCTGTTGTTTTGGTGCCAGCATATACTAACACAACCATTGTGAGCCATGTTGTAGGGTGTGTTACTGTTTATCATATTGTGTTACAAATACGGCTCTTTCATTGGACATTTTCAGAGGGGGGCCAGAATGAGCAATACCCAAATTACATAAACCAACAACATCTTAGGTCGATGTGACCTGAATTATATTAGGAAGAAAGTGTTCATATTTTAATCAATATCTATATTGATCACGATACATGTCACATTATTATTTAATTTAGATTTAAGGTCTTATTTCTTCTTTTCTTAGGTGAAGGTTATTGTTTCAAAATGACAAACCTGAGGTCCATAAATGACATTGTAATACCTCATCAGTGTATTTACACAATGCACAAGCATCACATCATTATATATTGGAGTTTTGTTGTATAGATGTTGATTCAAATCCATTCTGTCGATAACTATTGACATTGCGTTGCAGCCCATCCCCAAATCAGCTACATGTAAAAACAAATGGGGGGGCCATTTTTTATTCTTGAAAAACACAGATTTCTAAACACCTCGTTTTCCCCTCAGTGCAGGAGGAGCAGCTGTGTTTGGAGGGACAGCATTCGCCTCACACATCTACAGGTCGGTTTTAAAAAGCTCCGTTATACAGAGGAACCTTCTGCTGTGCAGCGTTAATGGAAGACAAGTTGTAGGCCATGTTGTTGTGTCTCCTCCATTGTCCGTGACCACCGTGCACCCCACAACCCCCCCAGAACCCCCCCCCCCCTTTCTTTCGCTCGTTGGATTCGGGGATTCGTGATTGGCTGGGACGCGCTGTTAGTGACGTCACCGCCCCAGCACCCACTCATCGGCGGACTGGGGCGTTGTTCTCCTGCATCTCATTTGCGGCGTGGGTTGGGGGGGCGATTTTTTTTTTTCTCCATCTGCAAAACTCCACTCGGGTTCCAGAAAAAAAAAGAAAAAAAATCGGGAGTGAATTTCCCTTTTTCTTTTTTTCAGTCCTTCCGCCACAGATTTTTTCCGCGTCTCCTTCTGCTGCGGTCTCCTCTCGCGTCGCGTTGTGTGTTTCTTTTTGCGCAGAAAAAGGAGGTGTCGCTCGTGTGCGTGCGTGCGTGTGTGTGTCTCTTTTTTTCTGGGGGGAAGCAGGAAGCTTTGCGGTCTTTGTTCATTCATTTGATCGGTCGGGCTCCTTTTTGTTGGACCGAGAGAAAGCATGGGAGCGCAAACCTCCAAAACCGCTGGGAAAGAGGACGTCGCGGTGGAAAAGCCCGCAGAAGGTGCGGCCGTGGCGGCGAAGACGAACGGACAGGTCGGTGGAAACATGTTTGATTCCCGGTGGCGATGCGTGGAGTCGAGGTTTTGCACCCGCACGCTCACCCGGCGTTTAGGGGAAAGTGGCCACATGTCGGATCCATTTTCACCGGCGAGCGCTTTGTCTCAGTTTGACGCTGTGCGCTGCGCCACTTTGTTTGCAACGCAATTATTTCCACGCGGTTTAAACGCTTTAATTGTCGCGTGCTTGCGTTTTGCATTTCTGAAATATGGGGATTTAATAAGTTAATCTAACGACTAATGTTTCTGACTGAGATTAATTCAAATGTAATTTTTCAAATTCCTCTCCAACATTTCAAATCGTTTGCACTCGAATGTTTTCCTCGGATTCAGGCGCAGTTTGTGCAGATTTGGTTTTTCGGTCGCTCCCACTGAGGCATGGCCATCTTTTTTCCTCTAAAAAAAGATACCACGCCTTTGTTGCCGGGTTCAAGAAAGAACGCACGTTTTTGTGCACACGCACCCCACACAATCAATGATTTATACCAAGTGCACATTAAAGTGCGTGAGGTTTATTGATTATTTGACGTTAAATGCGTTTTTGTTGAAAACACGGGGCGTTAAAACAAGATTTAAATTCCCCAAATTCCCATCTTGTTCCCATCGTCTCCACATCGAACGCCACCTCCAGGATCCCTGCGGTACTGCAGTCTAACCGAATAGCCTACTGCCGAAAGCCCCCAGATCTGTCGTCACTCTCCTGGTAACAGATGCTGCTGCAGCTTTAGGGTCATTTTTTTCTATTGGTTACTACCAGTCGGCGCATATAATTAAATGTGAGCACGCCACATGTTGCAGGTCTTAGTCTTGCACCCACATGTGCAAACGTAGACCAGCGTCTGCCACTCCCTTTATTAAATTGAAATGGCCTGTTGATGCATTTGTGGAGGAATTAAATGTATGTTGTTCTTTTCCAGGAGAACGGCCACGCCAAAACCAATGGAGATGCCTCTCCGACTGCGGAGGAGGCCAACAAAGCTGATGTCCAGGCCAATGGCAGCACTCCAACCGAGGAGGCGCCCAAAGAAGAAGGCGAGAAAGTAGAGGGTGCCGAGGCCAACGGAGAGAAGGAGCCCGAGGCCACTAACGGGGAAGCCTCCGACAAGCCGGAGGAAGGCACTCCATCCACCAGCGAGGACGGCAAGCAGAAGAAGAAGCGCTTCTCCTTCAAGAAACCCTCCTTCAAGCTCAGCGGCTTCACTTTCAAGAAGACCAAGAAGGAGTCTGAGGAGGCTGCAGAGGAAGGAGCAGCAGCAGCCGCAGAGCCAGTGGAGGGAGAGAAGGAGGCATCAGAGGAGGCAGCTGCTGAGGAGGCCAAGCCAGCCGAGGCAAGTGAGGAGGGAGCCAAGGAGGCTGCAGCTGAGGAGCCAAAGCCAGTGGAGGAGGTGAAGGCAGAGGGAGAAGTAGCAGCAGCCGCAGGAGGTGGAGAGGAGAAACCAGCTGAGGCTTCACCCGCTGAGCCAGAGACGGCAGCCAGTCCAGAGGCCGCCCCTGCCGCCGCCGCCGCCGCCGCCGAGTAATCCTGCTGATCAAGACACCAGAATGAAGGAGATGATGGAGCCCGTCTGAAGGAATGCGAGGACTTGTCTAAAACCAGGGATTTTTTTTTGTTTAATTTTTTTGTTGGTGTTTTTGTTTACTATTCTGCAACCACCCCGTCCACAATGGCTGCAATGTCCGTGGCAGTGATGGACAGGAGGTGTACTGGCGAGTGTGCTGCTTCTTCACTGCTCATTGGTGCTTGCATTTGTGACGTGGGTGAGTGTGAAAGTGCGAATGTGAGTGTGAGTGTATTATTTTTTTTTTTTTCTACATGAAACCATGACTGTGTTGACACGTTGCTGAATTTGACATATTTAATCTTAAGTATTTGGTGCTGGGCAATTGGATGTAGCAGCTAAAGCTGTGTCTGCAAGATGTGACACATTGTGATCTTTTTTAAAGGGAAACCAAGTCTTACATGTTGTCTTTGCAGTGCACAGTTGTTTACAATTCTTAAAGCTCGACGCTCCTGTGGACACGACCATTCCTGAATGAACTAGACTTAGTTAACTGTCAAAAACAATAGATGCTCATCACTTTCCATTTAGATTTCCACCATTTCAAAACTCTGTAGTAATGCACGTTGTATAGACTTTGATATTACTGGTTTTATGACTGAGATGTACCTAAATGACTGAAGTTTTTAACAGATTACCCATTGTAAATGAAGTTTTTTTCTTGTTTTTCACCATTTGTAAGATTGAATAAAATTGGGAGATGTTTTAAGCAGATTTTTTGCATCAAGCTGTGATGACTACACCACTTCAAATCGACGCTACAAAAAAGCACAAAAACGAGGGGCCAGGGGGCGCTAATCTTTGAGCAGCATCTTTTTTTGTACATAATGAGGCTTCACTTTATTCGATGTGGAATGTAACATTGCCGACAAAGTGTTCCGTTTGTTTTTTCTGTGAGCACTGAAGAATAAAGGACTGAAGTGTGAATTGGCTCATTTTGTTTATCGTGTGAAGTGAATATAAAAACATTCCTCACATTAATACCCGTAGCTGTAGTTACTGTGATTTCTCTTCAGATGGAGAAATGCACCCCATGGATTCTTGGGCTTATAGCTCCCTCATGTGGTAAAATACTGAATTGATAAAAGACATGGGTCAATGGAGTCTAAACTCTATAAATGAGATGCAGTAACTTCTCACACTGAATTATAAATGGGGTGTGTAATTGCAATAATTAGCTTTAAATAATGAAAGTACATACAAAGGGGCAAAATATATCCAATATTTATCAAATCCAAAACGGCATGTGACTGGCCTGTTTTGAGCCTTTTCCTATATTGAAAATCCAATACTTTAAATCATTGATTTGAATTTGAGCTCACACAGACAAGGTGAAAATAGGAAGAGTATGAAATTCACAAGTAATATCTGAGCCTTAAAACGAAGGGAATACATCCTTAAACCATTTTCAAATCAATAAAACAAATGAATAAAATCTAAAATATAGGATATAAAGACTAAACACTTGAAGAAAATAGTCAGCAGCGTTCCACAAGAGAACACCTTCACCACAACCTAAAAAACATGATAGTCACAAACATGTTCTTTCTCTAAACCAGCCTCATTTGCATTGATGCATCGTGAGATGTGTTTTCTGCCTTTCTGTAGTTTTGAGGCAATGATTCCTAAAAGAAACCAAAGCATAACTATGTGATGATATCCTGAGGTTTGACCTGCGTCTCCTTCAATCACAGAGCTGCTGCTTTTTACACCATAAACTACACCGTTTGAAACAAACACATTTATGCCGTCTGGTGATGAAGCTGCCGAAAACCGCTGCAGCCAACCCGACTGAACCGGTGCCTGCGCTCCCCATCACCGCGCTGGGATTCCTTCCATGAAACCACCGGGATCTTTCCAAGAATAGAAGAGATTGCAACAAACCTGGCTGTTTTTAGACGCCCACAGCTGCAGCACTACAGACATTTCAAACCCAATTATTTCCTTTGCACTCATATTTACCCTGTGTGCTGCAGCTCTAGACACCGCAGGAAGGGTGTGTTTTACACATACTCTTTCTATTTTTGCTTCCTGGTCATCACATCCATCCTGGTCAGGCTGTTGAGGCCTTTGCTTCCCATTCCGTCTCCCATGCTCAAATGCCATCCCATCATGCCACAGTCTCCATCCTCCTCAGGGTGTCTTCATACACCAGCTTGTTCCTCAGAGCATTCAAATAAACACAGATGAGTGAACCCTCCAAAAAACAAATATATTCCAAAGTGAAATGCTCGTAAGTGAAGCAGATTATTTTGGAGTGTGGCTTGTGGAGTTGACCAGAGGCAGCTCCCCGTCTGGGCTCCCGTGGCCCCACCTCTCGCACTGACCACATCTCTGAGTCCCCTCAGCTGTAAGTCCCCAGTGGTTTCCTTCAACCAGCTTCCTCTCCGTTCAGTCCCCGGGGCCCCTCACCTAACCACCACCTCCCTCTCCCTCCCAGGGCAGATCAAACAGCTGCTGCCCGGCCAGAGGACCATCCCTGTCCCTCGTCCACACGCCAACTATTTTCAGCACACCAACATCCAGACTCGCACGGTAGAAACGTTTTTGTAAACTTTGGCTGCCAAACAGAAAACCCGTAGCCATCATGTGGGCAGAAGATTCATAAATTATGATCCTCATCCATCTCAGTTTCCTAACTGGACCCAGTGCTGGATTTCATAAGGCCCCATGTCAACTGGTTAAACCAATAAAGTGGACTAGGCACTTAGTTGTATATATTCATTTCTTGTTCATATGAAGCAGGTTTCTAATAAGTCTAGTAATGTTATTTTGATTCTGTTCCTTCTATTCTTCTACCTCACAAGGTAAATATTTGGCTGTGTTTCTAGTTGCATAAGGTGAATATGAAATGATATCTTTGAAGTTCCAATAATGACAAAGCATTGTGAACCTCAAAAATAGGGTGCCTTCTTACAGGAAAAAAAATACTTTTACCGGCCACAAAACATGCTATCAAATGTTTTAAAATGCAATTACACAATAATACAACATTTAATAATATCCATCCAGCCATTCATCCTCTATAATGCTTATATTTAAAGTGTTGTAGTCAAGCTGAAGTCAATCCCATGCTGACATTCGGTGAAAGACAGGGTTCACAAGATTGCCAGTTTACCCCAAGGCCGACATATATAGAGACAAACAACCATTCACACTTACATCATAATACAATGACCTGAAAGGTGTGTGTGGCTTTTGCAAGATGAGTACTTTGACTTTTAATATAACATATAAAAAATAATCGTTCTGGATATATACACCGAAAGTTAGACAATACCCAGGTTTGAATGGGAAACTTTGTTTTTCTCCTTTTCTGTAATTGTTCATTTGCTATATTTATTGGTATTTTTGGAGTATCTCAATATTGTGATGCTCTAAGATGTTGTGCTTTTTTTGATTTATTTACATATGACTCGGAAAGTCTGCACTGATCATGTGCCGGCTCACCTGTTTTAACCTGTAAGCATGTTTCATAACTGGTTAAATAGCCTTGAGGTTACTTTTGATTGAGCATTACTGCTTTAACATCTGTACCAAGATAGTTAATTCTACTATTGACACAGACTCAAGAAAATATGTTCAGTAATATGACACCTAAGTGAAGTATTATTTCCATCAGCTTATCATACAGGGATGGTATCACCTATGTGGCTCAGGGGATGACATTTCACCATCTATTCTTAATGGTTTACAATGAACTTATTTATATTTTTGCAGCAAAATACTTTCACTGGTCTTTTCTTTGTTACTCAGGGGAGCTGATTCTGTGTTGCAAAGGGAAGTAAGCGGATGTAATTATTAGTTTGTGACTAGTTGCAAAAATATTGTGCGGCCACAAACTGTTATAATGTGTTGAAGTGCCCAGGAAGAGGAAATCAGTGTAACCCCAGTGCATGAACAGGGTGGTACCAATAAGTCATTTGTCTTTTCTCATTTACCATTTAAAAAGTGCTCTTGAGACAAAACGTATGTTAAGACATCTTTTATTTTTGGTCACTATGTTTTACATGACATAATGCCTGTTCAGGGATATAACGATGTTGAGGTTAAACAAAAGCTGTTTGTATGACAGAATTTGACTGACTAATTTCATCATAACGATTAATTTGACCGTCACCATTTCACAATATTCAAGTCATGTACAAGGACAACAGTTACAACATGTTGCACAGACAGTATTTGTGTACTTTTGAAGATTATTGGTCATCCGAACAAAAAACAAGGTTGTACAAAAACAAACAAAGAAACAGACAAACACTTAATTAAGTCTAACCAGTTGAAGTCAGTATAAAAGAAACAGAGTGGAAAAGAAAAAGTCATGACACAACACAGTTGTAACGCCTCCATTTCACATGCCGTCTCCATTACAAAAGCTCACTGGTACCTTTGTGGATTGCTTCCCCCATCCCTGATCACATGTTTTCATAAATTAGTTTTCCTTCTTCTAAGCACCCATTTCTTGTAGATTTCAAGTCGATATGCTACTACTCCTCAAAGAACTGTTAACTGCCTGTCTGTTTGGTTGAGGGGAAATTAACAGAGAGTCTACTTTAATTTGAGAAATAGATTGCAATTTTAGTTGGTTGGCTTTTGGGAACTATTGTATCAACTTATCACGTTGAAGCAATGAGGAACCCAGAGAAAGAGCAGTGGACATTTTCGGCCGCAAAGACACCATTGGCCTCATCATCGGGGATCTGAATGTAAACTGTGTCCTGCTCGTCAAGCAAGAGGACGGCACTGCCGGACATCTGGTCCAGGAAGCCCTTGCTGTACTCATCATAAGTGAACATAACAGGCTGGCCATTCTTGTACAGAGCAACCAGAGCATTGGCTCCATTGACATGGATGCTGTAGGAGAAATAGTAAACTCCAGGAATCTGGCAAGTGAAAATGCCAGACTCAGGGTCATAGTGATTCTCAGCATTGTACACTATCTGGTCAAACTTAATGGGGCTGCCAGCAGCTGGATAAGGGGTGGCCAGAGAAGCAGTGAAAGCAGACATGGGGGACTTGACCATGACCTCACCGTAGCCTTTGCCCTTCTCAAACATAACCTCACCAGGGGGACCTGGGGCACCAGGAGGTCCAGCTGGGCCAGCTTCTCCATCAACACCATCAGCACCAGGCAGACCAGGGGGACCCTGTGGTCCGGGGATACCCTTAGCAGCCAACCCAGAAGGCCCAGGGGCACCAGGGAGACCTGGATGTCCCTTAAGACCGGGAACACCAGCAGGACCTTGAGGACCACCAGAGCCTGTGGCACCTGGAGCACCATCAGAACCAGAAGCACCTGGCTCACCTGCACGGCCAGGATGACCTTTGGGTCCAGCAGGGCCGGGAATACCGGGGGAACCTGGGGTACCTGGGGCACCTACATCACCTTTGGTGCCTGTTGCTCCACTGCCACCTCTGGGTCCAGGAGGACCAGCAGCACCTGGGTAACCCTGCTTACCTTGGAAACCTTGTACTCCCTGATCCCCCTTGTTTCCCTTAGATCCCTGAGCTCCAGTTGCACCTGTGTCACCTTTGGGGCCTGCAGCACCAGATTCACCTGAGAAACCTCTCTCACCCTGAGGTCCAACAGGACCAGTAGAACCAGTAGCACCAGTGGCACCAGTATATCCTGTATGACCTTGCTCTCCCTTTGCACCTGTGGCACCAGTGCCACCTGGGGCTCCCCTCTCTCCCTTTTCTCCATTTGCTCCTGGCTTTCCATATCCTGGGACTCCAGGTGCACCAGTGGCACCAGCAGGTCCTTGATGGCCTTTAGGGCCAACTGAACCGGGCATACCTGGGGCACCATTATCACCTGGTTTCCCTGGACTACCTACACCTGGGGCACCAGTGTGTCCCTTAGGTCCCTGTGGTCCCATGGGACCAGTGGCACCATCTCTACCTGAGCTACCTGACTTTCCTGGCTCTCCGGGGGCACCTGTCCTACCTGGCTTTCCAACTCCAGCAGCACCTGGTTCACCTGATGGGCCCATAGCTCCTTCAGGTCCTGTCTCACCCTGTGGTCCAGGAGCTCCCACCCCTCTATCTCCCTTTGCACCTGGCAGTCCAGGGATACCTGGGTGTCCCTTCATACCAGACTCTCCTCTAGGTCCCATTGGTCCAGGAAGACCTGAAGATCCAGGCTTTCCAGAAGCAGAGAGGCCAGCGGGGCCGGGGATTCCAGGAGAACCTGGTGCTCCCCTAGGTCCCTGAGAGCCATGGGCTCCAGTGTCACCTTTCTCGCCATTTTGTCCAGGGCTGCCAGGTTTGCCAGGTCCACCAGGGGATCCAGGTTTTCCAGCAATGGAGCGGCCGGGAGCTCCAGGAGGTCCTGGAGGTCCCTCGGGTCCAGTCAGGCCTTCAGCACTCTCACCTGGGGGACCAGGAGGGCCAGCAGGTCCCTCAGGGCCGGGCTCACCTGCAGGGCCAGGTTCACCAGGCACGGACACCACTGTGAAGAATGAAAGAGTGAGCATCATCTGTACCACCATACAGACAAAACCACTAACACAAGTGAAAGCAGTCCTCAGTTGTGTCTTACTAAAATGAATATACTATATATTTACTTTCATAATATTTTGATTAGTTTGCTTATGCTTTGTGTGTTGTTCCCTGAGAAAAATGGTGTCGGCAGAACATTTGTTTTTTGATTATTACCTAATTTGATGGTATTTTATTACTGAGGTGGGTCAAGTTTTGTTCCTATCAACAAATCCTGTACTTTTGAGGAATGGCCGCATGGAGCCGATTCACTGATGCTTCCAATCTTATCCATCAAAGTCTTCTTATAAATGTTAAAAAATTGCCTACTTCTATATTTTATTTTTTTGTTTTCTTATTCTTAAAATACAAATATTTAAAGCGTGCTGATGATAAAGCTGGAGAGAGACCTGTGGGGCTTGTTTGTGAACCAGTGGGTCCAAATGAGACGGAGTCCTTTTTATTTGTTGCCTTGATGTGGTCACATGTGTAAAAGGCTCACTCCTTGGCGAACTGTTTGGATAAAGCCAAACAGATGTTTCTACTTCTGTGCGAAGCAGGCACACCCAAACAAACCACACTGCTGGGTGACTGGACTGTAATTGACAGTGTCAACCTAAAAATAATTCACTAACAGCTACTTTCTCAAATAGAAATAGCAGTAAAACTTCCTTTTTTCAGCAACAGCAACTTTTCATATTTTGCAATGCATTTTCACCCACACTCTAGACCAGACCATATTTATTTTTTTGTTCATGTAATAGATTTCTGCAAGACTCTGAACATTGTAGAAATTTGGATATTGTTCTGCTCTTGTTAGAGAATCGTATTTTAAAGCAATCTTAATGTATGTTAGACAATAACTGAAATGTGCTTTGTATGAAGCAAATAACTTGCAACATTTACTACTACATTCACTGAAAAGAGAGTAAATAAATAGCAGATTTGATATAAATGCGTTAAATACAAAGTAGTAGTAGAAGTAGTCTTATACATTTGTGCTCCTTAAAATATTCAGTTTCAATAATCTAAACCAGCACAATGGAAATTCTGTACCAGAGTTCAGACAGTTATAAACACATAAAAAAAATATTAAGAAATAGTTTCTATTGTGATATCTGTCATGATCGTAAAATACAATTAAAGTTGTAAATGTGTTTGCCTTAAATGAATAAGAGGAAAATTGAGTATTAAAATAAAAAGGAATTCTGAAATGATGTTTGCATCAAATCCTAGGACTTCCTGAAGAATGAAACTGCAAAGCTCTGCTCTGAGTCAATCTCCTGGTGTTCAGATTCCAGATCTAAATGGACTGTGTGATTGGAGCAGCATGCATGCTGCTGCAGCCAATCAGAGCACAAGGAGGTTTCAGAGCTACTGGAGTTGTATTTTCAGTGTAAAATGCAACTGGCTGTGGCTAACATCCGTCTGGCTACTCATGCTGCTTCCCAAACACCACAAAGATGCTTAATCCCTCGCAGAGGTAAGACAGGACTATGTTGACATGTTCCTCAATGAAAAATAAGTCTTAAGGGGAAAAGATCTTAACTTTAAAGGCTCAGTTTGTGAAAAATAATGTGATAAAGAAACTTTTAGAGTTAGGAAGTTGAGCTTTTCTTACCCTGGCTCTTCACAGAGTAGGGCTGATACTGAGGGGCGGCCTTCACCATCTTCTTCACCACGTACCGCTCTCCATGGGCGGCCGTCAGGGTCACCACAAGGAGGAGGATGCTCGCTACACGCATGTCCATCTTGCAAGGTCAAATCTGCAGGGAGAAGAAGAGGAGCAGTCAGCACAAGTGTCTACAGGAAGGTTCAGTTTTCTCTCTTTTTAAAACAGTTTTTACAGCTAAGTGCATGTGTTACACAGCTTCATAGAAATGCAATAAGCTGCACATAAGATTGGAAGTAGTTGTAGCTAAAGTTTTGATTTAGTTAAAGCATCCTGGAATACTGATGAAGCCCGAAGCTTCCCCCCATTCCTCCTTAGCCTGCCTGGGCCTACACAAAGCCTGGATGTTGCCTGAGCTCATCCAGAGATAGAGCAGAGAAGAAGAGGAAGAGAAAAACACAAACATACCGGCTTCCAAAGAAGGTGAAAAAACAATGTCTTCAGCACCAGTGATGCCTCTGGTGCCTCTGTATATCCTTGGGGTAGGAGCACAACTGAGGATATGCTGCCTCCCAGTACAATGATGTGGGTATTTATACCATATCTGCCCCTCGCATCATCACAAAAAAAAAAGGAGCCCCCACCACGCAAGTACCTCCCTCCTCGGTTCAAGGCTGTAATTAGCAGACAGATCTGCCCAAAGCGGGGCATGACACATCAGGATGCCTCCATGTCTTGAATATCCAGACACATGATTACCTCTTATTTCAGCTCTTCTTTCTGAACTTTGAAAATAGTCGTGTTTTAGGCCGAAACACAAAAATAAACGAATGAATGAATGGAGCACTGCACAGAACCGACAAAACATTTTCTCTCCCACCCTTGTTCCATTTATATTTACAAGGGTCCAACATTAAAACTTTATATGCTCGGGGCATGTTTATATTAATGGATGTTTATAGGGGATCTCTGAAAATAGTCACCAGAATGGCAGAGGTACCTGTGCGGCTACACAAAGACCGCATTGAGGATGTACAGGACCAGAGTGCAAATTTACATGGAGACTCGCTTTCACCTGTCCTGACCGTCTGGGCTGCTTCATGCCCGCCATGATAAGGTAAACAGGGGAAGTGGTGGACGTTGTTGCACGGATGACAAGAAAAGACGGAGATTTTAGACGTCTTAGATCGAGAGAAAATAATCCTGTTTATTTCCAAAGCAACACCGACACCATATTTAGTTTTTTATTATTTATTTCTTGTTATTATTTGTGTCAGTGTGGCTAACAGGGGACAAAGTGGCCTTGATTTCACTCTCTATTTCAGGACAAACATTTTTCTTAGGTTTGTGTAATTGAACTAATAAAACTATATAAGGAGCCACTGGAGGAGACATTTGCTGCCGGTTCGTTGTGAATGCAACCTTCTGTCCTAAGGCCCTCGTGTGCACTACTCACGTTGGGACACCAGAGGGCAGGTTTTTACTGTGCCACCGCAGCCCCTCCACGGAGCAAACAAGCCGCTGCTCCTGCTGTGAAGAAGAAGAAGAAGAGGGCTCTGCCTGCTGTGGTCACTTGATATTTTTGGCCCCCTCAGTGTGTATATACATCATCGGAGGTTTCAGGCCTTTTTCCACAATTACAGCTGGTTTGTGTCACAATGTTGTATTTCCTCAATCAGCTCCATCCTCCAGTATTATCCTCCCTCGCCCTCACCCTCCAGCTCGCCTTGCTTACTCTGAGATCCTCCGACTGTAATTTCTCAATTCCAGGCCAGCCACATAGGAAATGCATACACCCAAATAATCACATGTTCTGGAACGGGCGAGTGGCCTTAAACGATGTGTAGGGTACTCTGTGTCCCATCCCAGAGTCGACCGGAACATGGGAGTGTTTGTGGTACATGCTCTTCCTGTGTTCATATGATATATATACTGTGCATCCCGCTGACGGCATGTGTGTATTTGCAGAAAAGACTGCGATGAGTCGCACAATTGAGGGCTTCAACCATGTTTCTATATGAAGCGTCTTCTCTACACATTAGTGTGACAGCCATCCCTCACCAGGGATATGATTAAAGATGCTACAACATGAAGCTTGTGTGAACCCCATACCATCTTCTTTTTTTTCTTTTTTTTTTTTCAAATTAGAGCAAATTATCTGTAATTTTCCTAAGTGCTACCTTCTCTGACTTATAGCTCCTCATCATGTTTGGCAAGTTTTGTTTAAGTTTCTCTCTTCCTGTCAAGTAAAAACAAAATGAAATTTGTGATCTTCATTTTTAACTGTTATAAATTTTGACAGGAGAGATGATTCACTGTGAAGAGGTGTGGTACATGCACATGTGACATAGGAGAACCAGGGCCGTGCAAAGACATTTAGAGGGGCAGGGGGCACATGGAACAAGATTTTGAAAACACTGTACACCAACACAGTTTTTCAGCATTAACCACTGAATTATAGCAACAAACATCATACTGTCTAATTCCACAAACATCTGTGTGTTTATATGAACACAGATCTCAAAAACTTTCAACTGTCCTACGCCCTCAGATAAACTACAGCAGCGGTCTGTACGTGAATCAAACTCCAAATCACTGCCAGAACACTTAGATAATTTCATTATTTACCACAGACAGCCACACAGCAAAGCTGCTGATCTTCGACATGGCAACAATATTCATAGAATCATACACACATACAAATTTTATTTCACATGTTTGCTTTTACTTTATCAGCTGAATAATAAAATCCTGTTTACCCGAGTACCAAGCAGCGGGAGCTTCCTGTTTTGATGAGCTACTGGTAAACACCACACCACACGATGCTGGTGCCACCAGTTTTATATATATTTTCTAGTTATACTATATTATTTTAAAATCTCTGTATGCCGGAGCCCCGAGTGGAGGCCCAGGGCATTCCGCTTTTAGTCAGATTGAGATGAAATGACAGAGCAAGGGAGGGTGGGGTTAGGACTTTATATGTTTATAGGTTCCGATAATTTCAGTTTATTTATGTTTTTTCAAACATGGTTAAACCACTGCAGAAGAGGTTCTCCGTTTTCAGTCCAAATGTGCTCAGAACAATGAATCTTCTCTTTATGCAAAGAAAAAAACAAACAGCAAAACTTACATCTGTAAAGAGGAAGAAACATCCAAGCAGTGGCCTTGGAACTAGAGTAAACTTTGGATGTTGTTTATAACCTTGCAGCATATTTTGTATTTTCTAAACTCGCCACCATGCTCAATCGAACACGACTTTGTGTCCTTGTCCTTGTACTGGCAGAGGTGAAGGCTGTGAAAGTGCACGACCCGGCCCGTCTCTGCTCGGCTCATTATGGCGCCGCAGAGGCTTGATGTGGTCGTCAGGGCTTATTGTAATAACCATTAGGAATTAGGTTAACAGCCTCTAGCTGAAGGCGGTGACGCAGCTTTTCTGTTATATTGAAGAGAGCCTCTCACTGTAAAACACACACATGCTTTCAGTTTCATCTCACTTCACACACTTGATAACATAGAGTAATTTTTACTGAGTTCAGACAAGGCGAAACATGGTTAATTATGAGTGAGACACACCCAAAGTCTCAGAGAAAGCTGCTCAGCCTCTTTCAGCGTTCTGTTCATTGTAAATTTTGTGTTACGCTTGTTGGTGAAAGTTAATATGTAGAAGAATATTTTGAAGCAAAATGATCATGTTTTCCAAGCGGTAAAATTGAAGACAAAAACATGCATGGGAATCAGTGACAGGGCAAAAATGTCCTCGTCTGATCTTCCTGAAGGACAAACGCTGGCACTGTGAGGTCCAGGTTTTTGTTCAGGCCTGCGTCCATTTTTAACTACAGCCTGCAGATTGGGCTTAATTCCCCAGAAAGCGCTGCTGGACAGTTTTCCTGGCAATGTTTGTGATGTTTGTGCTTGTACTCTGCAATGATAACAGAGTTTGAGGAAAGGCCTTTGCATTTTGTCTGTTTTCGTTCACTCCGCTGGCCAGGAATTGATGTTTCTGGTTTCCTCGCCGTGCTGACTGAGGCTCAACCCACACCCAGGAGGAGAACATAATTGGCGGTTGATGTAAGGGGGGAACTTGACCGAGCACGTGAGTAAGTCAACTGCTAAAGATACACCATCACTGCTGGGATACAAATTTAATGTTTCAATAAACTCCAAGGACCACTAAGAGCTACTTTAAACTTTATGAATGGCAGACTTGACAGGGGCCTGTGTGAGTGATTGTTGGGGAAATTAGAGAGTCCTGAAAACAAACACGAGCCCAAATGGAGCCAGAAGTGTAAAAGTAACTGAAAAATGGTGGTGGTGCTACTGATGGTGGTGGTGGGCGCCAAGTTTTAAGCCCCACAATGGCAGAAAAAATGTTATGGATGAGAAAGTAAACGCTGGGTGTCGTCCAGCAACCCTCAGGTGTGAGTGTGTATGCACGCGGAGCAGTGAGTTGACGTGCAAGCTTTCCTAAGCTTCAACAAACAGTCGGACATTAGTAAAATGCTCAAAGTTTTTTACTTCAGGGTGTTTTATTGTGTAAACACATGAAATGTTCTATGTAATTAAGACGATAAGTTGGAAAATAGTTGGAAATTTGCACCCATGCACCGCTCGTGATGTTATCGCCCGAAACCGCTGTCAGACACGCTCCTGGAAGCCAGAAGTGGCTCGCTGCCGCTCGACCACGTCCAGAGCTGCTCTATCTGATTTGATTTGTTTCTGCTCTCGTAGCTCAATTCGCTGTTAAGTTTATTTCTGGAAAAAGTCTGAGTCAGCCGCTGCTTTTAGGCGTCGTTCGTCGTCCTTGTTTAACCGAGGGAATCAAGAGTTTGAGAGTGGCAGCAGCCAGAAAGTAATTTAACGAAAAGACCTCAGCCAGACGGTTTATGAGGTGCTGCAAAAAATAATTATTGTGGACACGATGCACTACAAAGGTAAAAAGGTCAGAATAACGTATTAATTTTTTTGTTTTGTCCTGAAGCAAGGAAACAATCCCCACTTCTCAGTCATTATGACTTTCCACTCTTCACTCTGGTTCACCTTCAAAAATCCCCAGCAGACAGGCTCCTCGAGGTATCTGCTTATTGTGGGATCTTTTAAAGATATCAAAGCTAAATCAAACCACCTAAATGGGATTTTGGAGCTTAAGTATAGGTGGTGGCTTTCTGTAGGGATAATGACTAATCCGCTACATCAAGCCTGCAAAAAGTTGAGGTTTTACTGTCTGTATCAGGCAGCTTCAGCCGTTTCACAATCAACGCTTGAATAAAAAAACAAAAAAATACTGTCAAGTCTTGAAGAACAAGGGGGTGAAAACGTGCAGCAGCGCAGAGGCGGATTTATATTTGATTTGTCGGTTTATAATTAAATGGACTTTAATGTGTGGGAGGGAGGTGTTACTTTGTGTGCCTGAAATACAGAGCGATAACCAAGAAACAATATTTAAAGGTTCAGTGTGTAGAGTTTTGTGACATCTAGAGGTGAAGTTGCATGTTGCAGCTGAACACCCCTCACCTCATCCTCCCCTTCCAAACACAAAAGAGAACCTGTAGTAGCCTTCCACTGTCTCAAAAGGTTTTTAGTTTGTCCAGTCTGGGCTCCTGTAAAAAACATGGCGGCCTCCGTAAAGAGGACCCGCTCCCTATCTAAATATAAAGGGCTCATTCAAAGGTAAAGAAAACACCAATTCATACAATGTGTGTAGATGACCACACAATTGAAAACATCACTAGGATTATTTAATATTCAATTTCTGCCAATAAATCCCATTCACCTAAATCTTACCCACTGAACCTTTAAACAAACGAATGTCAGCTCACTGGCAGGAGCCAATAGTTAGCTCTGTGCCATAATGAGGGACAAGACAAGTGTTGTTTCTTTATACACAATATTTGGCCTGTCTCACAGTAAGTGTCGGAGCTAAACTGTCAGTTAGTGCCCACACAGTTCACATATCTCTGCCCATGCTGTATATATATATATATATATATATATATATATATATATATAGAGAGAGAGAGAGAGAGAGAGAGAGAGAGAGAGAGAGAGAGAGACGTGACCACAGGAAGTTAGCTGAGCTTAACACGCAGCGTGTCCAAAACAATGCCGAGGTCGAGGCTCGACCAGCCTGTGGTTTCGAGGTTTGTTTTGCTGGCTGATGGACGCTGTGTGGGCCGTTACTGCCACCAGAGCCAGAAAAGTAGTTTAACTGTGTCTAAATGGGAATAACACTACATTATATAATATAAACAAACAAAACCGTCCTGTCCACTGTCTGAAAATAACTTTGTCATTTTGCCTTTCTTGTCGTTTCATGGAGAGTGATGCACGCGCAAACTTTGATGTTATGTCATAATATGACTGGTGTCTCTCATCTGCCTAAACCATAGTGGTGCAGATCCAAATACAAATCTGTGTCTAGTGAATTTAAATGTGGTTTAACAAAGCGACTGTTGGGCCTTGGTGGAGTCCTGGACTCTACTGAGTGACATTCTAGTTAAAAAGGTTTGTTAATTGAACTCAGTTGTGACCGAGCAGTCAACACACGTCTTCCCATAAAACCAACACTATAGGATTCTTTGGACGGGCTATAACTTCCCGGTGCAGATGTTATCTGAGTTTGTTATTGGCGATCCACAGACACAAGAACATCCCAGAATAAGTCAAGATGAGAGAGCACACAAACTAAAAGTTTCATTCCCTATGGTTTGCACTCTGGTAGCTGGCTCCTCGTTGTGTTTGTTTTCGGGGTTTACGGGGACCAGACATCATGTTTGCAGGATATTTTGAAGAAATGAACCAAAGGTGGATCCTGAAAATGAAAAAACATTGGTGTGGAGAGTTTGTCCAAAGCCTCACGTGGCCTGCGACTGTAGAAAACGAAATTTGTCTGGCCCAGCATGGGTCCTGGGTATTTCTTGGCTTTGCTGTGTCTTTTGAATGCCCACAATAAAGGAAACCATGGCACATTAAACACGTCTAACCCTAGGTCATTTCATACTATGCCCAGACAGTCAGACAATACAAATCTGAAAACCAAGCTCAAAGGCTAAAATTGTTGTGTTTGGTGAACATTAACTCTGAAATGTTCTTCAGGAAGCTTTGAAAGCACGAGTGGTTTAATTTCTTCCTCTCACAAAGAAACAGCTGAGCACATCTGTAAAGGGGCTATTAGACCTGCACTTATATGTAATGAGCCATTAACCCCCATCCATTTTTTAGCAGGTAGTGCTGGTGTTCAGGATGATGTGCACACTTGTAATTCTATAGCTTCTTACATTCACTTCTTGATGAAAGGCTTTTTGTGGAAAGGTTAAGGCCGATGTGCTTAATGGGCTGAATCCTGGCTGGATTTGTGTTAAATCTTGCATGTGAGACAGCAGCGTTACACAAATGAAAACTGTGGTGATGAAAATGTATCAATGAAATTCTGAAGAGCTTCTTTGGGGGTCGTCATGTTCTATTGCTTTTTTAGACACTTCTCAAAGGCAGCAGGGCGGCCTCTTTCTTCCCTGGACACAAAATTCAAGGTATTTCTCCTCGAGTTGATCAACGTAAAAAAGACAGAAATAATAAATGCTTCGAGGTGGTCCGCGAGGCCGAAGCTGCAGAGCAGAACAAAGACTTTGTTATTTTGATGAGCCAACAGTTTCTGTGTGCAGCGCCTGTTTTACTGTGAGGGCTTGTCCCGTCCCGAGGCCGAGCCAAGTGGTCTTAAACACAGAAAGAGTGTGAGTCATGGTGCTCTGTAATTTGGGCACGCTGCAGCTGTCTTAAGTGACCACGGCTGTAGACCTGTTAACCGGGGCCTGATCCACATGTAAAACTTTCCTTTCCTTCTAACATAATAATTATAATGTCACTTCCCAGGGAGCTCTACCTCAATTGCAGCATGTACAGGTTTAACGGCAATGACAGCTTGCTGGAAGATCTTTCTATGACAGGCCTGATGACTATTTTGGGTCTCTGACCTTCTTTCCCGACAAAGATCCTCTGTTAATCTCTTCTATAATTCCTGTACCAAATCTCCCTTTTCCTGCATAATGCACTTACTGTAAATACCATTTTCAAAGGTTATGAGTTTTGCTTCTAAGGCACATCCGAAGCCGGTAAATATATGTCTTCCTCTCTGAAGCCGGAGCTGGACAGTTCAGTCTGAATGGCACAAGGTGAAGCGCTAGTTGTGCTGAATGGCACATATACTGTATGGGACTTTGAAGAGTTTCCAATTGGTGTTTTTCTCAGATATTTAAAGGTCCGTATTTTAAACAAAAATCTCCAAATGTGGAAGTTTGAGGTCCTGCGGTGAAGGAAGAGAGAATTACAGCCCTAATACTGGTGCACTTCTTCTGCTGCACTGTTTACATTGGTCTAGTCACATTCTGGTCAGTTTGCGAACAGCTCGTGGTTGAATAAACCTGTGGTTGTAGCCGCTGGTAGAATCCAGACAGACAGAGAGACAGACAGGTGGACTGAATCCATGTCTGGAAAGCCCTGTAGTGCCATAATTCAACGGCAGCAGCTTTTTTGAGTGACCGTTTAAAAAAGTGACATTTGAAAACATGGCTCCCAAGATGTTGCTGGATCTCATTCAGGTTTTTTTCATCCTTTTTGTATTTATGCAAAATAATTTGTTTTAAAACATAAAATAATGTAGCCCACTCTGTCTATGCAAACATTCAATAAACTGCATTTAGGCTGCCATAGTAATCAGCTTTATAATTATGCTAGCGACAAATGTTTTGGTAAATGCGCTATTTGTGCGATTTTGCTATTGCTGCATAGCTTGTGTTAGCATTAACAACATCAGCATTAAAGTTACTTCTTTTACTTTTCAAAAGTCAGTCAGGAAAAACAACATTGGCTCTTGTAATGCTTCTACACGTGTTAACCTCTTCGTAGCATGCTAACCAGCTAGCCCTGGCCTGGTTGGCTGTTCACATGACTGTATGGACGACATGACAGCTCCTTAAAAGTGAAGCCAAAACATCTTGATCACCTATTGTTGGCCGACTGTAGTAAAGGTCATAAACCGTCCTCCTCCATGTTAGTGGACGGGACAGAAAAATCCAAGTCATATAATTTTTTTTGCAAAGATGTGATTTGCAGGTAGTTCTCATCACACTGGAGTTTGTTAAAATGCTGATTTGTTTTGGAAAGTTTGGTTTCACTTAGTTATTTGATGCTATGATAACGTGGTGAAAACGTGATTGACAGCTGAGACTGACAGTTTGATAATAGGAGTATTTATTTCTGGTTTCATTGTGCTTTTACATGGAGGAACAATGAAGGCCCACAGCAGGTTGAGTAGACGCCACTGTGCTCCGACCCTTTTCATCTGAGGATTCCGACGATTCTAAATATATTTTCGATGAACAATAGCATGCAAGATATTTTAGTTGACCCGAACGTGAGGTCAAACTGGAGCAGAGCGATTGCAGTCAGGTTTTTATTACAGTGCGTTTCTAATGACAGAGGACGACACAGTCCCTCTCCTCCTCCTGCTGCTCTGTCGTTAAGCCGGTAAATTGCATCCGTTTGCTGTTTTCGCAACAGATCTGAAATAAGAGATTTAAAACCTAAATGAGATTAGCTTCATGTTTGGACTCCTATCTCAAAGCCCGTCCCTATGGCTTCATACACATTGTGTGAAGCACCTCAGCTGATTGCTCTGAGCGTGATCCCCCTACACCTCAGAGACAAGCGGTTGACTTCATTGAAATTAAGCTAATTATATTCCACGCCTGTGCGTATGCAGCCACTGTAAGCTATACTTTCACCCGCCATTATCTCTCCAAGGTTTCGTGACTGCGAAACACCCTCTCCAAATTAAAGGTCGGAAATGTGCCAAAACCTGACATTATAAACTCAGGAGCTTTTTTTAATGGGGAGCAAAAAACTGCCCCAGTCTCTCAGGATCTTCTAGTTTGGCTTAAGATAAGATGCATCTTGTTTGACTTGTTCTCCGGTCGGTGCACAGAGCTGAGGAGCTGAGGAGCTGAGGAGCTGAGGAGTCGGTTCAAACTGTCTGCCCTGTGATGAAACGGTCCAGTAAACTGCAAATGTCAGTAATCACCGGTGGATAAGAAAAAAAAAAACGTCTGGTATGTGGAGTAGCACCTACGAGTCGCACAGACACACACTTTGTCAAACATGCCTTCAACAGACATCTGCGAGATGTTTCAAACCACAACCATCACAAATAATGAATCGTTCAACTGCGGCTTCTCTATTTGAATGGGGAACATTTGGTTTTCATTCACGATTTGAATGAAAAATCTCCTTTATTTGTATTCATTGGTATCAGTAGAAAACAATAATAAAAAATAATGAAAATCATCCAAAACCTTTTTTAAGTTTTAACTTTAACGGGGACTTTTAGACAAATGAAACCTGCTCAGTGTTGTGTCTTTTTTACTAAAGTTTTTTTGTGCTTCAAAAGAACGATTCAAAGCATCTAAAAATATCTCCAGCACTTGTTGCCTCACATATCACCTCCCCCCCCCCCCCCCCCCCAGGTTTTTATGGGCCTCTTTCTCTGTTTTACTCAAACATATAATCCTTGCTGTTGCCATGGTTTGGTTGCGTCATTATGCAACATGTTAAACCTACATAATGTCATGTTATAGAGCTAAAGCGGCGTCGGGTCTGTGTTAAGACAATGGAAAGTTAGAGAGCTTTATTTAGGACTCCGTCATTCACTTTGCCGTCACCACAACCCTAACTGGGCTTTGATATCTTGTTGTATCTGGACCCACAGTGTTTGAGCATCTGCTGAAAGCTGAATGACTCAGTCAGCAAATTATCCGTCACAGATCACATGGACCGAGCAGTGGTGAGAACAGCATTCAGATCAGGGTCACAAGCTAAATATGGATGGTCCTGAGGGGGAAAACTAAATTCTGCTCTTTCAAGTCAATGTTGATTTATTTTATTTGCTCATCTGAAGGTAACCTCAATTTTCCAACAATCCCTGACATCTGAAATGATATGAGGGGCCTCAAAAGTCAAAATCACAGGTTTTATCTGTGGCGTCAGGGGTGTTGTTAAACTTAAGGCAAAGCAGACAACTGCCTGGGGCCCCTGAGCTGAGAGGGGCTTAATACCTAACCATTTCTAAAAGTTTTTACCTTATTTATCATTTTGATATCAAAAGCTGTTTAAAGATGGGAATGACGCAGTTTGGTGTCATTGTGTCTGGGGGGGGGTCCCTTTTGCCGGGGGCCTCCATACTCCCTTGAAACCTTCCTGTTCGGCTCACAGTTCAGCAGGTGCTTTTATAAAATCATACTTTGTTATTTATTTTTCAAGGTTTTTATCAGTCTCTGGGCTTTTTCCTCGGAAGGTACCAATGGCTTCATACAACTTTAACATACATGCAGTATTACTCCCTGAGACACGTAAAGACTCGCCTCCATGTGTCGGACTCAAATTCACCTACAGTCATTACTGTGCAAAACAGGTTCCAAGTTAACTGATAAGATTAGAAGAAGGGCAAAGGTGACACAAATTCATTTGGTTTAGTCAGAAAAAAAATAAAAAATGTTTTTTTCCTGTGTACATTTTGTGTGGAAAACATCTTGTACTCTTTGGTAATTGTTATTTGCCAGTTTTCCTCGATGCTGATGCTCAGGCACTCCTGAAATACCCTCCAGTAAGTGTTGGTTCATGAAACCACAAAGTGCCGAGATGTCGTGCAGCTTCACGTCAGCAGAGAATCCTTCCATTCTTCTGCGCTCGGTGGTAGTCAGAGTTCATGAAAGACTCAATGAAAGCCCTGCGTTGGATGCGCCCAGAGATATTCGATAGATAGAAATAGAATTGTAATTCTATGCTTAAATACAATACACCTCTAATTTGACTGAGTTTATGATAGTTTGTGATAGTTCAGGGTTGTTCATGGGACTTTTTTCGGCTCTAAATACAATACTTAAGATTTCTTCTGCAGATGCTTCAGCTCAATGGATAAACAAGGCCTTTTTGGGGTTAGTGTTGGATTTCTTCCCCCCCCCGGGGCCTTTACTGTGCGGGTTACAGTAAGCCTCCAGTGGTGGCTATCGGGGGACATTTTTAACTCCTGGCCTATCTGTTGTGGTGAAGGGTGTGTGCATCTGTGGGGAGGATTGGCGCTAAATGTCTAATTATGAGTGATTCCATGGTCTTAACTTTCCCAGGGTACAGTAACAGTAACGTGCGGCACATGCTCTGTAATCAGTGACGTCAATCACCACATGAGGCGCGAGCTCTCAGATAGAGCCCAGGGACCCTGCGGTGCCGAACTCCCATCCCTTCTGTCTCTTCAGAGTTTTAATTGTTTGTTTCACACGGGACAATCATATTTTATCACCTACAGTTTGCCAAATTGACGTCTCGCATTATAAGCAAAAGATGTAGAAGACAAAGAAATGTAAATGAGGCAAACTCTCGATAACATAGATATATACATGTATTAAAGGAATTTATTGAAATATGAGTCGATCTAATCTGTTCGTTTTGATTTTGTGCAGCTTAAAATATAGATGATTACATTTATTAACACAAAATTTTATGTAACAATGAGGGAATTAGTCAGATTGTGGTTCCGCCCAATTTTGAATATTCTTAGCAGGTCCATTTATGTTCAAAGAAATCCAAAAGCTCCAAAGATTAAAGTCTCCACATTAAATAAGAAAAGAAAAATAATATTTCAGGTGGACCACCACAACTAGACAGCTTGTGCGTAGTGCTCACTCCTAGAAAAGAGCATGAGGTTGCCAAAAACAACTCAACAAAAGTTAACCTTCATATCTCATCTAAAATTGAGTCATTAGTCCAATGCAGTACAGTTATGTTAATAACTCATAGCGTGTTAGGGAATAAATCTATTTGTGGCGGAGTCTGGTGGCATAGAAACAAGCAAAGTTTGATGTTTCTCTAAGATTGATGGCGAGTTTGATGAAAACTGCCCCAGAGTGGCAAACTGCAGGAGAACAGATGACAGAGTGTGTGAGTTATAAACTTGTGCAGATGAGCATTCACAACCTTTCATGTAGGAAACACAAACTGTAAACAACCATATCATGACACACAATGTGACTCATATGGCAGATAAAAGTCACAAGTGGCTGTCAAATTAAAAAGTGAATATGGGGGGAAACAACAACTTTCGTGTTCCCCCCCTAAAGTCAGACTACCCTCCCTTCTCTGACCACCTTCTCCCACCCAATAATTTTCATACAATCCCCAAGGCACTATTTATAATAATAAAACTTACTTATTTTGGAAAACTAATCATCTGGAGGTAAATAAATGGTATTTTTGCGCTAATGCTATTTATCTTGAAATTACCACTTATGTGCGTAATTAAAGCATAAATCTCCATTAAAGCACCCTGTCAACAAACTGTTTTTAACACTGTAAGTGGTGAACAGTGAACAATAGCAGCCCTGTAGACCTGATCTGACTCTATAGCATGCAGCATGATGTATATAACCGGTGGCTCCATGGATCAGGGCAGGGTGGGTGTCTGTGGTCACTGTCTCTGCCCTGTGTGTCTCCTGTGGGCCACCCTACGCTTCTCTCCCAGTGGCGCTCGGCCAAACCCCAAGGTAGCAAGTCATGAAAATGAGAGTGTTGCTTTAAGGGTTTAAAAAAGACGCGCTTTGATCATCCTCTTTGGCTATTTATTCCCATACTTGTTCTGCTATATCTACAGAATTAGTATTGCTGGGGGGAAAGTGGGAATTAAAGTTCAATCGCTTAGGTTTTCCACTAACTTACCATTATTGCTACCAAAAGGGTTGCAAATTAAGATTCTCCTTGTCTTTCACCAACCACTAGAAGACTGAAAAATACGTCATGAGGGACATGATACAGTAATTTGTGGCTTTGACTATAAATATGATGCACGATGCACAGAGAAGCATTGTGTATGCATCTTTCCCTAAGGCTTTATTTAGTGAGGTACCTGCTGCAATTTTCAGGATCTTGAGGCAGCATTTTCTCCATGAGCGGTTTTAGAGTCGGTGCCAAAGAGTGGAAAACACATCTCCACTAAAAGTTTGAGATTAAAAATAATTGAGTTAAAGGTAGTGAATTATTAAAACCACACATTTTACCCTTGTGGTCTAACGCTGTCTTCTTGTGGCCTTTCTCGTGTTACATGATCGCAATATCAAGCTTGGTTTTCATTTAAATATATTTTTTCTTCTTTACACCCTCTTTAAACTCACTATGTCAGAAGCAGTGAGGCGGTATATACTGCAGAAAGTACCTTAAAGCTGAATCATTACACTTTATTTTTAAATGATATATTGGATATCATGAATACAATTCGCTTTATTTGCAAACATTATTTCACAAAGAAATACAAGTAAATATAAAATGTATGTAAATGTAAGGCTCCTCACGGTGACCTAAAGTCAGGCTGATCCCAGAGAGATCTAATTAAAACTCATTGCTATAAAGCATATAAAATTCAATGTGTTAAATCATGCTTTATAGATGTGGTGTCTGAGCCTAAACACAAGTACTGTATCATTTTCTGGAGCAGACATCTGAAACATGTCAAAATCACACTTATATACAATCCTCAGTGAATTCACAGTGAAGTAGAAAACTGATGCCCCCACGTTATGTATATATTTTTTTATATACATACCATGAAGGCACACAAGGCTCCATATGCATCTCATATAACTGCTTCCTTCCCTGCATGTAAAACTATGTTAACATGTAAACAATTACATCCTACAGTCCAGACAGCAGACATTTTCCCCTTAAATTTAGACGAGCACAGGAAGAAAATGTTCCTATTTTCCGTCCTAGTACTGACTCTGTGGTGACGGGGATATTTATAATGGGAGACCAATGTCTGGATACCCACCATACTTCCCTCCAACTGTTGACTTTTGCATCCAATCCACTCCACTCATGTGTAAAATGACCATCTGGCCAGCACCCCAGGGTGCTCCGAGTCCAGGCTGACACAGGCACCAGGCTCCAGTTTTCAGGAGGGTTACATTCATCAGGGACTCATGATTTTAACTTTAATTTAATGTGCGATTCCACCAAACGTTGGGAGGTGTGTTTGTTCTTGTGTCTGCGTATTTTTACCTTCTGGTTACCCGGGCCTGTTGGTCAACATCAAAGATGAGAAAAACATGTTTTGAGGCGCAGCGTAACCTCAAGCGTTCAAAACAACACGAATGTTCCCTGAGGATGTTCCAGAGAGGACAGAAGTGGACACGCTCCCTGGGCCCTTGGGTCCAGCCAGCGGTCGCCAGGCACCGGCCCGAGGCCCAGGCTGTCGCAGAGCAGCAGGCCTCACAGCGGGCCTCACAGCGGGCCTCACAGCGGGCCCATATAAACTGTGAGAGGCTCCCTTCATGCAGGCGAGGGAGGAGTTGATGCTTCGTGCTTTTCTTCACACTCTCTTACTCCATGAGCGCTCAGATCGTGATTGAATGAGAAGCAGATTATCAAAATTACAAAGAGGCGGTGTGGAGGAGTGTGCATGGCAATTCTCCTGCGACCACATCAGAGAAAAAAAAGCTTCTTCTTGAGGTTTCCTCGCACATGGGTCTATTTATTTATACGACTCAGGTTAAATTGATACGGTGAGAAATATAATGAGGTTTAATCCTAGTGATGCCCTCGAAAGGCTTCACCGCACTGAGGAATGTGAACCCAGCTCCTGATTGTCCTTTGCCCTCAGTGGGAAACAAAAAACCTCATTAGCACGAGATCTTGGCGGAGGCTTCACAAAGAGATAATCCCATCCAGCGGGCTCATAATTCACTGTTTATCTACATTGCAATTAGTCTCTCACCCCAGCCCAGAACACTATGAGCAGTCCAGCCAAGTCGCTGCTCCAGCCCCCGTAGGCGTCTCCGCAGCTCTCGTCCCAAAATGCATCGGTATAAAGAGAAAGTTGGGGTTAGCGCCGAGTCTCGACCTTCTGACAGACGCAAACAAATATATCTCCACTGCAACTGTCATCCGGCTCACGACATGTGATTACGTTTTATTTGCAGTTTGGTTACATGTGGACGATGGAGTTCGAGTGTGATTATTGGGAATAGACGTCTGTGATAATGACACAGGGACGAAAAATAAAAACTGACTCAGATTTCATATTCCAAGCAAAGCACCCAGATGTAATTTGGCTGCATGTGAGATACGTCCACAATAGAAGTGACTCAAAGCTCTGCACCGTTTGACTTTTCATTCCAAAACCTGCCTTTTGCTCTTGAATGTACATTAATGCACAGGCTGGATGGAAACAGAAGTATCTCACGTGCAGCATGTTGACTTTCTATTTCCAGCTCCATGCAGACAAATAAACCCAGTCAGTGGAAACCATGATGGTGGGGATGCGTATATACAGCACTGGAGGATGGTCAAATTCTCTCTGGTCATCCGGGCGACCACGGGTGGTTTCCATGTAAAACACCACTGTCTGATCAGTGAATATACAGTATGTCCCAGAGTGTCCTCCACAATCCAATTTATAGCTATTGCTGTCTACAGTGTCTCTCGGAAAAAGCTCAGGCATGCCGCCCTTAAAAAGTGCAACGAGTGCTCTTTTGCCTTTTTTAAAACCAGTTATTTACACTATGTATTTTCTTTTTTCTAATTAGGGAAACTGTCTGGTCCCGGGTCCATGAATTGAACCGTTGATGGGAGTTTGCTTAGATGACACGGTCTAATCTAGATAAATCATCAGGTGAGAAGCAGACACTTAACCGGCTTGAGATTAATGTGATTCTCGGGAGTGCAGAGGAACTCATAATGTGCACGGACAGGCAACAGACTGGTTGATCGTGCAGCCCACGTGCATCAAATCGCCGTGCAGGTCACAGGCAAAGTGGGGCTCGGCAAGGACTCGCTGACAGACCTTACACTTCTGCTCCTTGTCCAGTCTGAACATTGCTTTAGAGGCCTGCATCTGCAGATGGAAGGGGTCAAAGGTCAGGAGGGTTCAGGAAAGCATAAAACACAATATTTGCAGCAGTAACAAAATGTAGATTATGTTATTTAACTCACCCAAGTGACCTTGTGCCGCATGAGCTCCACCCGGGCCAGCGCCTTTTCCAGCTTCACTACGCGGCTCTGGTGGAGCGTTGCCCTCACGGATCCCACTAAGAACTGGGAGACGAGCTGAACAGACCAGGAGTCGGGCAGGAGCTGGACAACCTCCTCCGCTGCAAAGGCCCGCGGGTTATCGTTCAGCAGATCCACCGCAGTGCCGGTGGGATCCTCGGAGCTCAGGTAGATTTGGAGCAGGGTGAGCAGCAGGGCCTGTCTGAAGGGGGCGTCGTGGCCCTGGGCAGCCCGGCAGCAGTAGGCCTCGGCAGCCTGGGGGTCTCGTTCCCGGTGAACGAGCACCTGCAGGGCCCGGGAGTGTTCCCCGCTCCTGCCGAGGAGAATGGCTGTCTCTACGTGCAGGGTCGTTGACTTGACTTTCTCTGCAATGAGGAAAATAATCAAGATTTCTGCTTTAATTTGCGGAAGATTCTCCAATGATTTGTGGTCCCACAAGACGTCCACACACCGTATACAGTGGAGACGTCGTAGAATTTGGATTCCCATAACAGATGTTGCAGCTTCCCCCTGGTCGACCTCGAATCTGCTTCCTCTTCCTCTCGCAGCGTCTGAGCAACATATGCCAAGGCCAGACAGCTGTGATGTCTTTCCTCCTTGAGGGCAGATTACAACCGATGGTTATCATCGATGAAAGAGTCAGGGTGTTCGACCAGGCGGCTGCTGCTGTACCCACCTCGCAGCTCAAATCATGGATCAGGAACTCAAGATACAAAACCGACGCCAGCGGATATTTCTCCAAGAGGACGAAGACGTCTTGTGTCTCCAATCGATCATCTGGAGGGCGGTTGGTGAAAATCTGCACACCTTTCTTTTTTAAAATAAAGAAAAACTGTTATTGGATGATTTGATGACCCATAATTGCCCCATAATTACTTAATATGATGGAGTGGGTGGTGTTTTGCTGTGTTTTTCAATCTGGCTGTATTGTGCAACTCTGCCCTCTGCAGTCGGCGTGTGAGCATTAACCTCCTGAAATCCGACCTTTTCTCAAGCCCTTGCTCGAAAAATGACATACATAAAAATAATACTATATATTTTTGCAAATACAGGGTCTATATGAATATCCCTGGTCTCTGTATAAAGGTTACACATGTGAGACTTCTTCAGAGGAGTAGATGTTACGATGTCACAGTAAATGAAGATCAAGACATCAATGAAGGATTTCCGGATCACCTGAAATATACCATTTTAGAGTGAAGTTACCAGATGAAATCGTGCATTAAATGATAAATAGGCACCTCTTGGTTTTGTTGCAGAGTCCAGTCTGCAAACTTCCTCACGATATCTCTGTCGTCCAGCTGACTGAGAGTCCGCACTATGTGTCCGTACACGTCTGAGCAAGAGTCGTCTTGGTGGGAGCCCTCTGCAATATCTACCCAAGTCTGACAGAATGAAACATGATAAAACACACAGCGTTTCAACATGGAGTTAATATAGAAGTGTGGAGTTTAAGGGGGAAATCACCTTTATTGCATCAGTTTGCCTCCCTTGGCTTTGATAGAGGGAACCTAACGCAAAATATCTGAAAAAAGAAGGAGATCAAATAGGAAATGAGCCATCATCAATCGTAAAAAATAATAAAATAATATCACAAATGCTGATTTATTCAAGAAAACGTATTCATATCTGTGCATTGAGCGAACTATAAAGTGTGATTACATCTCATCTATGGAACCACATGTTTATCCTCACCTGTTGTTTTTCTCCAGAGCAGGAACACAGTGATCCAGCCTGCACTCGTTAGGAGAAGTGATAAGCTGCTGCAGGTTCCCAGTATCTCCCAGTACCACGTACAGCCTCAGGAGGGCGCAGTCCACCTCCGCACTGCACGCTGAGTCTCTCCCAGTCCCCCTGACAGCTCGGAGAAAATCTGCCAGGAAGTGCAGGTAGTGATGGAACATGTTTGTGTCCTCTCGCCAGAGCACCTGGAGAGCCCTGCCCTTCTGTGTCCCCTGATCAAACTGGGACTGGAAGTTGCTGCCGAGACACAACCTCATGTCTGGGTAGAGGAGGATGAGTTCTCTGGGGTCCAACTCGCCTGCACTGTTCATGGATGAATCAACGTGGATTTGTTTTAACACGAATTTTACTACAATCTGTGATTTACTTTGCACAGTTTGAATATGGAGGCTCGTGTTTCCTCTGTGGGCTTTACTCTCACATGAATAGTTCTCTGGCCTCGGAAAAACCCTCCTGGTAAAAATGAACAAATCCAGCCAGGCAAGTGACGGCCTTCTGCAGCTCCTGTCAGTGGAGAGAGACTCGGTTAAAAACAGGCCAACATGACATGGCAGCCTCTTCAATCTGCCGACATGTGAGCTGAAATCATTGAGGCAGACGACTGTGTGACCCTCCTTCAATCTCAAGGGCAATATTTTCCTCTTAAGGACATTGAGACAGAATAAATGTAGACTCATTATTATCAGTGGGCTATAAAATGATGAATTCAGAGAAGTACTGTAATAAAGCCAACAGCTTAGCATGCTAATCAGCAAATGTTAGCATGCTAATATGCCAAGCTGGTGAACCCAGACTTTATAAAAAGATGGACGACATGACTGCTCCTCAAAAGTGAAGCCAGAGCGTCTCTGTCTCCCCCTGATGGCTGCTTGCAGTATAGGTCACATATCCCACCTCCCCTATGTAAGTGTACGGGACATGGACTAAACTAAGAAGTCAATAAAAGTCAAGTACACATCACATACATGTTTTTTAAATATGGTTTTCAGTCATTTTATGTTGTTCATATGATGCTGATATTTGTTCAAGTGCTAAGGGATCAGGGAATTTATATATATATAAAAATATGTATAAACTCTGCAAATAAGCAGTTTAAGTACTCAGACTGCTTTTCCTTTTTTTTTAAATCAATGTATGTTTCTACTATAAGAACTAGGCAATGATGTTATATGCATATTATCTACAGTGATACCTCTATTTTTCAAATTTCATATTCACATTTTATTCCTTTTTAATAATTATGTAGTAGTAAATAGTTTAATATGGTAAAAAAGTTGCTGAAGAAGTCAAGCAGTCTCTCCAAAGTATTATTTTACAAGATTAAATTAAAGGAAGAAGAAATACATGCATCTGTTAATAAATTATCCCCTAAAATGTGTATCCTATGAGGAAAAATACATATTTGTCAGTGACATCATTTTCAGAGCTGAGACACGTTTCATGTCTTGCTTCACATCTACAGATCAAATCTCACCTTGTATGAGTCGAGTGGACGACGGCTCTGAACCCCGTCCAGCAGCAGTAAAGCCTCCTCGACCCTCTCGTGTCCTACGAGCGCCTGGATCTGCTCCTCGAACGGCACCAGACGCAGGCTGAAAATGTCTCGCTCTGTGAACACCAACACGCCATCTGAGGGGAGATCCGTAATGTGTAGGAACTGTAGGTGCAAGGGATGATGCAGTGGATCTGTGCAAACTGGGGCAAACCTGGCTTCACCATTCAAAACCCAAACCCACAGATGGACAGGTTTTCCATGTGCCAGGATTAGGTGATTTATTAGTACCGCCTGGTTTACCTGATGTGGAGAGCAGACCCTTCCCTCCATGGAGGCTCACACTCTGCTTGCACCGTTGATCCAACATGCTGTAGACAGACAGCACTTGGGGCTGCAGGGTGAGGATGTAAGGGAAACACACAGTGGCTGCCAGCACCTCCTGAGGCCACTGCAGGGGAGGGCGCTGGCAAATCCCCGTCTTCATTACGAACATGCCTGGGGGACGAGGGTGAGGAAATGATGTCTTGGCAAAACAAATAACCCCTGGCTGTATGAATATATGTGGGACTCATATGAGCTGGTTAACTTTGGAATGGAGGCATGTAATGACACATGGTGACGTCTGTGCTCGACAGCCTGCAGGACTAAATGTACCATAAAGATTTCTGGCAGCGCTTACCCAAAGATTCAGGCCCATTCAGGAGGAACTCCCCTCGTCCCACTGAGGTAACAACGACACACTGCCTGTTGTGACTGTGAGGAAAGAGCTCCTCTCTGCTCCCGGTCTCCACGTCGCAGAGGAGGTACCTGTCGCAGGTGCCTACACACAGACTGGTGCCATCTATTGCCAAGGCCACGGGATCCTGCTGTAGAGGCACCTCCTTGAGAACCTCCCAGCTGTCCACTCCCACCACGTGGATGCGGATCACTCTCCTGCGGCTGGAGGAGGTCACCATCTGCACGCATCCTGCCCGAGCTGCGAGCAATGAGTCGCACACCTCAAACAGAGACACGTGCTGGATCTTCTTCAAGGCAGGAACCGGCTCCAGGGAGAACATGTTGAGGGCCGTGACGCCGCGGTCCCACAGGACAAGCAAGTGGTTGAAAAGCGGGACCGCTCTCAGTTGGACGACTGGGTTGCTGGAGCCCAGTTTCCTGGCTCTACCTTCTCTGGTTTGGCTCTGACCAGGACTCAGGTCTCCGCTGGAGCTGTTTTGTAGGATCAGGTGCTGCACTGATGCATTTTTACTCCCAATATACAGATTTCGATCGAAGCACTCGAGGCACTGGATCCCGAATTTGTCCTTTTCTTTTGGAGCTTCGTGTTTTTCATAGATCTGTGTTTTTGTGAATGCTTTAAAAGCCATTGCAGACACGTAGTAAACCTTTGACTTTGGTTGTGCAACTAATCTCGACGGTTACTGAAGTATGAGTAACAAGTAATATTTCGCTGAAAAATCAAAACCACAGCTCTCCTTCAGCGATATGTAAGATAAGATGTCCCTACCTCTCCGCTGTCCCCCCTGCCTCTTTGAATCCTCCACAACTTAATGAATTGTAAAGCAGTTTCACCTCCCCCATGTGACTACATCCTGCCGGGAAGTCAGTGTCAGCATTTTCTGCTCATCCTGCCATGTGAGGACACTTACACAACTCTCTCCAGCCGCCTCGCCGAGAAAGCAAACTTTTACAAGAGTCAAAACACAAGGTGCGGCGAAGACGGCGGGTATTTCAGGGTGCCCGCAGTGGAGGTCACTTGAGATCCTCGGCTCGGGCGCGGACCAAAGTGGTGGCCCTGGTCAGCGGGAAAAAGTAGAAAGGCAAAAAGATCTGCTGATTAAACCATGTAGGGGCGACCTCGTAGTGTGTTTACAATGTGCACGAGCTGGGTGTGATGAGGTCAAGAGGCCACAGCAACACAGCGGAGGTTTGTTTCATTGGAGTGATGGTGTAACAGGACCATAAAAGATCTGGATTTTAAACCAACCAGTTCTATTTGTTGTTCTGAACTTTTGCCTCTGAGGAATTGTATATAAGTGATTGCAAACAAGAAATAAGGATGAACAACAGCAGGCAATAACATGGCATCCCTCTCTGCATGATGTACATAGAAAGGTCTTTATTGTAATAACCTTTTGTATTTTTTAAGCATTTCACATATGAGAAGCACTTATCATGCATATTTTTACATATTTTTTTCCCCATGCAGTCATAGTATGAATAAGTAAATCTAGAAGCAAAATCAGAAATATCCAGCAGATGGTTTGTTTTCGTAAACAAGTGGCATGCTGAATATTGGTTTCCTAAGTGAGATTTATTTGAAGGGTGTAACTATGGCAGGGGAAGAACCAAGTACATTTAAGATGCGAGTTCGGGATTTACTTTTTTCAGTTTCTTTAACTTCTTTTCTCCTTAAACCCACTTAACTGATTTCCACCACACTTGACTGGAGCCTGGGCCTGGGACGACTACACTGGTGCAGCTGGGTATAAGGGGCGAATCCAGGAGTGTTTTGTTTTTTTACCTTCTGTGTTATAACAGATGAATAATTTAGCTTATCAGACTATTTAATTTGTATGGCTCTGCACAAGCAACAGCCAGTAGCCTGAGGTAGTTTAGTTCTCATTATGTCAAAGGGACTTGATTTATACATTTAACCGTCGAAAAACTAGACATGTGTTTACTGTTAAACAAGATTTTAAAGAGTATCATATCTTGAGAACTCTTATTACCTGAAAAGTAATTAGTTAATTAATCTTATGTCAATTGATCAATTGGTCAACATCAGCTCTAATATTTAACAGCATTTCATCCTTTTCACAATGGCACATATGGCGTCCTGACCAAAAAGCTACACGTTTATTTAATGCGAAAATGTATGTGTGTGTGTGTGTGTGTGTGTGTGTGTGTGTGTGTGTTTGTTTGTGTGTGTGTGCGGGTGTGTGGGCAGTGTGAGCGAACGCATGTTCATTTATAACACCAAGCGTTTGACATTCAGAATTTGGTTATGCATCAGACACGCTGAGAAGAAAATTATTCATGACTCTACAGTATCTGTATCGGAGCATTAGGCCCTGCTGCTATTCGGATTAAGCGGCGACCCCCGCTGGAAAGATCACTTCTCCCTGCCGCAGTCGGTGCACATGATGTTGTCGCGCTGGGTGAGGAAGCCGCGTCCCACCAGTGACATGGAGCACTGGGTGCAGGTGAAACACTCGCTGTGCCACTGGCGCTCCTCGAAGGAGATGTACTTGGCGCCTGCCAGACCTGCACACAGAAAACACGTGAAAATGGTAAATGGATTGTATTTACAGTATATAGCCCTTTTCCTGGTCTTGTTGATGACAAACACTGTAGATTACCACGTCCTGAGTGTGGCCATCCTGCCACACTCAGAACGTTGAATGCCAGGGACTGGGATTAAACCGCTGACCCTCAGGTTCATGGACGACCTGCTCCACCTCCTGAGCCACAGCCGCCCATATGTCCATGCATTTACATGATATACGGGTCAACCTTGTTTATATGACAGCTCCTGCACAAATGCAGATAAGGGCATCGCATGTGAGCGTGCGAGCAGCGTGAGCGGTGTGTGAATGAATGAAAACATGGGCACAGCCCCTGACTCACTGGTGATTGGCTTGGTGCAGCCCACACACTTCTTTGCATACAGGTTGCTGAAGCATTCGAGGCAGTAGGGGAAGTTCTCCCGGGAGGTGAAGCGCTGGCCCGACAGCTGCTTTCTGCAGCCAATGCATAGGAAGCAGTCACGGTGCCACGGCTTGTCCTGGTACGTCACTCCACCTGTTGTGATGGACTGAAACATGCACACAGACACACAATCAATGATGTTTTTTCACTAGTTGTTACACATGCAGTAACAGTCATTACTGTTAAAACGCCTGAGTCAGGAGGATAGCCTGCAGCAGTCAATACACATGAAAGACTCAGCTGTAACCCTACCTTCTTACAGGCACAGCACTGGTAGGCAAACTGCTTCTCGAAACAGGGCACGCAGAAGTAGCCAGTGTCTTTGGGGATGAAGGACTTGGTTCCTATTGGCTGCTGGCAGCGGTGGCACAGGAAGCAGGTCTCATGCCAGCTGTTCCCCTTGTATTCCATTTTGCGGGAACCTGGCACATGGGACGAGAGCAGCTTAGTCAGCATATGGTTCCTCCATGACAGAAAAGCAGTGCGGCTCAAAATAGTCCTGCTTGATCTGTGGGGAGGGGACGATGCAGTCTTGATAATCTTGGAAAGAATTTTTGCATTGTCCTCTGGTGTTTATATACTTTAAACTTTCCATTTTCATATTACCGCACATATAACAATAGATATGACATAACTGCTGTGTAATCTTTGTAAGCCTGTTATTTTTTCTGCAGAAACAATCACCACAAAGTCCATTTAGTGGCTGTGAGCTTTCCATTGTATCACATGATACCAGAAGCCTTTTTCATTGGTTATGATACTGAAAATGATTTCTTCTCATCCATGTTTGTTTCAGTCGAGATTGAAAATTTGTTCCTTGGTTTTAAAAACGCCTTCATTCCTTTAACGGAGTTATTCCTTTCACTGTGAGAGATACTAGGAGCGGAACCAAATCTTTCCAATTCTGAAAGTTCAGCGTAGAATATGAAAGTAGCAGAAGGATCAGTTACTCCTCTCTCCAAACATTCCCAAGGTCAAGAATGAACTTGAAATCTTTCATTGCATTTTTCCATTTTTGTTGTTGTTGTTATGATTGATTATAAACATGACAGTGTATGATGTACCTGGCATGACGGTTTTCTTGCAGGTGGTACACTTGGAGGAATAGTCATTGGCATGGCACTCGGTGCAGAGCAATAAATCTTCTTTGGCGGCAAAGGCCTTCTCCACCAGAGAGCGGCTGCACTTGGCGCACTTGAAGCACTGCTCGTGCCAGTGGCGATCCTTATAGGACAGGTCCTGTGGATATTCAACAGATTCGTTATTGCACTTGGGGTTATTCTGCAAGGTAAGAGGTTTATTTAGTACATGAATAGTCAGAAATAAATACTTTCTTATTTTATACCTGGGTTAAATCAGAGTCAGGGCTCTATGGGCGATGGAAGTGCTTCCTTACCTTGCAGTTGCAGCCAATCGGTAAAGAGCATCCCTCACAGCAGTTGGCGAACAGGCTCTCATAGCACTTAGTGCAGTACTGCACGTCCTCTTTCATTATGTACTTCTTCCCCAGCAGGGAGTCCTTGCAGTAATGGCAGTCGAAACGCTCGCTTGTGGACATCGTCGTCTGCTTTTCTTAGCTGAAGGTCAAAGAGAGCAGCGGTAGGAAGATTGGACAATAAAGTAAAGTGGGAAGAGATTGAAAAAGCTCCTTTAATAGTCCAGGCAATCTCTTACCCAACTCACCAGGCAAGCAAAGACACCAAGCAATTTCTCTCCCCCTTCGTTTGCGAGAATCTGAGAAAAAAACAAGCAGTGTTGTGTCGACCTCGGCTGATATGGAGCGAGGATGAGGCTGTAGAGCTGGGGGCTGCAGAGAGAGAGAGTGGACCAGGCACCAGGATGAAAAGCGGTGAGGCAGGATTAGGGGTCTCCACTGTGGGGGATCGTCTATAAATACTGGCCCTCTTATTAGCGGTAATCTCTGGGGAGAATTGACATGCTCCTCTGCATCATTCTGCACCTTTTAAGGGCGCTGATGGTGCACATATCACCAAGCCTTGAACCGATCCAATCATTGCTGCTTTATCACTTGGTAAGCAGCAAGAAATGCAGTTTGATTACTAGCAGATAGATTCCTGTAGGAAAACACAACAACGTATGTACGCAGCTGATGCAACACGTCAGGAAAAGATGAGATATGTGCTTCGGGATATTTTTCGTTTTCTCAGTTTGGATTTCGGTGCCAGACCAGAGAAATAGTCGGCCATTTGGATGCGTTGACGTGTCCGGACACACTTGTGGCCTTTGTCAGTGCCTGCAACACTCACAGGCAGTTGCAGATGGCTTATGAGAGGTAGGCGCCAGCAGCTTTGTGGTTGCCAGGTACTGAACTATACTGCCAGGACCTCTCAGTGGCTATTGAGAGTGCTTTGGCAGCACTTCAGATGGAGGGAAGCTGCAGGCCTGTGGATGTTCAACTCGTCCACGGTGAAATGAAGGAGGAGGAGCAGGAATGACAGATTAATAGAGACCATCTTGTTGATAGCGATACTCGTGTAACTCCATCAAATTCTCTTTGTGTGAAGCAGTGGAAGAAGAGATCTCTCAGGCCATGGGGATGTGTGTATTTAATGTTTGTGTGAGTGTTGGACTAAATAAGCTTATTAGGTTTCAGGTGTCAAAAACGCATCTGAAATAAATCAAATTGTCACTTTTCCACTTGGATATTAATCAAAATTCTTCTGCGTCTTTGACTGACACCTGGCTAATTACTTTTCGATTCTTGGAACATGTGCTCATATCGTTTTTCCAAAAGGATCAGGATGGGGGCGGACATCTTCATAAAAATAGCCTGGGAAGACCACCAGCCCAGCCCACCGGCCTAATCCCTTGTATACACACACAGGAAGGTCAGTGACAGGGATGAGGTTGGGAGGAATGCAACTCTGTCTGGATGAACTCTGTCTTCACTCTGAATTCGATCCGCTGCCACTCCTCATACAGAGAAAAATAAAAAGCAACTCCGACAACAAATAATAAGCTGCAGTCCGTTTTTGGATTCGACAGATGATGTTCAAACAGGGTTCTGCGGCGCGTGTAGGTGGTGTCTACAAACCTCTGAGGAACAACTAAAGGCTGTGTTATTTTTTAGCTACACGATACATGTTATAAAAGCCTTTCAGCACAAACTAATCTCAGGTTTTTGGTCTTATGCCGTGCCATCCTTCAGGTTCGTCTTATTTCCAAGCGGGAGGATCCTGGGGAAGACCTGAGGTAGCTTTCTCTCCGGATTAACTTGCCGATGTACTGCGCCCTGGCTCCCTGCTGGTGTCCAGATCGGCGGCCTCACGTCACAGAAAACAATATAGACCTTAAATAAACCCAAGAACCAACTGTAGGACGAATCTAGTCATCTCCTCTCGAATAGTGTCTAATCTTTGTTGTGTGGCTGCACAGTCTGAGTGTGCAGCCACACTCACAATGAGTTTGCACAGTGACCCATATTCACCGGAATACAAAAACTCATCTTTTAGATTGAGTTGGCATAATATCAACATCATCATGTTGGGAAAAAAATTGCATCTGAACAAAGCAGATTAGTGTGCATTCTGTTTATATTGTCGGACTTAATCTGCACTCATGCATGGATGTGTTTGTATCTTTATTTATTATAGCTGCTCTGATCTGATGGATAGCAGGTGCTGCTCTTTGTCTCGTGGATTATTAACTTGTACACCAGACAGTGCCAACGCTGCAGAGCAAAAAAGCTCGCTGATCTTGCATTTTCCTTTTTGCCCGCTTAATCCTCCGATGTCAACTAGTGAGCAGCTGCCGGCAGATTTCCAATGCGGCCTGTCCAGCCGTAATAAAAAGGCCTTTACTTGACCCGGACTCAGGTGTCCTCTTATCTTAATGTATTCAGTGCTTTACAATAAGGTGTCAGGGGCTGCCCCCCCCCCCCACACATTAATCGAATGATCTCACAGAAGAAGAGAAGCATTTCCTTTGGTGGCTCCTCTGAGGTGGTGACTTGTTGCAGACTGGTCAACAAGACACAGTTGAGTTTCCCTGGAGCACAAAAGCCTCCCTGCACCGGAGTTGACAACTGGGTTGGCATGGTGATGACAGCATAAGTGGGATCCATTAGGTTGAGGCGAGGGGCGGCTCTAGTGGTTAATGAGTGGACTCACACAGACCGGGCCCTTTGAGAAGGCCTCTGCTTGTCTGCAGCGACGGGCAGAGCTCTCTTTCAACGTGGCGTTTTCCAACTGAACAGGATAGCCACACAGGGGGCTGCCGGGGATGAAGAGATGCAATCTACCATCTCGGAAAACCTTACACCCCTCCAGGGAGGCCGTGTGAGGGCCCTGGGTAATGCCATCACTGTGCCTGCCCCTCCTCCCCTGGCTCTCACCAACGTGAGTCATGGTGTGTGTGGGTGACAAGACCTGTCGCACAGCCAGACATATGATCTCCACTGCTGAGGAGAAAAGAAAAAATTGGCCACTCCTCGGAATGCACAACCCATTAAAATGTTCCGCCTCTTCCATCCCATTCCTCCTCCAAGTCCGGTTGATATAATGGTGTTAGTGTAAGTGAAGGTTTTTGGTGCCAGCAGCAGCGAGTGAGGACACAAAACACACTAAATGAAACCTTACACCTAGAGTTTGTAAGACGTGTTGGAGCAGAAAATAATGATCAATTATTTAAAGCCAGGAAAACACAAAAGCAAATAACAGAAAGGTTAATCTACATTTGACTGAAGCAATCTTTAGTAAACTTCATAGAGCTTCAGAGGACAGAAAGAAACAACGACCAGGTGTCCTCGCTTCTGTTGAAACACTCTACACCACTACTGCACCTCAAATAAACAGGCTTGAGTTCACTGAAAACTCTCCAGAGACCTAGATGATTCAAAACATTCATCACTATGCAGCACGGTGTTCATTTTCTTATTGGTCAGATAGGATTGAAAAGGTGAATTAAAAATGTCAGAAAAAGTAAATGGTTGAATAGCTGCTAGAAATCTGTTATAAGTCACACACATATCATATTTTGGTCCCATGGGAGCAGCAGAAACAAGCTGAGAACGTAACATTGACGTTATACCTTTTTAAGTTGCTGTATGACTAACTGGATTGCAAAGGATTAGTTATTTACACATTCAGAAGTTACAAACCAAGTCCGATGTTCAAGTAAAGATAGTGCTGTTGATGCTAGCTGCCTATCGTACATGAATAATACAGTCAGCAGATTGTTCTTGTGTATAATAACAGTACAATATTCTGATGTAATAGTTGATAAGGAATAGCCTGGTATCATAAGATTACATCACATTTGAGAATGGGTCTGGAGCCCTTAGTACATTTTTTCCGATTTCCGACAACCAATCAGAGCAACAAACCGTGTGACTTGGGGCAGAAATGTGAACCCATAACCATTGTTTGTTCTTCTTATATAGAATCTAGTTCTTTGGATACTATCTCCAGAGCAGATTCAACAGACCTCCCCACATCAGTACCAGCGTTGTAAGCGTTAATGCTTCAGCTGTGTTCCGATTGGACGCTACAGATCATCATATCAAACATCAAGGACCCATTATGGACCAGTGGTTGTGACTGATCTGACCAGTTTCGGGACATGATGTGAAATTGGTCTGAATGGGAGGGCGACCAGACCCGGCTTGTTTATTGGTCTGGTTTAGGCAAGAAAGTCAATAAGTGCGTTTCCCTGAGGAACAAGAGATGCAATCTGTACGGTAATGTCCTGTAATGTGTTTAAAACATGTCATTGCAACATCCAGAGCTGAAAACCTCAGTGGCCCTGTCCCGAATCCCCCCCCCCCACCTGAACTTTTACATTAATCCCCAACTGACATCAGTGGATTATTTGTGCCACTGATCCAGGCAACACGCATTTGTCAGACACTTTGACCTGCGGAGTTGAGTGGAGGCCGTTGACAAAGGAGTGTCATCTTCGCTGCATGGTGCAGGAGATGACTCCAAATATCAGAGTGCTTGCGAGCGTATGGGGTATCTAACAACAGATAGAGGATCGAGGCGTAACCACCACAACACACTCTCTTTGCTCTCATCAATCACTTATCAAGGGGCTTTTGGATTGCTATTTATACCTCTGTCTGCATTACATGGGACTGTAGAACAGCACGGGAATCAACTGTGGAAATCCCATTGAGATGCATGAACACTGGGTTAGGTGGCACCATGTAAACAATGTCGAACCCAACAAACTCAGAACTCTATATATCCGAGATTAAAGAAATTAGAAGTACAATTTGGGAAATGTGCTTAGCTCTGTATTGTCTCTACCACAGTCCCATTTGTAAGGCAAGTATATCACTATGGCCACTAGCTTGTTAGCTACTAGCAGCTAGCTCGCTCAGTATGACGGTAAAACAGAATCCACTTACCCTCAGCAACTGACTCTAGCTTGTAAAATGTAATTTGTTAAACCGCCTGTAAAATAGTTAAAGTGATGTTTCCCCACTTTTGTTTTTGCATAGTTGAACAAACAACAAATAAGATGAAGGCCAGAGCTTTGCCCCTGCTGTAGTGGTATGGTCGCCATCTGTCCAGTTTTAAGTCGGACAGTCCAGTTTTTAAATATATCCGTCTCTTTGTTCTCCTTTTGAGATTATCCCTCTTTATACTTTATCCAATGCTATATTATAGATATATAAATAGGCCTGAATATTAGTCGGGGATGATGTGAATAAAGAGGGGGGGATTTTACGTTTCGCAAAAGACTACTGGTCTAACAAGGTGCTGGATGAAATGAAACGGCCAAATAAATATCTATAGCTAAAGGGCACTGAAGGGAATCAAATTAGTCATGTAGCTTGAAGTCCGCTACACCAGACACAGACCCGGTCCACCTGGAGCAGGGCAGACCATAAAGACCTATTTAATTCCTGAGAGTGGATTCATCTTTAAAAGCAGAAAGGACGACGTCTGTCTTTATTGCGTTTTATGTAGCTGCGATGTGGATGTTAGCAGCAGAGGCCCCATCAACTCTCAATGCTTCATCCGTGTTTGCTCATTTATCCATATCTTTATTTTCTTTGACACTATCAGAAGACATCTACAGTTCAAACACAACATTTGGCAAAATACATTGATTTGGCGAAACAAACAAAAGAAATAAAACCTTACTGATTGACTCACTGACATTTTCAGTGAACTGGCAAAAAAAAGTAAAAAATTGACCATCTTCATGTTCAATCACACAAGAAGATTTCATCTCACTTGGTTATACAGTGTTTTTAATGAGGACTCCAGCAAAATCATGGGCAGGTCAGACAGTATCCAGAGACGTCCTGATTCACTCTCTGGTGAGGGGACACACTCACAGACTCAGACACGGGGACAGAGAAGGTTGCGGCTCCTCGTGTTTGTTTTTGTGCAAATAAAGAAAAAAGGAGTGAAAGGAAGAGAGGCTGAAAAAGACGGACAACACTCAGAAAGGGAAAAACTTCTTGTTTCTTAAAGTCGCCGACCTCAATGGGCTAGGAACCTTTTTCTGATGATTAAACTGTACAGTATGAAGCCCACGGGCGCCAGTTCATAGTGAATCTGTGGGACAGGCAGAGGTCTTGCATGACAGGTTTTTGGATCTCACAATAGCTCCATCTAAAAGACAGCCACCAGCACAGTGACTCACACAACTCCACATGAATGAAAGTGCTATATCTCTGCTGCATTTGAGTGGGACTTCTTTTCAATTAGGTCACACCAACAGGATTACTGCCTATAAAAACTTCTCCAGTGTAAAATTACCTCCCCGGACGAACTCGTCCACCTTGCAACACTGACACCATTGTTTCTGATGCAGGTTATTATTTTCAAGTCTCTCTCTCTCTCTCTCTCTCTCTCTCTCTCTCTCTCTCTCTCTCTCTCTCTCCTTTCACGTTGATTCACAGTCTCTTGAAGCACCAGCTTGACTTACAAAGGAACAGTGAAATCACATCCACCGCCTGACGACACTTGCATGTTATAAAGAGATTTAAACATTAAAAATATATACAACACCACTGTTTTTCCTCCCCCCCCCCCCCCCATGAATGCAGACACTGCGGGCGCTCCCTCCGTCTGGTTCACACAAACAGGAATGATCTGTGTTAGTGGGCTGGATCGATCCAGTCTACAACAAGGTTTTATATACAGGTTTTCGTGATGGCATTCGGAGCCATATTCTATAAGAAAAATAATTGGATTCATCAATATTTACATCAATGGTCCCTTTTGACAGTGTGAAGACGTATCAAAATGATAATAGACCTGACTCGCTGGAGTACTCTGACCAAGAAGCCACTGGCTTATCTTGCATAAAATGTTGCCATGGTTTTGCACAGTACCATCTTGTCAATAGCTGCAGAACGCTGTTTGACACACATTGATTGTGGTGTAATATCTACAGATGCTGAGCGGTCTGTTAGTAGTGTGTTCTCGAGTGGTGTAGGGCTGTAAACAGGAGTGTAAAAAAAATAAAACTTTAACAAGCCACTGCAAACTCCCCGAACAGCACTGGTGTAATGATTCAAAAACAGAAACGTGGAGGATCTCGCTGCAAGCACATTCTTTCCTAACATGTGGGCAGATCTCACCTCATCTGAGTTGGTCTCATTCTCACTCGCTTTAACCATAGGCTGCAGGAAACAGTTTCAAAAAAATCAGTGTGGATAATTGAGATGAAATTGTCGATGGGAGAACAGAAGCAGCAGCATAACAGAAAGATTCCGTTGTGTGTTAATTTTGTGCTATTTCTGTCCGTCACGTGGTGCGAAATCACTTTTCAAGATCAAATCAGTCGGCAACATAATGAGCAGTGTGGGAGTTTCACATCGCGGCACAATGGCTCGGCACTGTGCCGTCGCCATCCACATGGGATCCCACCGCACTGTGACACATCACAAGTGACAATGAGCGATTCGCAACACGATTAAAATAGTAACCTCCCTCTCACCGAGCGGAGTCACGTCTGCTGTCAGAGAGACGAGCGGGGCGATGATCACCGTATGCCTTCAACGACCACAGAGCACGATGAAGATCTGTCTCACTGCTCTGGGGTCAGATCGGCAACCGCAAGATCAACTGTGCAAATGCAAACTTAGAAAAATATGGAGAAAAGAATCACAGCTACATAATTTCCATTATACACATTATGTACATGACACATTTTTTTTCACATTTGAGTTCAGTAAACACTGCATAGGTGACTGCATCACTAGCACGGATGAAATTGTTTCTTTTTTGAATCGTTTAATGCCTCACTTGAATAAATATCACATAAATAATTTCGCTTTTTCTTCCAAGTCTACTTCTGCAGCCAACACTATTGCAAGGTCCGCTGTGTGCCACTTCATGAGAAGGTGAGTTTTGAAGAAAGATAAAAAAACAGCAAGCTTGCATTCAGAGCATGATCTGTCGTTCACGCGCACATGCATTCATAACTCATAGTAAACAAAGAAAAATTGAGAATAGCAGCAAATGTGGGTATGTTGAGTAAAACATGGATTAACGCAACAATAAAAATGTAGTGCATTTGTAATTTCCTTAAAAAATAAATACAAATAACAATGGATTAAAGAAAAAAAGGCAAAGTAAGGCTTAGCATTATGGCTCGCAAATAAAAAAACAAGATGGACATCTCACTGAACCACTAGAAAAACAGCTCTCCACAGAACAGCCAACATGAACCTTCATGTCAACCGAAGGACAAAAATCTTAAAGCACTGCCTTCAACAACAAAACAAGCCCTTCATAGCCTTTCACAGCACTATCCACCCCAGTACCACTTGTCGAGGTTATTGAATGCCTTGTACTCCTTGTGCCTGCGCAGGTAATCACAAGCCAGGCATGTGTGCTCTGCCCAGAAATAAGCCTTCTTTACTTTAAAGTGCCGCCGCCACTCAAAGTACCTGACGTACATTTCTTCATTTTTGTCCAGGAGCAGCAGGTAGTCCGCCAGCTCCTTGGGTGAGGGGAAGTCATCCACGTGGATGAAGGCATCTCCCTGGATAAAGTTCTCGTAGTTCGTCCGGGGCGGGCCGAGAACCACCGGCACTGTCCCCACCGAGAGCGGGTTGTACAGTTTCTCTGTGATGTAGTCCTTGTGGATGGAGTTCTCAAAGGACAGATAGAACTTACAGCTGGCCATGGTGGGGAAGTAGTCCTGGTCGGCGATGTATTCCCCGAAGGCTTGTCCGTAGGCGTGAACCTCGATGTGTTTGTACAGCTCATTGTAGTACTTCACCCGCACGTGGTCCTGGTTCCAGTTGCTCACAATCCAGCAGATCAGCTTGTTTTTGCTGGGTGGCACAAAGTCCTCCTCGCCCTCCGCTGCTACGATGGACCCATAAGGCACTTCAATGTCAGCATCCTGACGGTAATTGAGAGTCAGATTGAAGATGTTCTCGATCCCCGGCAGCTGGGACGAGTGCGACGGCGACTCCAGGTTCATCCACACCCACTTCTGGAAGGACGGTCTCTGGAACGGCGGCAGGTTGGAGAGGTCGGTGCAGATGTCTCGGTGATGGATGATGACGCCATCTGACTTGTTGTAGAAGTTTCTGTCGGCCGTGATGAAGCAGCCCTCGATGTTGAAGAGAGAGCTGCAGACGCTCAGGTCGTAGGTCTGTCCGAAGGGCCAGAGCCATATCAATAGGGTGGTCACGTTTTTATCGCTCTTGGTGGAGAAGAGAGTCTTAACGTGGTCCGTGGATGCTGTTGACTCGACGGGACCTGACAGCCAGCTGGTGGACGGTTTAAAATACATCAAAAACAGAGTGACAAAGCATCCCAGTATGAACGTGCCGAGCAGAAGGGGTCGTAGGATTCTGTGAAAAGGTGCAGATGGCATACTCTGTCCTGAAAAGGGCAAAAAAACAGAAGAGAAAAGTCATGATCAACAGGATGCTACACTGGAACTATCACGTTCTCATGTAATGACTATTCCACTGGAACATTGACTTTGAATGTCTCAATTAAATCCAGCATCCGCCTCTTCTTGCAATAGCCTACGAGTACACACCCTCTGCTATGGGATCAATAAAATGTGTGACCTCCTCGGGCACAATCTGAACACAAACCTTGTGGATTTGACGGAATGCTGAAATCTGAGCGGGAGTGGGCGTCGTGGGGGTCGGAGGGAGCAGCTCCTACATCGGGTCGACGGCGGGATCAATCTTCGTTGTGAATCAGCGCTCATAGAAAAAGAGCTGCAGGTCACGGCTAAGAGAGGCCTCCTGCGCTGAAAAAATAATGATCCTTAATGATCTAATGAGGCGCGTTTGATCTCGAATGCACGGGTCCTCTCAGCGATGCCTCCTTTACATGAGCAGAGGGAGAGAATCAGAGAGAATTGGTTAGGGTCTACAGGAGAGGGGGGGAAAAGACACAAAGCATCACCAAGAAAACACAAAGCATGCATGTGTTACAGGTTATGTGCTGTCAGCGAGCAGGGGAAGGCTTCATCTCCACAAACAACTCAACGGATGAGCTGGTAAATAAAACAAAAACACTACGGTTATTGCAAAATTTCCGGCTAACAATGGTTGTTGTTTCAAACGTTGCCATTTAAGCTTCGGGTCCAGGCTTCCAACTGTTATTAGCTTTTGTCACGCACGTTGTGTACTGTAAGAGAATGCTGCCATCTTAAGGCAGAGCAGAGTAGAAAGGCCTCCCCTGGCTCTCCAGCTCTCTGGGGCTCTACACACCTGCATGCTGCATAAACAGGCCACACGGGCAGGAATAAACCTTCAGGGAGGATTTTGCTTATCTCATGCGTCACTGAACCATAATAACACCAGTAATTGCAACTCAAACGCTGATACTCTCCACATTATGTGTCCGGCGCGCCACGAGGGGATTGATATCGAGGCACCGCCGCCGTCGGCAGCATCGTGTGTGTGACTCAGTGGCAGTGATGTGCACCACGAACTCGGGGCCAGATGAGGGCAACTCCTTTTAAAAGCTTACGGTATCAATACATTTTCATGTAGGCAAATCCTCTTACATTGCTGAACCACGCTTTCTGCAGCCGTGATAAGCTCTTTGCTTTACAGGGGACGCAGCCCGGCGGTGCACATGTGGCTATACCTTCCTATGGTGGTGCCAGGGAGTGGAGCGATCAGGGCTGCGGAGATCAAAATCAAGGGGCCTATCAAATATGCAGTGTGTGGTGGTAAAGTTATAGTGTCTCCATGGTGATGGTGCTGAGGTCAGAGTATTTGATATGGGAGCGTTACACGGCTCACAACACTTGTTATTTTCCTCCCTCCCTCCCTTCCATCTTATGAGCCCGGAGTGGGGCACGTGCTCTGCCCAGGCGCTCATTCACATTTTAAAGAACATAGCTGAGTTTTTTTGTGTATTTTTTTTTTTTTTGTCAAATGTATTGTGATGTATTTGGGACACAGGGAGAGGGAGAGGGAGAGAGAGAGAGAGAGAGAGAGAGAGAGAGAGAGAGAGAGAGAGAGAGAGAGAGAGAGAGAGAGCATTGCATGGCTGAGTAGTCTGCAGCAGGGTTTGAAATGTCTGGAGCGAGGCAGGAAGCACAGATATGCTTTTGTGGGGGAAGCATCAGTCACAGTGAATTCAAGATGTGATTTCAGTAACAGGTATAAAAGGACAGGATGAAAAAGCTTGACCCCTTGCACACCACAAAAAAATAATCACATATTGGCCATTTACTTTGATTTATGTGTGTTCTGTCAGGAAGGCCACAGCACTGAAAAGGGGACACTCCATCCCAGGTGAGAATTAATTTCCACCCTGTGAGCACTGAAGGTCATTTTAGAACGTGATGCCATATAGAGGAGGAAAATGGTTGTCAAGTGCACTGAAGTTGATGAGAATATTCACATTTTTGGCGCACCAGAAACGTGCAGCGGTATGAATTAAACCCATGGAGGATGATGCTGGAAAGCAAAAGACTCAAATATGCAGAGGAGTCCAATCTGAATCATGTGTATTCCCTCAATATGAAGTGTGCATGTGCGCTATGGTTATGGGAAGGCTAAGAAAAACAAGCTTCACGGTCATACAATGGAAAAAAGCACCGATGATTCATAATTAGCTGGCCGGGAATTGTCGTCAAAAGAGCAGGTACCGCTGCTGCTGCTGCCGCCGCTTCAGCCACCGGGGGAGAGATAGAGGAGAAAAACAGCAATTTCACTCACCATCTTGACAAGCGCGAGTCAAAACAGACCTTTCCTCTCATTTCCTCCAGAGGACCGGACCCTCCTCGAAGGCAGCGCGACGGAGGATGCGTGGATGCGGCTGCAGGGGAGAAATCCTGCCCGTGCGCGGAGTCGTGTTCGCAGGGATGGATCCGGAAGAGCCCGCATCCATCGTCTCGATCCTCGATGATACCTATGCACGGTCGGCTGCAATGTGCGCGCGGTCTTCTGCACGCCAACGCGCACACAATGACGGCTGCACACACACACACTCAGGGACACACACACACGCACGGAAAGAAATGAGCAGGGAGGAGAGGACGGGTGCATCGGAGGCTAAGCCAGCAGCCTGCACGCCAGAGTCATGGCTCGGTGTGTGAGGACGCCATGTATGCCCAGGCATGTGATGCGATGTGGAATAATTCCCTGCTGCCTGCCCATGCGCTACCTTCCTCTGTTTACCGTCAATGCAGCTGCAGGCTGTGGCAGAGACTCCGTGCACGCGTATGCGTGTGTGCGTGTGATGCTGAGATAAGTGCACGTTACACTTTAACCATCAGTTTATGGTTCAGATGAGAAAAGACGGGAGAGTCGTGCGTGTGTGTGCGTGTGTGTGTGTGTGTGTGCAGGGATCAGCAGGTTTCCCCTTTCACAAAGACTGATGTACCAAAACAACACAGATATGGGAATGTAGAGTGTTTGTTTGTGTGTGTCTGCCTCTCAACCAAAAAGGCAGTTAGAGGTGATAATGCACCACCATCACCACTAACCACGTTACACACAAGTTATTAAAGCACCTAATGCAGATTTCCAGGTAATTAACAGAAGCTGATTGGCTGCATATCCTGTAACAAACAGAACACTAATGTCTCTGTGAAGAAGGTGGCTGAAAACATGCTGTGAAAATCGGTGTCACCAGGTTTGGACATTTAAAAAGCCTTTGGTTTTGGTGTAATTGAATCTAAATGTAACTCTTAAATTGTTGAAAGAAAAACTAATTTTCAACAATTCAGAAGGTTTGAAACCCTTCAAATTCAATGCAAGCCTAATTCGAATAACAAAATTTGAGGTTTTGAAATGTCACATTACACATCCGAGATAGCGTGGATATAGAATCTGCCTGGAATCTTTGAATATCCAACAATTAGCCAATCAAATTGCGCTCCACCGGTCATGTGGTGCTGATGCTTGAAAACATCACCATCCACGTCTTATTAACAACTAAAGAAAACATTTAAAGAGGCAATTTAGAGCGTCCAGGAAGCATAGAGGGACCACGTCGCTCCACTTCCTCCCACTCAAGTTTTCAAGTCTTAATGGCAAAAATGGCCCCACAATGATGGTATTGAGCCAAAATTAGCCCTCATAACTAAAGAAAGACAAGCACACACACATGACATATTTGAGATGCACAAGGACACACATACACATTATTATTAATACTTATTAATATTTTTATAACATGAAATAGGCTAATACGGTTCAGTGACCACATTGTACGTCTAAATAGAAACTTCCTTCACACGTTTTAGCAGCATCGGTGGATTCTTACCTGACCCGTCACATTTGCTTACAGAACCAAGTGCTAATATCGGGAAGTGGTTCTATAGAGTCACACATACTGTGTGAACGGTGCCTGGAGGAGACACAGAAATATCCACACGTTTGAGAAGACCAGTTTCTAAAGTTTTTAAATGACATAAGAGAACACACACCGTATAATCATGATGCAGGTGGGCTCCTCATGTCTCATATAGCTGATGCTTGGCCCTGGAAGGTGCAGATTTCAAGTGTAGGACACGAGGTGTGCAGCTTTGTGCAAGTGGATCTTCTTGATCCTCTTTTCTTAGCCTGACATACACAAATAACAGAATACACACAAGGAAGGAAAGGGTTTCAATGTAGAAATGACAGCCTCACCTGACATTGTTGCACTTAACTATGAAGGGACCATGGTATCTTCCAGAGAAGGTGTCTCTCCTGCGGGTTGTCAAGGACTAAGTGGGGATGGTGTTGGACGTCTGATCTTAATTCGAGGTTATGGTCACGAGCACATATTTGGTGCCTGTAAAGTGGGAGTGGCTAAAAATCCCAATGTAGATACAATTTAAATAAATAAATAAATAACATAGATTACGACTGTTTCTGTAGAAAGGGCTTTAACCTTTAAATATAATCTTAAAATACCCCTAATTTATGATATTTGCAATCATTTCATTTTTTTTCTGCTGCTGTGATTTAATCATGGATTTGTTGCAATTAGTTTGGATTATTTGTAATTATATAAAGTGGGTCAAATAAATACAATTTTACAGCACAAATAAGCTTAAAATAAGAATCAGTTTATTTGAACGATGGGGATTAAGATACCAATCATGATCTTAAAATATGAATCATGCAGCTCTGGTATGAAATACCAATGGTGTTCTCACCTAATGCCCCCCCATATTCAGGTTTGATATAGTGTCAGTTTACAGGAATCATGCTGCAGTTCCAGGTGGATACATCGGAGACGGTGACAAAACACATGCTGGTAACGTTATTTATCCCAAAATGTGCCAAGGCGGTTTCAACAAGTAATACTAGGACATCAGTTAAATTAACAGTAATTCACCATAATGTAAAAAATTAAGAAAGTGATGTGGTTCATCATACAATTATTCATCAATTTCATTTCATCCATTCTGTAACCAGAGCCCCATTAGGTTTTTATGTCAATACTTTTTGTACCAGGAATTCTGTGGTCAGATCATTCTTGCCACCTTCGCCGCTCACCACCGAATATGGCAGCCCATTTGCGAGTTATCTCCAGGTAGATGGCAGGTTTGTTGGGCAGGTAGTCCAGGTACACCGTCTGGCTCGTCTTGGGAATGGCCATTTCAATCTGGGTCCCCTCGTGCCACTCGTTAAAAGACGTTATAGATATGAAATCGGGCCTGGCCTCTAATGCCTTGCTCAGCGAGGTCTCGTAGTATTTGCCGTTTATGCGGTTTCGAGTGTTCTGGAGGTTCCATGGTCGGATGCTTGTGTCTATATAGCCCGGGCCCACACTCGGGATGAAAATCAGGTTGTTGGCTTCGCAGAACGCTTTGATAGAGTCCCAGTTCCGCTGAGTGGATCCATAAGAAAAGCCATTAGTGGCGAAGTAAGTGTAGACACCATCGAATCCTGACGTCACGATATCTCTCTTGTGTTTCTCCTCGACAAGAAGGGCGATGAAGATGGCGTCATATGGGGTGTGCCTGATGCTGTCAGCCTCTGTGTGTTTCAGCAGCTTCGCCCACTGCTCTGAGTTCATCAGATACGAGTCGTACACATAGAAGAGTGGGAGCAGCTTGCCAGTGTTCGTACGGTACTTGAAGAACGCGGGGTGCTCTCCGTATCTGAGGAGGAGCGTTAACAGATTGATTATCAGACAGAAAAATGTCACGGGAATCCATAGACGCATGAAAACATAGTAATTATCGATTAATGCAACGAGTCGTGACAAAGTGATTCGATGAGACAGTGTGAGACTGAAGAAACACAGCACTACTCACCGGTCTATGATGTATTTGACATTAGAGAACATATTGACTTCATCTCTGTCTTTGTATGGCTCAATGTGAAAAGCTACCTGTGAACACAGACATCACAGCAACATAAAAACATTAGCACAGACAATCCAATCCACATGTTTGTTTTAATATTCAAAGTATTATGGATTACATCACTGATATACTGGAGGATAGATACAAATATATCACAATGATTCCTATGATGGCATTTTCAAACACTTTGATACTTCAAAGTTTAACCATTAATATTATTAAAAAAATATGTTAAAAATAACTATATCACAAATGCAGCCAGATGCATAGAACTGGAATCAAGAAAATCGATTTTTAAGTAAAATGTAAACATGAATTCACAGCTTTTACACATTGTTTATTCATTCAATTGGTAAAGTTTTCATATCAGCCGGGTCATACCTCGGTCATGTTAGTAAGTGACTCTGTCATCAAACATTTGATCAGCTTTTGTGTGATGACTCATTAATATCTGCATACAGACCTTAATATGGTATTTATGAGCCACTTCCAGCAGCAAAGGGACAAAGTCATCTGTTGGTTCACCGTTGTCATCTTTCATATCAGGAGGATACCAGGAAACAGCAATGACCCCTGGGAATAAACACAGTTACAGGTCAAACAGAAAGAAACTGAGAGAAAACACTATATAATAACCATAATAATAATAATACTAACCAGAAGTGCAAACAAAATGGCAGTTAAAGTGCAGAGATGGAATATGTAAATAAATATGAAGTACAGTTAGAAATATACATGGAATATAAATGGAAATATAAATGGAATATGAACAGTAAAAAGGGGGAGGTATGATACAAGAATGATGAATACACTAAGAGCAAGATAAATATATAAAAATATGAATACACTATAGGTGGGATAATACAGTAGGAATAAGTTAAGTGCAAATGTACAAATGTACAAATGTTCAAGTGTGCAAATGTTCAAATGTTCAGTGGCTGGATACGAAATGTGCAGTGGGAGTAATACTGTAGGGGTTACTGCTTATTTCTTTCTTAATTCTTAAACACGTCACACAACTTTTTCCTAATTTAAAAGTTCAAAAGAAATCCTCTCTTACCAATAGCTGCAGTACGTAGCTGCTGCATGTGATCCTGTATAATGGAGGGGTCCTTTGAACTGTAAGCTCCCAGAGAGGGGTAGAAGTTGGACCCGATGTCATCAGGCGGGCTGTGTCTCCCTTGTGGATACCCATGAGCCACCTTCGAGTCCCAGTGTGGCAGCTGCGGATGGTCCCAGTGGATGTATTTGCCATCGAACTTGGGGTTCCCAAACCACGTGTAGTAGAAGGTATGGACATAGTAGTTTGGAGGAGGAAACCTCCTCAACGTCGCCTCCAGTTCTTCATCTTTGTCCGACTTAGCAGCGTTGCCCATTTCAATCTGATGGGGTTTAATGACGTTTTCTCTCGGGATCTGCTCTGCATTCTTTCTGTCTGGAAACACGGGGCCGCTGAATGGAGAGTCCTCTGGGGAGAGAGCCTTCAACACCAGCGTTATGACGAGGGCGAGCAGAATCAAAGCTAATAATGTGATGCAAGATTTGCGCCTGAACCTTCCCATCCTTTAGTCTGTGCTGGAAGAACTCCACAATTCATTGCTGAGGCAGCAGAGAGGGACTGTTGTTGGAGAAGAAGCCATCGAAACTCAGTCAGTGAGTTTTTGTTCAGCCTGGAGGTTTGAGGAAAAAATAATTAGTTAGAATTAATAATTATTCTACTAAAGATTGTCACAATTGATGCAGTTATTGGGTTGGTCCATAAATATACATGAACATGGTGTTTGAAAATCAAAATTTCAATTTAAGACTAAAACTATACCAAAATTGATTAACCTGCTATTTTCTTGATTTAACCTTAAAATCCTCATCAATATTCCTTCAAACACATTTTCAAATTTTAAGGCCTCAGTTGACTTGAGACAATGTATATTATGAATTGGTGCTATACAAATAAAATTGAAGTGACATATATTGACGCTGAAAGAATATTCCAATTGCTGCAGCTGTATTTTAATACTACTACTAAGTAAGTCAAGTCCATGTTTGTTTCTAGGGGAAACAATGATGTGTAATGGAGAGTGGGGGGCCCGTTGGAGCCCAATGACAACAGCGATACCCCGGGGCCCCTAAATGAGCCAGATCCGCCCGTGATATAGACAGGGCTGTTTGGAAAGACTGCACTGAATGCGGAAGTCGGGTCAAAAACACAGAAACAGTTCAAGTCCCTTGTGTTTATCAAATATTTTAAAACAGTTTAGAGATTTATCAAGAGAAAATGACCATAACAAGCAGATCCACTGCTGCAGCTCCAAATGCAAAAAGATGAACTTTGGACTCAGCGGCAGAAATGAGTTTGATCCTCAGACACACACACACCTCCGGGCTCCCGTAGAGAAACCACGTCTATTTGAATCTAAAAACAGAGTGTTCGATACCCGGTTCAGTCCCTGTCGTGGTGCAGAGGACGGGACATCTTCTCAAAATGTACACACGCACAGAGCAAACCTGCACTTCTGGTTCAGCAGCCGTCCCGACTAACGGAACAGATCTGGAAACACCGGGACTGGGACAGAGGGTGGACTGTGACCCATCCATGTTGTTAAACGAGCCGAGGTCACATGGTGTATCTCGTTGAGACAACGACATCGATAGGAGCAACTTTCACTGAAGCACGGAAGGGATGCCGCCCCCGTTCGACGTGGATGATGTACTGCACTGGAATTCTCGATAGCTAGATAGACAGATAGACAGACACAGGGGCGGCTCCTGGTACAGGCGACAAAGGAGGTTAAAAGAAAACATCCTCATCCTGCGCAAAAGTCTACTGCGGATATCCTGCGCAGAAGCATACTGCACAAATTCTGCGCAGAAGCCTACTGCGCACGCATATTTTCTTTTTTTTATTAAAGATTTTTCTGTTTTTGTATTTAATTAATTAAAATTGACATAGTGTACGATATTATGCAATTAATAGGGAAAATCATGGCAACTTTAAGAGTACAGTAAATTGCCAACTTGAATATGGGAAAGAGTGGGACTTGTAACCAGGTCTTTCTTGTTGGAGACCGACCACTCTACCGACTAGGCCACACCAGCTTCTGATTCCCATGAGGAACTAAGGACACTAAGAAGATGGGCAAATGATCATATGTGTGTGTGTGTATGTGTCATTCTATGCTGCTTTTGATACACACTTCAGAGAAAACATTTTCTACTTTACTACATATATTTGACAGCCTTACTCAAAAGTAACTTTTATATTTTTGGATTTTAGATACTGGAGGATTTAACATGCTTTAAAAACCTATTGTTAGAGAATAACCCAGTAGTTTTCCAACCTTGTCTTCGGAGGCTTTTCAAGAAACACAGTCTGTCCTGAGGAGGCCCCCTGCTGGCTGCTGGGTTCCTCTGCTGCTCTTGCTTGGTTTGTGTGGCTTGTGATTAACTTAAGTTGTCCATAAAAGAAAATCTTTAATATCCTTCAAGGGCAATTTGATGTACAACCAGTAATCAGTGCAAGACAAAAATAAACCAATATACAATGTAAATAAAACACAATATAAAAACCCAGTTTAGACTAAGTAGCAGGGAAAAATTTGCTTTTAATAAATGAATTGATAAGTCGATCAACAGAAAATTACCCGTGAACTACTTCTACTTTTAATTTCCTGTTGTGTTTCTAATAATTATTGATGTTGTTGACATTTCCTTGATAAATGGGTGGAGGTTTTATTACCTCTGCTAAGGAGGTTATGTTTTCATCTCGGATCTGTCAGTCAACAGGTTATGAACATGTTATAAACTACTGGACCAATAACCACACAACTTGGTAGAAGGAAGCTGCATGGGTCAGAGATGAACCTATACGGCTCTGTTGAGCTCTACTGAGTGCCAGTCTAGTGAAAGAATCTGAAATCTTCTCTCAAAAAACACCCCCCCCCCCCATATGGTTTGTAGTGTGAAGCTAATGAGGTGTTTTATAAAGATGTGATTGAAAACAGTGAATCCACTTTATTTCAGCATGAACAGAAAAAAAGAAGGGAGTTTCATTTCACCTCACAACAGTTCCTCATAGCAGCATGATGCATACAAACCTACTCATTTTGGCAGCCTAGTAGGGACATTTGCTGATGTCACAACCCGTGGCTCAGTGGACAGGTGAGCGATTATCTAAAATATCCTCCTGGATGGCTCCCTGTGTGAACAGTCAGGCGGCGGTTCGCACAGAATTTGCGCTTTCGCCTCAGGTATGTCCCTGACGTATATTTTTATTGTTTTTTATAGCTTACAAATTTGTCTGCATGTATGTGCATCTGTTTAAAGTCCAAAAGTTATTGGGGATGCATGAAAGTTTGCGTGTGTATGTTGGGGGGGCGCCACTTTGAAATCTCGCTTAGGGCTCAAACATTGCCAGGGCCGGCCCTAGACAGACAGACAGACAGACAGACAGACAGACACACATGGAACGTACAGCAGTCTCCTCTTTCTTATAGTGAAACTATATGTCTGTATCTTGTCTCACCGTGAACTTACTACACGTTTCCTTCTTCCACTGACCTCCTTGTTGTTTAGGGCAGAAAAGAAGAGAATGCACAGACACGAATAAATACAGACAAATCAATCTGTAGTTTCCATCCAGTTTATTTAATTTATAGACTTTCAAACAAACTCGTACAAATTGCAAAACAGCTTTTGGTAACACCTCATTGTTTCCTTATTATCGTCGTTAGGAAATAAATAAAGTGAGTAGAAAGTAAACAATGTGAAGAAAGAATGCAGAAGTCCAACAGAAGAATGATACCACAGAGAGCAAAGTAGAAAAAGAAATAAAGAAAAAGGGAGCGAAGACAAGAAAGAGGCAACTGTTTGCAGTGGACTGATGCTGAATCGCTGACCGGGCTAATCGGTGGTCAGCTGAATAGACAACTGAAGTACCTCCAACATTTTTTTAATGACGTTGTAATGAAGAACTCGTGCTGTTGAGTTTAATTTACATCAGATTTGTACTGTAATGCTGTTTTTGCACACCAGGTGGTATCACAATCACACAAAACAAAACTGCCTGGTACTGGTACCCACTTCCTACTTAACCAGTTTTCATATTCTGAACTTAAACTAGTTCAGTGATATCTGGGAAACTATTTTGGTGAAAACTAAGAATTAAGAAATAGCCGATGGAGAACATCCACCAGCTCTGTTTGAGAAGAGGCATGTTTGTGTGTGGGTGTGGAATTGAGGCACGAGGGGGGGGGAGAAGACATAACAGAGTGGAGGAATTGATGCCCGGAGGAAGATGTGTTCGAGAGGAGCGTCTCCACTGTCAGCAGCAACTGATTCAGCCTCTTTATTTCATTCAAGCAGGTCTCTTCACATTCTTTGCTACTCATATGGACATGGACTTTTTCAACAGTTAAATATACAAACTGTGTTTGTGCACAACAACCACGAGCGATAATGACTTCAAACTGTTAAACTGGAATCCAAGAGATGGTTTTTGTGTGTACGGATTGAACACTGGCCGTAAATATCAGTCTTATTGAAATATATTGGCGGAATTCTCTCTGCTTTATCAGAGATCAAGGCAAGAACAATATTCATTTTTGTTTAACTGAAAATAATCCCTTTGAACTCAGCCCCTCTACAAGGAGAAGGCAAAATCCATACACAAGACGGAATCTCAGAAAAAAATTCAAGTGGTATCGGAAGTAAACCCACCAAAAGATTATTTGTTAATAATATCAAAAATACCAATAAACAGGCAAACAAAAATAACACAGATTGGTCACAGCAAATTTATGTACACATACACATTAAGAAAAGAGCTGTCAGTGGAGTCGGAGGGTGAGTGGGGAAGAAAGAGGGGAAAAAAAGATTTGGGCGATTAGATGAGCCCCATATCTTTGCTATACAGGGGAGTTACAGGGGTTGCCATGAGGGCAGACCAAGGACAGACCAGGTAGGGGGGGGGGGGGGGGGGGGGGGAAGAGCCGAGGCCGAACGTTCACCTCTTCTTGGGGGCTTGGGCGGTGCGGGGTGGGGTGACAGGCCGGCCAGAGTTTACCCCACCGTACTGGTACTTGGCCTTCTTCTCTGAGGGCTTTAAGATCTTTAAAACACCAACACGTAAACAGAGAGAGATAAATACATGTATGTGAGACAGAATGTGTATGTAGAAAATCTTTTAAAGCATAAATGTCCCTGCAGGTTCTGCATTACCTGAAAGGAGCACATGAGGGACTCATCGACGCTCATCATGCCGCCAGCGTTGTCGAACTCCCCGCAGTAGTTCGGAGCAGAGAAAAGTGTGACCAGTTGGCGTTTGGCAAAAAACTCATAACCATCCTCCACAACCTGTTAGAAGACACATGAACACCCACTGTGATCAATACTTCAGAGGCAGATCTCCAGCTAGTAACAGACTGAGCCATCAAGACTGAGTGTACAAAACCACCTACGGCTGAATCAATATCAAAACGCCCAAACGCTCAGAGCACAAATAGCTGTGGACTCTCCTGCTAGATGTTCATCAATTAGCAGAGAAGTTTGTTCCTCTATCATCCATCTGATGTCTTGTGTTACGAATGCAGAAAGCTGATTTTTGTTCTCTGCATGATATTCCATTTTCAATAAGCAAGGAATTTTTTTTCTATTGATAATATCTATGTACATTTTTGTATAAATAATTAAAATCTAGAAAAATAGATCAATTGAGAGCAGAAAATTAGGGGTTAAACTGTTGCACCAGGTCTAATAATACGTGTTTTAGGACTGTGGTCTGTGTCTTCATATCAGCAAAGTCATTATAGGCATTCTCGCCATTTGGCAGCCATCTTGGTGACATCTCTGGGGACCTATTTTAGGACAACTAGAGCGGGCTCGTATCTAAATGAAAGAGGAGAGAGCAATGCTTGTATATGGTCATTGGCACCTAAACTAAGACTACATTTGTTGAATCACCATCAAATATCATAAAACATTTAATTTGTTATCCCAAAATAAGGCTTAAAATATTTGTTGTTTCCAAAGCTCTTAAACAAATGCAACGGTTTATGTCTGATGTTTAAATAAACACAGTTGATGCATCACACACGTTTTTTTAACATCAAAATGGACTTGCTATGTGTCCCAGTCAGCAGGCGAGGGCTGAGACACTTGACGTCCAACTTCATCTTTAAGGTTACAGACTTTTCTATTCAGGTTTCTTCTAATGTCTGGTATCAGTCACAGTTACGACTTGCAATGAGAACACACAATCTGATGGAGGTGAGCCATCATTACCGTGCATGTCCAACCAATTATAAGCCCCAAGATTAATTTGCTTGCAGTGTGCTTCTTTGGAATTACACCTCATGTCCAGCCTCTCTACCTTAGTTCATTCATAAGTACCTGGTGGGCTCTGCAGATCAGGTCCAGGTCGTGGCGGTTGAGGAACTTGCTGACCACGTCTGCTCCAAAGGTGAAGGAGACCCCGCGGTCATTCTCTCCCCAGCCTTGCACGTCCTTATCTGGGTCTGACCACAGCAGGTCGCACAGCAGACCTGAGGGACACACAGAGAGGAGAGAGGGAGAGGAGGGTCATATGAGTGAGGAAGGAGTTAAAAGAAGAGCACAGGCTGACAACAGTGAGGAAGAAGCTGCTGATGTAGCACAAATGATTTACTGATATAAGAGCTGTTGGTTCAGGAAGAGAAAGGTTGGGAGAAAAACCAGAGAGAAATCGGGAGGAAGTGAATATGTTCAGATTCAAGGAGGATTATGCATGCAAGTGCGTGCAGACACACACACACTACCTGTATCAGGTACATCTGTTGGCCTCATGATCCTGCGAATCTGCTCCATCGACTGCAAATCAGGCGAAAGCCCTGAAACGGAAAGAAAAGAGAAGTTTCTCAAAAGACATTTTGATCAAGGTCGTCAAAAAAGCCACTTTTTCCAATTTGAGAGAAGCGGGGAAATATACGTCTCACACCTCCATGGCAGCAGAAGATCTTCTCGTCGATAATAGCAGCAATGGGGAGGCAGTTGAAGCAATCAGTGAAGGTCTTCCACAACTTGATGTTAAACCTGCGCTTGCCTGTTGAAACACATAATCACACGTTATTGGAACATTAGTTAAATAGGTACTTCAGGCATGTTTGTGTGCAGGAGGAGTTTATTTCTACCCACACTCATCGTAGAACCCGTAGATGCGGTTGATAGAGGCACACTCATGGTTGCCCCTGAGCAAGAAGAAGTTCTCTGGGTATTTGATCTTGTAGGCCAACAGAAGGCAGATGGTTTCCAGGGACTGCTTCCCTCTGTCCACGTAGTCGCCCAGGAAAAGGTAATTTGCCTCTGGAGGGAAGCCACCATACTCAAACAGCCTCAGCAGATCTGTGTACTGGCCATGGATATCACCTGCGAAGAGGATGTGAGGGGACAGGGGGGGACAAATACTGTTGAATACTTTTTTTTTTGGAGACAAAGGAGCAATCAGCTGCAGGACAAGCAATATTTTTAGTTTCTTCATCTCTAAACAACACATTCACCCCCACATATGCATACACACCAGCTCCTCTCTATCTGAAGCTGAGTTTAAGAACACAGCTATACCTGCAGGTTGGTGGGGATATATCAGGGACTTTGACTATATAACTGTGGCTATTACTGTCATCGCAGAGGTGAGGTAATGGATGCACACACAAAAAGAGACTTTAGAGCAGCCATCAGATCAATGCCATGGCCCATGGGACACGAGCTAGCAAGGGAGAGAACATCTCCAATCCAGGCTAATCACAAAAATAAAGGACGCACATCCAGATAGAGGCGTAAACTGACTAATTTTAACAGCTCTCCCAGGATTCTCTCTCCTTTCTTTGACACCAGTCAGGCAGGGATGAGCTGGAGGCGCGTTCACAAAAGCACAGGATCTCTGCGGTGGGGGGGGGGCCTCGCTTCATCACCTGGCCAAGACCTGCTTCCTTTTTTATCCTCCTGCACCAACTGAAAAGCTGCTCCAATTTTGGGTTAAGTGCTCCAGACAAAGATGACTTCAGAGGGCATCTCCAGAACAGCAAGGACAATAATAACAGGCTTCATTGTGACTGGAGCGGAAAGAAAATGCATGTGCCCATTCTTTTTATGGCAATGCTTCATTACAAGATGGCACCAAATAATACAAATGAAAATAGGTCTTGTTAAAGTGTGCAGCTGTCTGGCCTTGAGATTAAAATAACCAATAAAAAATTGCAACTCTATAATGAAGTCTCGAGAGTGGCTGGGATGTAATTTTATTCCATGGTGCCTGTCAGTGATCTCGGCACCAAAACACCAACCACAGCTGGCACCAAACCTATATGCCTGCACGGGCTTGTACTTATTTTTGCCTGTGTCTAAGGGCTGCACGTAAAAGCACCGTTTTCTGCAAATGAATGATTACATGAATGTCTGAAGTACAGCTCTTATGCCCAGTGCATCATCAATCATTTCTCACATCCCCAGCCGGCCATACACAGTTTTGATGCAAGTGCAGCATGGTAGCAGCTTCACAGTCCTTCACATCAATAATACAAAATCAATGAAACAAGTCTTGAAGTATTAATGCAACGCTAGAGTAACATATCCAGCTCACTCGTTTTGAGCTTTACCTTCTTTTAGGAAAAGGAAAATGTGATGGTAGATGAAACAATGATTTATTAGAATGTTAGTCTACCACAACAGTAAAACTAGTCATAACTTTAGTCTTCTGTGTTTGGGAATAAGCAGTGGGCAATTTGTTCAGTCTTAACAGGGGGTTTCAACAAAAACACAGAGACAGATTTTCACCAAACATGGGTGTGTATCTCGAGATTATAACATTTTGGAGCTGATCGCTCAGGGTGTGGGCGTGGGGGACGACACTCCTGCAGTAGAGCTGTATGCTTGTTCTAGCATGTGCACAATGAAAGCAGTACTGATGAGTTTATACCGAATCCTGCCGACCTGCAGAAAACACCAACATCTTTATGGATGTTTTAATTGCCACCTATGAGGGTACTTGGTGCTGCAGATAGTGAAAGACCATGAGAACAGCACTCCTGTTCTTTTCAATGCCATTTGGTTTCACCTTATAACTGAAACTAATGCAACTTAGTTAGTTCAGCATTCTCACATGGATCTCTCTCTTGTGGAAGATGGGGTTTGCTCTGATAGGGGATGAATTTTTGGTCATTCCATTTTGAAAGGGGTGGCATCCCCCCCTCATCCATTGCCTATTGGGAAAAGTTTAAGTCTCCATTGCAAAAATTAACTAAAGCTGGGAACTGACCTGTGAACTTCCTGAACCTACAAATACTGTTTTTAAATCTTTGAGGTCAGAACCCGACAGAGGACTTCATAAACACAGTGGATATCACACAGAAAACAATAATTCTTGCTTATGCCTGCACCAAAACAGAAATGGCCATGAAACAGTAAATAAGTAGCATTCTTAATTTATGTGGCAGTTTTCTGAGTTAAGGAAAGGAAATGTAGGGCCAAAGCCACATTTTGATAAAATGGCAGATGCAGACACATGGCAACATAGACTGTAATCTCTGCAGCGACAGCTGGAGATGAGTGAACTTTGTAAGAGCCGGGCTAACTTCAGCTGAGCTGTGGCTCTGTAGTAAAAGCTGGGTAAACTGGATTATAAAATAATGCTCTTTCATTCATGGAATACCAAACTACCGCTGAGCTACGCTGATATTTTCAGTGCAGTGGTCTATGTTTTTTGTTACTTCCCCTGCTCAGAATGATTTAGTGGCCAGTGTTTGATTGGCTGTCGGTTTGAAAATGGCCTGAGCTGAGTTCAGTATCATCAAATTCTAGGAGTCGTTGCAGGATCTAGCGCAGCCTGAGTTATTGCTGCGTACATGAGTTTGTGAGCTTCACCGAGAATTTCTATTCAGCAGCCTCCCTGCCTCCTTCCTCACAACAAATTGTAGGATGACAGTGAATTATTTACTCAGGACTGCCTCTGCAGAGTCAAAACAGTCCAAGAATAGCAACATAGAGATGCAGGGTTTTAAAAGCTGAGAAAAAGGCAGAAAACAAAAAAACAACAACAAAGGGAAGGTCAATCTTATAAATGGATATATCTCATATATCTCAAGAAGGCACAATATGAAAGCACAGGTCATACGGCCGCTCTACAATAATAAAAGTGCACATCAGTAATCGTATTCAGTAGTAATCTTGTGAGTCTGGTACATAAATGGATTTTAAGGAAAATACAAGAAATATATTCATGCTGCAGTGCTACAATGTAGCCTACTGAAGATAAGGCTAAACGGTAAATAAAGATATTGTCTATGCTTGCACAATTTAATGTCCATTATAGGCAAAGTGACCTTGTGCAGTCAGATCACCAGATGGTTCAGAAGCACCAACATGCAAAAAACAACAGCAGTGTGAGGAATATTAAACAATACTGTTCAGATTGATAATAACATAAACACTCAAAAGAAGAAAACAGAACAAATGATTTATGAAAAACATAATATGTGCAATAATATTTTCAGGGATCATTTGAAACACCACAAGCACAAATACAAGTGAAAGAAACAAACTAGCAATACAGTAAATGAATGTGCACCTTAAAGGTCGGATGATGGATGTTAACAATAACCAAGAAAATTAGCTCAGGTGACTAATTCATACAAGTTACTGACAATATTCTAATACAATATGGTTAATTCTATTATTATATCATAAATTATTTATCATTTTATGTATTTTAGCATTGCTAGTTTTGTTTACTGTCTTATTGTCTACAGGTATATGAAAAATGGTCTCCTCACTTCTCAAATAGGATCGACCTTTTGGGTTGAGCTGTTAAATTCTGTAATGTCCGTGGAAATAAACTGGTTTCAGCCTAAATCTGATTTCGGTTAAGAAAATAAAAGACTTGTTAATGAAAGCATATATTTAAAAGTTGTATGTCTGTTCCCGAACCCAAATGATCTTGCTTTAACAATGTTCCTACTTGTAGTGGCTGTTAAAGTGACACAGGGACAAAGGTTCATGTGAGGCCTAAATTTTGCTCAAGCAGTCCGAGTTTTGTTTTGGACCAGTGGACAGAGTTTTCATGCTGATCTGCAGTGACAGGGCAGCAATAACATGAATGATGCTTGTACTGAAAAGTCCCTCCTGTGGCCCACAGCTCTGTAGATAAGGGTTTTTGGCATGGCTGATGGATTTTGAGTCACATCACTTCCATTCAAAGCGCAATAAAAAAAAATTGCGAACCGGAGGCTAAGGGGTAGAGTGGTCATCTTCCAACCAGAAGATCGGCGGTTTGATCCTCAGTCTTGCCCATCTGCATGCCGAAGTGTCCTTGGGCAAGATACCAAATCCCCTAAACGGCCCCCTCATAGAATAATTGTAAGGTGCTTAGGATGAAGAAGTCCGCCAAATGACATGTAATATAATAATATAATAATATAATGATTACACTAACAAGAACATGTTTTAATGTCTACATGAACAACTGGCAAGTGTTTGAATCTATCTAATTTTCTGTTAGACAATAACAAATGGCATCATATTCAACCGAGACCAGACACTGCTGAGGGTTTAGAAATGATGTGGTAAATGTTCCCACAGAATCAAAACAGTAAAAACAAAGCAGCAGCCAGACTTTTGGTCTTTCTTCAGCTAATTCAGCTATCAACAAGCTAACAAATGAAGAGCATTTAGTTCTAAATCAACACAAGGTTGTGATTATAGTTTGTTGTTAATAATTATCATCTGTCCGAATTACTTTCTAACACATCCTCACAATGAGGGACGGATTGATTATTATTATTATTAGGGAACATCATCGTCAACAATAATGAGTTGAAAAATCCAAAATATATATTACATATTGGCAGAATTGTGCTAGTGTCTTTAAGTTTAACATGTAAGAGAGAGTGAGTATATGTAGAATCAGATCGATGCGACCTTAGTAAATAAGTAAATGCAATCAATGCTGGGTCTTTATAGTGAGAACTGGTGATCCGACAGTCGTGGGTTAAAGGTGAGTAATCAACCTGGTGGGTCCAAAGAGACCCACACTATGACAAATAATGCCGCTGCACACTCATGCATATTTAACAGACACCTGTCATGGTCAGGTCTACATATATGAATCCTTCACAACCAGTCGACATGTTTGTTGTTGTCCCGGATCTCTCAGACTTTGCACTGCCCTCTTTAGAACTTGCTTATTGATACATCGTTTGAAATTGACTTCTCGTATCTTTGTACGAAAAAGCAGCCTGAATGAACCTTAATAAGACTCACAAAATAAAACATTTTGTCTATATAACAACAATCAAACAAAGTAAATATGTGCATGTAGACACTTGTATGAGGAGAGAGAGGGGTGTGTACTCATGAGCAAATACAGTATATAATCCTTTGAATTGTTTTGTATTTGTACATGTATTAGTCCAGAGTTGTGCGCAGTTGCAGCACAACGCTGGGGGAAGAGATAAAGCATGTGGGAGTATGCTGAGATGTGCAGGAGACAGATAGAGACTGAGATAGGGCTAAGTATTTTGGAGTTAACTTGCAAAGTGTGTTTTTCTATGTTTTGTGTGTATGACAGTGATACACATTCTGTTCTGTGTACATGTTTCCCCTGAATTTACCTTCTGTAACCCACACAGGGCAGTAGCTGAATATATGACCCAGGCTGAGGCAGTGTTATCCCATCTGGTTACATAAGGAAACTCTGCGTCAAAGAAATGGATTGCTGCTCTGGTCTGTGCTCTGAAGAGTGGGAGTTTGACACTGGTGCAGCCGACCTGTAACTTTTTCTGTTTGAGCTGCTCTTTACGAATTAAGATGTGTTGCCACTATCCAACATTTGCCAAAGATGGTTGGCAAATATTCAAGCTGCATGTAGTAGCATGACTTAAATTAGTGGACCCCAGAAAAAACAAACAGTGCTGACATTTTGTTATAGTAATGTGTCAATCCATCACACAGCCCGTCACGACCTTCACATGAGTAATAACATCGCTTCAACAGCAGGATGTCGATACAAGTCGTGCAAGAAATTGCACAGTGGCACTGAATTCATTTTCAGGAATCAGGAAGATATTTGACAGGCAGCTATAGCTTAACTTAAGTGTTCAGACCAGTTACTTTCATATTTAGGCTTTAATATAACAGTGTAACAGAGGGAAAAAAACAAGTGCAAGTAAGATAAAGTACATGAAGTGAAGTGGTGAGAAAAGAAACTTAAATGTGGTTATAAATCAACATCACTGACCACAGATCTTCAGAGGAGCCTCGAGCTCCAGCAGGATGGGCTGGCTGAGGAAGATCTCCCTGGACTTGATACAGAGGCCCCGCACCTCTGCCTCCGTCATCTGGACTATCTTCCCCGGGCGACATCCCCGAACTGTAGAGGAGAGAAAAGTCAGTGGGTTCAAATTTTATTGTTAAAGGTAATGCAGCAAGTTCGGGAACCCCCGACACCACAAAGTTTATCAGAGCCAGGCCATAATAGAATACTTTGCAGCCAAGGGGGAAAAGAACTGTTGTGGCGGAACCACAAAGCAATCTTAAAATCTGATGAGCTGTGGGGGCGTAATGATTCTGCAGCTTAGAGCTGCTAGGTCTCAGTCATACTTAAGAAACCCACTGCTTAGACTACACCAGCAGCTTGCATCTTCAGCAGTGGTGAGGGTTTATTGGCTGTGTAGTTGCACTGTTAGCTTAAGCCGCCTTTCTGGGAGTCTGCCACGGCTCTGGGTGCAGATTTATCAGATTTATACCAAAGAAAAGAGGAGAAAAGAGGAAGAGTTGCAAACTGGCTACAGTCAGCAGCTGAAATAGTCAGAGATAGTGTCAATAGATATAGAAAACAGCTTCAACATCACATTACCTGAGGGGCAGAAAATATAATTATATTACATATCATTTAGCTGAAGCTTTTATCCAAAGCGACTTTCAATAAGTGCATTCAACCATCGGGGAACAAACCCCATAACAGCAAGAATCATGTCAGTACATTAGCTTCAAACAAAGTCCTGCATGTATTTAATAATGTAGAAGCAGAAAATGGACTGCATTTAAAGACTTTGGTCCAAGCTTGACGTCACTGCATGAGGACTGATGACAGATCAAATGCGGTTAAGAAACCCTTAACTCAGGAGTTATGTAATGATTGGCCACTTTGCCTTAAAGCTTGACCCCTTGTGAAACAACGTGTTCGTCAGAGAGGAAGTTTCCTTTCAAGCCTTTTACTTCTTCCCTTTTTGGATCCTCAGAGGAAACACAATAAAACTGAAGGGACAAATGTGGAGCAGTTTCAAATGGATTAACTTGTGTACTAGGAATTACCAAAGCTTAGTGAATGTGTTTTTGTCCAAACACAGACATGCTACTTGCACACCCAGTCTCATTAGTCGTCTAATTCAACCAATTCAGGGAGAAGGGAATGAACCAAAGGAACATGCATCCTCACAGACGATGAATCTTTGAGCCAAGAACTATTCTAGGTCCTGAACAACCTTCATCAACGGCTGCTTGACATCATCAATTTTCTTTATCGCCCATCTACTGTATCTGCACTGCTTCATACCCATGTGCTGAGCAGGATGTCAAGCATAAAATTGCAGAAGCAGGGCTCTTCCGTCAACGGCCAGGCCTCGTCCGAGCTGAGCTAGTTAAGCTTGGATGCTTCACCCGCTTGGTTTTCACACTGCATCTTTCGCTATTTGCACTTTTGCAGACTGACACTTTTGAAAAGAGATCACGTCCTTAAGAACATTGAGGGGCAAAGGCTAAAATGAAGCCACGACAAAGATTTGACAACGTCATATACCAAATTACTGTTTGTGTTTGTGAGTAACTGTGTGTAACTGTGTGGTTGTACACGTGTCTGGAGAAACTGACAGCGTTTCATAAGGTTTAATTCCAATGAATAAGAGCTCTCACTGACACTTGGCTTTTCCTCAAGACCACATTTCCTCAGACAGCACAACACACAATAAGCTATTATGTTGAGATGCAGAGTGAAGGCTTAAGGCTTTTCACGTTTCCTCTTGTTTGGAAATTTATCACTGGAGAATTATGAGTCTCTTCATACGGTACATCTGTGCTGAACATCAGAAAATACCAATGAATGTGTTTCAGACCCTCTACAACTTTATTATGCCCCTGGAAAAGAGACGAGACTTTGTGGAAAGCCTTTTAAAGCTAATAAAGTAATTATTTTATTAAATAAAAGATGTCAGATGTCTATAAAATGTCTGACCATAATAAAAAATACCTGTTAAAGTTTCATTCGGCCTCAGTTAATATCTTTGTCCAATCAAGAGTCCAAATAAAGGGAGTGGGAGACGGCCCTCTGATTGGTTTATTGCATCTCACGTCCAAAACACATTCACAATTAATTCAGGGACCTTTTTTCCATCATTAATCTAACAGTAGTAGATTTGGACAAGCCCTAAATGCACCAGCTCCACTTGCTTTCGAACATGTGCTCAAATTGTTAAAACAGAGCCCAAAGGATTGGTATTTTTTCTGACATTTGCGTTCTCACACAAAAACCTCCAGAAAGTTTCAGGAAAATATATTGACTTCCGTGCATGTCTGAAAGCAGTTGGAGTGTTGTAATCATACCAGCTCTGGTACATCGGCTTGATTCCCTGAACTCTTTGAGAATAAGGTTATTTTACATTTTATCAAGGTTTGCAGACCAACAGGAGACCAATACTTAACAGGATATCTTTTTCTGAATTTCTACCCTTTGGATCCAGATTCATTTCATCATAAATATCACAGAAATCATCTGGGAAATACTTCCGCTCTGGAGGTGGCATTTTACAAGCTGCGCTTTCTTTCAGGGGAGACGACCGACATGGAAACCAGGAGGCGCTTTTAACTGACATCTACAATATTCCTTAATGATTTGCTCCTTAGATCCAAATTAACCATGTAACACAGACAACTCACCCTTAATTCTATCTCATCACATCATTAGATACAAACTGAGAAACTGTGTGAAAAGCTTATGAGATGACAACATCCAAATCAATTAGTCTTGTGCAGTCACTTGTTTTATTTGTGTGAGAAAAAAGGCGTTTCACAACAACAAGATCAAAACAACAAAACTGACTACTTGTGAAAGACAGCAATGCCAACATCTGTTGAAAATATGAGCAGCACAATCAACAAGTCACTGTGAAGTGAAGAGACAAACTGAAGCTCCAATTTCTGCAAACACTCTGATGAGCACAAATGTGTCTACAGATGTGACTATTGTTTAAAAAAAAAAGTGAAAAATGGGCGAGGAGCTGATGGCAGACAGTGAGTATCTATATTATATACTTTATTTGCCATGAGTTGTGCAAGAAATGCATTGCAGTTGCAGGCTGACACCACTTTTCCAGCAATATAATACCAAATTATTCCTAAGATGCATTTCAGTGCTGGCATACAGTTTCATCTCCAACAGAGATACTGGTGAAAACTATGCCAAGGACAAATGCATTTGCCTTCGTGTTCTGGTGTGACTCAAAGAATATCTCACAGGAGAACAGAAATGTCTCTGCCTTCTTTACAGCAGGTGGTCAGACAACACAAGAGGATTTTTGCACTTCGCGTTCGGTGCCAAATCCAAAACCAGGTCCACACACACACCAACAAGATTTCTTTGATTTACCAAGTACAAAAGCAAGCAGAAGGGAGCTCAGTGTAGCATGTACCCCTGCAACGGCCTAATGGTCCCATTAAATTAAATCAAGCAGCACCAAATTGCACGCACACATAGATACATGTCCTTTAAATATGCCAGAGTTCTTTTCATCAAGATCCATAAATTATTCCCTGTGATATTAGCGAACGTGTCTTGCAATATCAAAGAAAGTTTGGATCCCACCCCTTGATTCGGATCTGCAACAAAATGTTATATTAATTCCTTGGTTCATGGAGCACCTCTCTCCAAAACGTCATGGCTGAGTTGTTTGAGATTAAAACATAACCTCCTTGATCGAGGTAGCAAGATGATTGTGAACAAAACAACACAAGATGAATTTAAACTAGGCCTGGACCATGTGTCTAAAACCTGGACACTTGGATGAAACCACACAAGCAGTATGGAGGCATTTTCCTGTTGTTTTTATATGTTTGAAGAAGTGGTCCCCGGTCACTTCAGTTGTATTGGAATTGGCTGCAACGCTGTTTACCCCTGAAACTCCGGGAGTGTTCCGTGGACTCAAACACTTCACCCTCCACCTCCATCGGCACAGTAATAGGTTCTATTGCTCATTATGACAATTATAAATGGGGATAATTCCTGATATTGTCTCAGTACCCAGCTCAATGAACCGGTCAGAGAAACACTGTTTTAAAAATGTACTAAATGTTCTCACAACCTGACGACAGATGTTTGCAGCCCGTGTGCACTGAATCACAACAACACACCCACTGAAACACACACACAAACCCAGATGAGGGGAGAGAGCAGCAACAAGACCCTGCTTCACAAGAGTCACAGTACCAGTCAACTCTGTCCAGGATGTTGTGACAATAACATTCAATGTCAGATAAGAGAGGGTTGTGTGGGTCTACGTTTAAGTGTGTGTGTGTGTGTGTGTGTATTTGTGTTCAAATGAACTAGAGCAGTTGTTTCTTTACAGCTGATCTAAAGATTGCTCTTCCCCAAAACGTGACATTTTAAAAATTGACCAGCACATTATGACAGGTGACAACAAAATGATCCGCGTCAAGGGCAGAGAAAAGGAAAACCAGCGTTGAACCCTGAGGAAAAACAAATATGGACAGGAACCCAGCCAACGTGAAGGATGTAGCCGCTAAGACTTTTGATCTAAACGTTAAACAGTCCCAGCCCCTCCTTCTCCATGCGCACCGACCGTAATATGGACAAATAAACGGGTCAGAATACAACAAGAAAAGACAAACGTGCGGTAGAAAGTTAAATTAGAAGCTAAAGTCAAGATGGAGCCCTGATAACACGAGTGTCGGAGAGTCGCTGCTTGTAAACTGAGATGTAGGCGTTTACCGCCGCCTGTGTTTATAAACAGCTAACGGTCCAGCTAGCCGCTAGCCCCGACGTTAGCCGCGCTAGCTAAACGCTTCCCTGCGTTTTCCCCCCGAAGCAACCGCGACACAACACAAACGAATACACGCTCAACTCTCAGTCGAAGCGGAAACTCAAACTCCGCGCAGTGTCGTAGCGTCAGTGGGGAAGTTGTTCACCTTCCAGGAGCCGAGAGATGAGGCTGTCCACGTTCAGTTCTCCCTCCGCCATCTTCGAACTGATGCTGCACAGCGCTGGCCCGCGTCAATACGCGCCCCGGACACGGGGAGGCGCTGTTTGGCAGGAAACTAACCGTTGATGTCAGAGCACTACAGGTGATGCAGTTAAACGCCCTCTAACCACAGTTATATAAGGTAAATACGTTTATTAATGGCATTTTGAATTCATAAACACATCCTGCGTTGAGATATATCCATTCTGCATGTTATTATTTTTTAAAACGACCTAAATACACTGACAATTTCTACATCTGAAGTGATATTCAGGAATATTCTCATATTTACCTTTACCAGCATAAGACAGTATCAATCGAAGGGATAGTTCACCCAAAAATGAACTATCCCTTTAAAATCAAAATCTTAAATCAGTATCAGTTAACCAAGTTGGAATCAAAACTAACAAAGATAAGATAAGTAACATGAAATACATGTGAGGAATATAAAAAAAAGTGTATATATTCTCCTCCTCATGTTAAATCTATTGCAATTGCTCTGCCCCATATTCAACAACATTAACTCCAAATAAAGTGGACAATGAGTGTAGACAACATTATATGATTGAATTATCATTAGTGATGCATAAATATAGAAGAACAATTAATTTTGTAGCTGGGAATCATCTTTGTTTAATCTGTACCAGCACAGGGAAAGCAAAAATAACAGTACGATGAGTACTTTCGAAAATGTTACATAAGTACAACACTTGAGTAAATGTACAGTCCAATACTGTGTGTTTAACAGGAGCAGACGGTGGCTTTCATCACTTTATGGAGGTCATAAACAACCCCCTTTAATGTTTTATCAGCAGGTCATATTCCTGATAAAGGTAATAAATAAATGCTGGCTGATGTGTGCCGAGCCGAGTCACTCATGTGTGGGGGCTTTGTGTCGTTTATGATGGGGGGACATTTTGGATTCCATGTCTATCTAAAATAAACACCACTAAAGGTTTTGATGGTGGTTGTTGGCTGGACAGACAGGCGACATCATCAGCCCAGGACTCGCTGGTCCAGATGACATTCGAGCAGTCAGGATTAATTATTGATTAATTATTATTCAATTAAATGTCGAAAAAAATACTTTATTTCAGATATTATCAAATGTATCATTGCATAAAATAATACAGACACTACACCTATCAAAGTGCCCTGTTGTTAGGGTCACTCAGTACATTTATTTAAAATACTTGAGAGGTGACTATTCTGTGTTTTACTCCACAACATCTAAAATCATCTTTTAAAGTCCTTTTCAATTTATTACATTGATATGTACAAGAGCAGAAATAAGTTAAGGGGCAGCCAGTGAATCTAGAAAGCGTTTTTTTTTAGGAGGTAGAGAGGGTCGTCCACCAACCAGAAGGTCAGTGGTTTGATCCCCGGCTCCTGTATTGCAATGTGCACGATATTGAACCCCAAATGGCCCATGACGCTTGCCCTGTGTGACAGTAGAAGCGCTGAATGAATGTCTGTGTATGGGTGAATGTGACTTGTAAAGAGCTTTGATGGTACTGGAAATAAAGTCCATTTACCATTACCATCCTTCACGAGGAACAAATACGCTAATGTCACGGTTGTGGAGCGCAGCTGGACCCACATGAAGGAGCTAGGCAGGAGGCAGGAGGCAGGAGGCAGGAGGCAGGAGGCAGAGGGCAGAGGGCAGGAGGCAGGAGGCAGGAGGCAGGAGGCAGGAGGCAGGAGGCAGGAGGCAGGAGGCAGTGGGCAGGGGGCAGGAGGCAGGATGCAGGGGGCAGGAGGCAGGAGGCAGGGGGCAGGAGGCAGGAGGCAGGAGGCAGGAGGCAGGAGGCAGGTCCAATTAGAAAAAACACTATTCATCGAAAACATATAAAGAGGGGCAGGCCCAGCGGGACACAAACATGCAAACTTAAACTGTTCAGGAACAACAAGGAACTCAAAGCTGACCGAGACTTAACAGAAAACTCAACAAAGACAGGAGAGCAAACAGGAGATCAGAACTCCAAACTAAAACAGATGACATGCTAACACACCTCACTGCCATTTTTCCACCTCTGCATCCAGTAATGTTTGCTGTGGTTCAAGGACAATAATAAACTTGTGTAGACAGAGCAGACAGGCCTATCTTAACCCTAACCCTATCTTATCACCACAAACAATGTCCTTCTACTTTCATCGTAAATTACGTTGTGTTCAGACACTTTTAAAACCCAGTGCTCCTCAACCCCACTCCATGCTCCGCCATCCTCTTCTTGTCTCCCTTGTCTCTGCAGTAGAAGAAGAGCCAGGTAGCAACACAGCCAATCAGAAGGCCAACAACGGCAAGGACGGCGGCGAGCCAAACGGCCACGCTGTTCGAGCAGTCAACGATGAGAGGTGGGGGCGTGCTGAGCGTTGTGGAGCTGACGGTTGTGGGTGCTGGCCCAGTCAAGCTGTTCCCCTTTGTGAAGATGTATGGATGCTCCTGAAAAACACAAGTCAATCAGATACTTCCACGTGCTTTCAAATCAGTCACAAGTGGGTCAACGGCTGCTTTCTTACCTCAGTGGGGCATTTTATGCTATTTCTGGAATTGGTGAAATTGTTGTACGTCTGTTTTTTACCCACTGGCTCCAGCTATAGGGGTGAAACAGAAGTGAGAGTTTCAGTTCAGATTGTGACCAAAGTGCAGCGAGAGGTTGTAATTTAAACTGACTTTGTCCAAATCCTTTCCTCTGTACAACTCGATTAGCCCTTCACTGTCCGTGCGGCCACACTCACCATGTTATTCCACAGATTTACAGCCATGTCAGCATGTCCCCGTTCACTGAAGTGGAAACAGTCCTCAGAGAAGTAGGTGTGATCAGGTCTGCCGTCCTGTAGAGGACAAAAATACAGCATCAGTGTTTGCAGGAAAAAGGCTTATTTACTCCCCTAACCAACAAGAATCTATAAGTTTCTACAAGGAAGGAGACAAGTAACTTACAGAATTCAAAGGAATGATAGAGTTTTGAAAAAAGGGCTGAACCACCACAGCAAAATCCTCTCTGCCCTCATAGCGGCCTCGGTACGCCACATTTTCTGCCTCCATCTGAAAGGAAAAACACGTTGTTACCACAAGCAACACAACGACCACGTCTCCTCAGAATGTGAGAAAGAAGAAAATCGTCGTTCTTGTCAGTTCACCTGCATTTCCCGATTGATGCGTTTGACCTCAGCCAGCTCTAGAGAATCCTCTTCTACTTGCATGAAGCACGGGCATGCATACCTGAGGAGGGGAGGTGGAGATCAAGAGCTGATTAAAAAAAATAAAAAGCTTAATCATCACTGATGCAATTCACTCTATATTATGATATCTGTGGATGAGCTAGTCCTTTATTGAGCATCATATTATTACATATTCCTGTTGTGACAAGTTATGAGATCAATATCTAGACGTCTCTCTCAGACACAGAGCATTCAACATTCCGTTCATGAGTGAATCGAGGAGCGTACGGTTGAATCCAGTTGCAGCCAAGAGTGTCTCGTTTGACTCTGCGCAGGCCTTTGATTTCCAAGATCTCCATGACATTGACTAACGTCCTGGGAACCTGCAGACAAAAGAAAGGTCGATACGACTTTACACCACTTTTTTCAAAGAATTCAATTCTATCGATCCTTTTTGGGCATCGATGGAAAGTGAACCGTGCCTTTTTGAATGCAGGATCTCTGCTGGTATTTATGGCCCAATCCAATTTACCTCTTTGTACAAAATGTCCAAGCTCGTCATCATGTGGTCTCTGTAGCGCTGAGGCGACAGAGAGGCCTGTAGGTTGGAGACACACAACGTACAAGGATAGTTATCAAATCACAGTAAACACATGGACACATAAACCTTGACTGTGATACGCAGGGCGGCATGGTGGGGCGGTGCAGCACTGTCACGCAATATGGTCTAGTTTACAACACATTACAATTATCTCCTATCTTTATCTATTCATCCATTATGAGTAATTTCATTCAGTTGCATGCAATATCCTAATGTCTACTCTATATTCTTTTGATTGTATTATCTCTATCGCTATCCATCTCTTAGTTAACAAACTGTAGCATCAGTAATTACATTTGTGAGCTGGATGCAATGCAATTCTGTTCTACTGTGTCTTGTGTGGGTGACAGTAAATTGTGTGGATCTTGTGCCGCCACAAACAGCACAGAGCATCCAAGACCAAGATCCCCTTGACTGACCCTATGAGCTGTCACTATCATAGTCTCAGAGCTCTTAGTCTTAAATTTGGGTTAGGGTTGCTCTGCCTTGATACTCTGTTGCAAAGCCCAAACATTAAAGAGAGAGAAAACCCCATCAGTGATGGAAAGAGAGAGCAAAGAAAGGAAATGGAGGCGAGATGAGAAAATAGAGAGAAGGAGCGAGGGAGAGAGAGATGAAGAGAGTCTGGGTTGACTTCAGTGTTGTTTATGCCTCTCAGAGAACAAGGCCCGCCACTGTGGCCCTGTGTGCTTGTTTAATTCAGACAGAGCCCTGTGCTGGAGGAGGGGGGCTGTTTGTGGGAACTACAGAATGTGCTCATTGAGGAGAAACCACGTCTGCTCTCATCTCACTCTGACACGATAAAACAATTAGAAAAAGAAAGAAGAAACAGCTCCTTTGTTCCGCTCCGGTGCTCGAGCTACGTTTTGGAGAGTGATATCATGAGACAGCTCCACACAGGCCGTCAGCAGAACAGCGTGGGGACGTTTAACCACTTGTCCTGCATCTCCTGCCACGACGTCTTAAAGCAGCTCACCCGGTCGTGGCAGTACTGACACAGGTCATTGCCTCCGATGAAGAGGGTCACCAGCTTCCAGTCATTGTTGAAATCCACTGACTGTTTGTATTAAATGGATGGAGAGAGAATCACAGAGACAGAGAGGGAACAAAGATTATTCACTTGATTCTCTTGTGCATTTCTTTAAACGTGGAACCAGTGCATGCGTTAGGACACGTTGGACTCACAGAATCATTTTTCAGGATATCAACCAGACGTCGGACCTGCCCTGGGATTCCTCTGTGGAGAATTAGAGACAGTCATGAATGCACAAAACATTTGAGAGGGATCTTTTTTAACCTGATGGCAAATCAATACACTCACGATATTTTGGCCCCTGATACGGCCACGTTGAAGCCAGACTGTTTTTTCCCTTCTCCCATTGACATTCCCTTGATTTGAGGATTGAACTTCTTCAGAATATCTGAAAATAAGAGGAGAGAAAAAGTCCACCTCTGTCATCTAGTGGTGCTACTGTGCATTACACTTATAAAAGGTTTCTACAGAAACAAAGGGAGCTCGAGACCTACTGGGTAATGTTGTGACAGTCTCCAGAGTTTTGTCTCCTCCGATGCTGGTTAAAGAAAAAACAATAATTATTAAAGAATGTGCAGGATGAAATGCAAAAAATGTGTTGTTGTACAGTCTCTCACCTCCATGCGACTCCTTTGTACTCGGTTGAGAGCTTCAGCAGATTCTTGGCCTTTGCACCAAACCCAGTCTACAAAAGAGATGCAGACATTATTCTCATCATGTTTCTCTCTCTGACTCATTAAATTGATATTGCGCTCTCTGCTAATCAAATTATGAGATTAATCAGGTGACGTAATTAGTCCAGCATTTATCCATGTCCTCTGGTTCTGTATGACCAGTTGGGTTGTGCAGATATAATGTGTACACAACTTAAAAAGACGCACAAGAGTGCTAGCTGGAAAAAAACTATTATGTTTCTACTAGTTTCACAAAATAATCTATTATATTTCTTGGTTCGAGTCCCTAGTGACATCACTGGTTGCCACTCTTCAAAATAGAGATGAAATAAAATAAAGCTATAAAAGACATGTAAGTTAAAGTTATCTATAGGGCACCTTTTCACAGACAAGAGTCACAAAGTGCTTTACGGGGCCATTACAGATAAAAAGTTGAAAACAGAATTGCATATGCGCATACAAAAAGCAAAAACACAAAACAGAAACATAGGAAAACACTGTTAATGGATAAGAGACTAACATGGTACACATGGTGCCTGTTCAAATGTTTTTTTTAATGATTTTTCAGCATCTCTATCGGGGCGTAGGAGGTGATTCAATCACTTAGATGCTACGGCCTCAAAACTCGATTAAACAAGACTTAAGACGGGTGAGTGGGATCTGTAATACATTTAAATTACTGGAACTGAGAGAGCGAGTGCATGGATAAGGGTGGAGTGATCAATATGTGAGAGTGAGAATTTTTTAATGAACATTGATCGCTAGTAAAAGTTCAGTCATCAAGTGAAGAAGACAATGGAAGATAACTGAAAGCTCTGGGGGAACAAAACTAGTCGGAGCTCACCGATAGAGAGTCGCCCAGAGCGGCCACCACTTTGATGTCTGCCGGCCGTAACCTGTGAACTAACAGAACATCAACGTGAGCACACACGCTGCATCCAACTCACTTCCTGTGGCTGCTGAGTGACACCATGTGACCTTACCTGAAGTGGGCACAGAGTTGGACGGAGCCGTGTCGACGCAGGAGAAGTCACTTCCCCAGTTCTAAAGAATGACAGCAACGTGTTTTACGCATTTGCAGTTGTAATCTATCGCCCTCCATCCTGCACCAGCTCTATGATTATTGTGATGGAAGTTCTCTGGAAGCTGGTGAAAGGAGAACTCGGGCAGCAGCTGATGTCTTATGCAAAATATTTTTATGTAGACCTGATGCATCAAGGAGACCAGAAGGTGAAACAATACACCAATGCCAACAGAGTAACATGAGCAATTGTCACCACCGAGTCTCACACAACATCCCAATTTATCTCCCTCACCCTGCGTCACCCAGTCCAACAGCACATCCAGGAAAGGCTAGAATTGCTGTCACTCTCTATGTTACATGTAGGTGTTGGCATCCTATTGGACAGTTAAGCCTAAAGCATGCATAACAAAATCACATAGCCCCTGGTGTAATAAAATGCTTCTATGTCTGGGGCGTCTGAGTTAGATATGAAAGTCCATGACACCACAATGTACTGCTAGTTGGCCCCTGTAAATGTAACCTGACCTTGGGTTTTGCTTGGAGAGAGAAGGGAGTATGTGCGGAATGAGACAGGCCCTATTCTCCTCACGGTGCTGCACTGATGTAATGTGTGTGGAAGGTCAGATACTCCTTCACAGTTATGACTTACGTTAACAGGAGGAGGGATGGTCGGAGGGCCAGTGAAGGTGTGGTTGCTGTTGACTGCGGTCCTGAAGAATGGGCTAGTCTAATGAAGAAATAAAATAAAAAAGAATGTGAATCCACAAAATCGATTAAATATGCTTATTGTATTGTCTCTGACTGTTGGATGTTGCTGAAAGCCACTTTACCTCAGAGGGACACTTCAAATCGATACAGGCTTCAAAGTCTTGGGAGAAAGTCTTGTTCCCCACTGGCTCTAACTGAGAGATTGTAAAAGTCAGAGATTTATTTGTGAATCATTCGGAGAAGAAATTAAAGTCAAAATGCAAAGTAAGAAATGGTGAAGTAAGGTGAAGTAAGTCACACCATGTTGTTCCAGAGAGCTTGAGCCATGAGAGTGTGAGCCTTCTGGCTCAGGTGGAAACAGTCGGGGGCAAAGTAAGAACGATCAGGACGGCCGTCCTTTAAAAAGCAAAGAAGGGACGACATTTTTAAACATACTAAAATGAATAAAAACACAAATCTATTAAATGTTTCAAGTTTGTCAGCGTCTACCTCTAATGTGGGAAGTATTATCTTTCTCATGAAGGGCTGCAGGACCACGGAGAAGTTGTCTCGTGTGTCGTAGCGACCCGTGTCAATCAGCTCTCTCATGGCACGCTGCAAGGACACACGAACAAAAGATAAAGAACAGAAAGAGGATGTCCCAGGTTGGGGAACCAGTCAAATGTCCAGAGTCTTTTTTCACAGATGAACAGACTCCACAGGCTTGACTTGAAACCTTTGATATTAACTATTTGTATTTGTCACTTTAGAAATGTCTTCCTTTTGACGTGTCATGGTTTAGTACCTGATATTCCCTGTTGAAGTCGTTGGCCCTCTGCAGTTCAGCGGATCCTTCTTTAGGCTTCAGTATACAGGGACAAATGAAACTGAAACACAAACATCAAAACTCTTAAGTAATGAGCTGGTCATGCTTATTATTTTTATTTTTTTCAAACCAAACTGTGTCTTAAAAAAACAGAACTCACTAACCCTGCAAACCAGGTGGGACATCCCAGAGACTTATCACTGTGCAGATCACGCAACGCCTCAACGGGTAACATCTCCACCAGGTTAACAATGGCACGGGGCACCTGGGTAAAAAAACGAAAACGTGAAGTTCATAGTGTGTCTGTGGTTCCCGACACCGAAATGCTCCTGCGAGAGTAAGATGAGGGAATCATGTACTTCACTGTGCAGGATGTCCAGAGCCTCGCGGATACGGTCGGCCACGTTCCTGGCCGAGAAAAAAACCTGTGGAGAGAAGCACAGACAGTGTCAGTCGGTCAATCCCTGGTCAGTCAGCAGCTATTGTGATAAAGAATGAATCATTTGAGTAAGGTGGTATTTCCTGTTGTTGGTTTGAGCTTCTTTCATGTCAGGATTTGTTGCTTTTGGATGGATTTCGACAGTTGATAGATCAATATGAGCAATTTGAACATGAGTATGGCTGCAGGACATTGTAATGACCATTCATCACTATTATTATGACACATTATGAATGAGTACAAAATGCAGATTAATCAATAATGATAAAAGCCAATGTTTGCAGCCCAAAACAAATTGCAATTAATATTTAAGTTGATCAATATTATGGTAATTGTTTGAAATGTCAACAGATTGTGAATCAACACTTTTGTCCTCTGTTATAAATTAAATATAATTCAACAATCATAAATAAATTAGGGGAAAAAAGTCAAATATTAAAGTAGGATTAAAGTCTTGATAAAATATATGAGTACTCACGCTGTTTGAGCAGAAGTCACATAGGTCATTGGCCCCAATAAACATAGTGATCACTTTCCAGTCATTGAGGAAATCAATGCGCTGTAAAGATAAAGGTGAATTAAGTAATTATGAAAATAAAAGGGAAACAAAGGTTACACAAGGTTCAACTGTCGTTCACCACAGCCTTACCGAATCGTTTTTCATTTTGTCCACCAGGATGCGCACCTGTTGAACCATATCACTGAGAACAGGAAAAGAAAGGTGTGTATTCATTCCTCTGATGTGCTCATTCTAAGTTCTGCTCAGGTTTGATTTGACAGGATTCAAAGGAACGTGACTGACCCGCTCTTGGCTCCCGCCACAGCCTGGTTGAGGAAGGCCTTGGGATTGTCCTGTTTACCTTTTCCCTGTGAGAAGCCGGTCAGTGAGGGGTTAAACTCCTTCAGGATATCTGCAAATCCACAGATAAGCTTAATGTTGTCTCCTGATTGTATAAGACAAGTCTAATGCAATTTTTTTATTCCTTTTAATTTGATGAAATGACAGAAAATAATTTGAACGTACTTGGCAGGGTGGTTACTGTGGTGATGTTTTCATCTCCGCCGATGCTGAAAGATGCAGAAACAGCTCATTACATCACAGAATCACCAAATGAATTCCCACACTGTTAAAAAATGTGACCCGGGTGAACTTTCCATTCTCTTACCTCCATGACAGTCCCCTGTACTCATTAATCACTAACAGAAGGTTGTCTACCTTTGCTCCCACACCATTGCCTGCCTGCAGTGAGACGACACATTCTGAGACCACGGAAAAAAACAGTGGAAACATTTCCCATCTATCTATCTATCTATCTATCTATCTATCTATCAATCTATCTATCTATCTATCTATCTATCTATCTATCTATCTATCTATCTATCTATCTATCTATCTATCTATCTATCTATCTATCTATCTATCTATCTATCTATCTATCTATCTATCTATCTATCTATAGCCTTTTTTTTATCGTGAGAATAAATTTCACTGCCAACATTTCCCTTTTATCTTTATTTATCTTTTATCTAATTTTTGACTCATCAGTCAATTGTGTTGCACTTTGCACTGCACTTACTGTTATACTTTACTGACTGATGGATGTCATCTATTTATATCTATTTATAAATCTACACCTGTATTGAGATCAATTTGACTTTTCAAAAGTGGTGCAGAAATAAATTGGCAAACATAGCAGGAGAATGAAAATACTCACTGTCACAGAATCGCCCACCGCTGCCACCACCTTGATATCTCCAGGTCTGAGTTCATGCACTGCACAGGAAGTAGAATCAAGTTGGTTGGTAACAGTGTATTTCCATACACATCCATCAGTAGAACAGACAATAAGAGCATGAGAAATGTTCTCTACCTGAAGTTGGTGTGGTGGGAGATGGACTGCGGTCTGTGCAGGGGATCTCTGTCCCCATCCCCTGAGAACATTTTGACTTCCTTCTGCGGTCTGTTACTGAGGAGGCTTTGTTGTAAAGGGTGATCTCTCTGTCAGAGGGGGAATTTATCTGTGTCCTCAGGAAAGGTTGTTCCTGAGAAGAGAGTGGAAAAGAAGGGAGACAATAGTATTTAAATCTTATTTTGAAAGTCTGTTTTGTGGTGTGGGACCTTGGATTGAATTATGAAAGATTTTTGCATCAAACCACAGTAACAGGTGACTGAAAACATTGTGTTTAGCAATGGTTGGCCTCACCTGGGTGGGGCAGGGGATAGCGATTACACCGTTGTCCATGACCTTTGTCTGACCTGTCCTTGGCTGCAGCTGGAGGAGGAAACGCGACGATTGGTTATGATTTTCCAAGTTGGGCCATCATGTTTAGCCAATTACCACATAGCATGTAAAAGTGCTGATTGCACAACGCGCATGTTCATAATGCAGAAGCGTAGAGGGAGAAAGACATCATGAAGATAATCCCACCAGGTTAATCTATACATCTCTTATCTAATCTCAGGTCAGAGCAACAAGCCCTAACTGTAGTAATCGTTCCATCGCTTTCATTTTACGACTCAGACGCAGGGTCGATGACAGTGTCAGAACACAGTAAAGATCAACGCAGAAGATTTTCCACTTTCTGCTTTGTCATTCTGCACGTTTGAATTAGCCATTTGTTACTTTGGTTTTTAATAAATTACCATGTTTGTCCAAAGCTGAACAGCAAGCTGGTTTATGTCAGAGCCCAGGTTGTCCTGCAAAGAAACACAGGACATGTGCTCGTTAAAACATAAGCTATTTTCGAAGGACACTTTGTTAGTCAGAGGAAGGTTTGTTTACCATATAGTTATATTATTGTTATGACATCTCGAAATATAATTTTCTTTACTTACAGAGTCTGAGCTGGGTTCAAGGATGACTGGGGCAGAGTGTAGCACGACAGAGAAGTCTGACCTGCTGCTATACCACCTTGGATTTTCCAAAGCAGCACTTAGAGAATCCTGAAAACAAGAAAGGCAGATAATTCTTAATTCTTATGATATCTTTATTTATATAGCACCTTTCAACAGTCATTATAAAGTGCTTCACAGAAAAAAAACATATAAAAAACAAGAGAATACAACAATCTAAGACAACAAGAAAAGAATATAATATTATTTAAACAAAAAAATGTGTATATATATATATATATATATATATATATATATATATATATACATTTTTTTATATATATATATATATATATATACATACCTGCAGCGTTTTTAGAAGAACTGCTTTTTGTAGGCGCTGGTTTATACCTTCATCTCTCATACAGTCACAACTGCAACAATAAAAAGGGAAAAACATCAATGACATCTTTACAAAGAGGAAGATCACACCATCATAGATACAGATCATTTATTTTTATTTTAAAAATAAAAAGCTATTTCTGCTAGCTCCAAAGAAATAAAGATAAAAAAACTCTCACTTGTCCTGCTGGTGAAACGCGCTCCACACTGTGACATGGATTAATGCACGATGCAGCTGTAAACATGCACCAAGCATGTTAGTTTTGTCTTTTATTATTTATTCAGAGCAAAATTCTAATGAAAACGCTACCATACCTTTTCTTGCAATATCAGCAGAGCTCCCTCCGCATCCCGAACAACAGCTTCAACATCTGCAGCAACCTGAGGCAAGAAAAAACAGTCACATAATATTATGGTCCATCTATACATCCACTTGGTATATAGCATTACGTCGAATCACATGATTTTTCATAAAAGAAGGAATCTTACGTGAGGCGAGCAGGAACACAATGAATCTGCCGAAACAAACATCAGAACAAACTTCCAGTCTGAGACCTGCAACAAAATATTATCATTAAATAACGTATAAGATATATGAAAAGAGCAAAAGTGAGCAAACCCTATATCTGCAAATGGTTTTCTGTCGCCATTAACTTTAATTTGTTTAAAGGTGATAAAGAAACAAGATGCTTATTTGGTTTCTAGCTGTGACTTAAGAGGATTTCTTTATGTGTATGGAGTCTTCAAATACAGAATCTGATCCAAGTCAAAGTATCATGCATTCGTGTTGTTTTATTCTATTTATGGGGAGTAAACTGGATTCTCTGAAATGTCTACAAAACATTAAACTTGGTTATAACTTCTGAGAGGGTGAATGTGCACCTGATGTGACCGGGACCACGACAGTTCTTCAACTTCCTTCAACAAACTCCTGCAACACAAACCCTCTCACATGATAAGCTTCAAACAGCATTAAGGTGTGTGGCCGTTCATCTGTGTGCGATGTGTTTATTACCTGGGCTGCGATGAGGCCTGAGCCACACGCTGAGGGATCATTTCAGGGGTAAACATGGAGAGCAACTCTGTAAAGGTCACACAGACGCGATTGTAAAGAGTGGAACTACATTAGTTTCATCCCTCACAGCACATTCAGACTGGGGATTATGAACAGTGTGAGGTAAAATGCTTTTATCATTTTATCACCAGGGTTTATGGCCCCTGGTCTTATCCTGAGCGGTAAACTCGACTAAAATACAAGATTATTGTTTCCTCGCTCGTTCATCAGAGTGCGCTCTGTATCTGGAGTTTCTTGTAACACGCTCTTGACTTTTAGTTCAAATCCACTCAACGGTTAATGAGTGACAGAGAAAGATTATTGTGTTTAACTACAACAAAATCAATGACCACGACACTAACGTTGATTTACGTGCACTTTGTGTAAATAGAAATTGTAAAATACTTTGTTGAGACCACTTGTTATTTTAGATGATTATGAACTTTTGTCTTTCGATTTTGTGGAGATACTCAGTGGTGAGAAAGCGCAGTGAGACTTACCAGTTATTTTGCTGACCAGGTTGGATGCTTCGTGCCTAATTAAGGAGATGTACACATCTTCAGATACAAATGTATTTAAAGCATCACTTCCTGCTCTTCTAACTAAATGTTTGTGCGTCTTACCTGTGTGACAGCGGCATCCCCAAGGTGTAAACAGCTGAGACATCGGCGGGTCCGAGAGCGTCGACTGAAAACAAGTGAATTAAAGCAACATTATGATACAACACTTGGAAAATTAAATATATGTCACATGGCTTGAATTGATCAAATAAGAGATCTGATCATGACAGGAATCGATTGAAAGAAAAAACAACAACCTGAGGAGGGTGGAGACGAGGGTCCAGGTGACAGTGAGCAAAGTACTGACATGTAACTGTCTTCCTGTGACATAAATATGAAAACTCTTATTATTGTCAATTTATCTGTAAAAAGCAAATGACGGGTTTTAAACAACACTCAGACATAATGAGGGACAGTTCCGTACCGTCTCTGTTCTTTCTGATGGCTGATCATGTTCTCCCACAATGTAAACAGCATCTAGATGTAACATAGGAAAGGTATACAGCAAAAAATGTAACACCCAAAGGTAATGCAGTAAAATAAAAAATTTAGTTTATTACAGACAGACCATTTTCTTTGTTAAACCACCCATGGGATCACGTTTCTTTACTTTTGCTTCAAGGTTCAAGTTGCTTTCTGGAGAATGACCTGACGTTACAGTCACTTACTGCTCGTATCCTCATCCTGTGTAATAAACTGTGGTGTAATAAACTTGGTTTAGTCTTTTTCCATTGGCAATCGAAGGTCTTTTGTTCACATACATAGCAGACACTGAACTCTTTGTCACACATTATAATGCCATTGTGACTGATTATAAGTCTATTGGGAAAAAACTATAACTTATCCCCCCATAAGTGGAGGCTGGTTTATAAGCAGGTACTTGATTATAATATAGTAAAGCACACATTGGGGTTGGGCTGAAACTTATATCATTGTCATTCTCTGTTATACAAAAAGTGAGAATATATTTTTTCAATACCATTTTTGCACTTAATGCTTTTTTTACATTGGTTGCTTTGCAAATTGTTACGTTTAAATGTGGAGGTTTTTGGATTTGCACTGCATATGCCTGCTTTAAGTGTTAACCTTATGTCATAAAATTCAAGAAAAAGCTCATAATCTGAAATGCGCAGGTTAGGCATGAGTTCAGATAAAGCTTCTGCAATGATTAATGTGTAAACTAGTCTAACTCATGGTGCAGGATCATTTACAATATGTGAACATGACCACAACAACTAAAGAGGGAAACTGTCTGTGCTCTATCTTTCTCCCCAAAATAAGAAAATTCCTTGTATGAGGAAAACCTACATTAATCTGATTCTGATCCCTCAAAAGACCCCCGTCTGCAACCTGTCATTCAGCTCACTCAATAGGTAAACATGACTGTAAATGTGTAAAGTTACTGGCTGTTCTTTACCTGTAAACTGAGCACAGGATCCAACGAGGGCGGCCAGCATCAGGAGCGCACATCGTGTCGTCATGGTGTGAGAGCAGAGGACTGAGCGCCTTCCACACTGAGGGGGTTTGTGGGTTTCCTCCTTTTCTCTTCCCTCAGCCTAAAAACCGTCTGCTCTCACCGGCTTTAAAATGTGCGAGTGCAGTGTGTGGAGCAGAGAGAGAGTGAGAGTGTTCCTGAGAGGGAAAAGTGTTGAAAATGTGAGGAAAAGGTGTCTTTGTGCAAACTCTTTTATTGTCCCTTTATCAGTTTATCAGGATAACAATCGAGCAGATTCCTGATCGTTCCTCCCTCTCCGTATCTGTGACTTGTTTGTCAGTCTGAAGCTGAGTCACCTTCAGTTTATCCTGGACAATTGGACATCTAAATAATATATTACAATTCATATCTGAGATCAGCTAATGTTTAAATTGTTGCTAATTTCTTGTCACTGGCATGTAGCTATGACCATGATATTTGTATATCTGTCAATCAATGAGCTCTGTTCCTATATATAAAAATATCAAATAAAAATATATTTAAAAGGCCTAAAGAAATAATCCTTCATAATCATATTTGGTTTATGTTTTTTGCCAATACAGAGCCAGACACACTTTAAAACATCCATCATTTAAAAAAGAAATGTCACTGTAATAATTAGGACATTAGTTTAGATGCTGCTTGAAAAGAAACCTTTTAAAACTTGTATTCAATGAGACAAAGTTTCTGTATGCTCTGTATTTACTAGTCTTGATGACCACTCAATGTACAGCACTGTAACACAAACGCATTAAAGGATTAGATTGATTATAAATTAATACAGTTGTGGATCCAGGTAAACATGATCTTCACTGTAGGAAGATTAACCTCTAATACTTAGTGAGTGTAATTTACAGTAGAAATGTTAGAATTGAGACAGCACATAAGTAAAGTAGTATCTCAGGCAGATCGTACAGCACTTGTCGCAGTTGTCTGGTACACAACACTATTTATCATTAGCTTACATGCTAACTTCGGTTAAATATATTCTTTTTAGCACAATACTCTCAACAAACCCCATTTAACTATATTAAAGTAACAGCCGGTACAAGTCTAAAGAAAGGAGAATGGAAATGCGGTGATATTTCATATTTACTAGTACTAAATATGGTTAGTGACTACCCCAACATACACCACAGATTAATTTGCACAGCTGACTATGTTACTGTCATTTTTAAATCTGTATGAGGCACATCATTAATCGAGAGAGAAAGGGGGGGGGGGCACAGAGGTTGCTTGTGTATAGGGCCTAGATTCTTGTGCTGCGCCCCTACACACCTATAATCATCCAACTTTATATAAATCATGTGTAAATATGTTCCTCCCTGATTAAGAGCTATGCAAGTGCTTTACCGAGCAGCAGCCAGTTCCTGTGATGCTAAATTTAACCACCAGGGGTTTCACATAAATGTTATGTAAGAATATGTTAACAACCGGCAATTTAGCAAAACTGTTTATGTTCAGTTTTGGAGATGAGAAGAGTTGAGATCAGATCAGATTGTTAAACTCTTTATGGGTTTGTCCTCAGATTGGCTTTGCAGATAGTCCGACCCTTGGAATCGAACGACGAGTAAAACAAGTTATCTCGAGTTATCAGATTTTGTTTATGTCTTTTTTAATGTTTTATAACATTTTTATGTGTTGCAACAAAACAAGTGCACCTATCAAAATGCTATTACTGAGGGAAATGACTGTAAATGTATATTGCAGTTGAACACGAGGCATAGCTGAGGAGTAGAAGAGAGCATAAGAGGAAATCCCAAAATCCATCCAATCAGTGAGGAGCCTCCAGAAGGTTTTGTTTTGTGGACTCAGACACTTCACCCTCCCCTCCACCAGCATAGTGGTGAGTGGATGATGAGTGCATTTTCATTTTTTGGGTGAACTATCCATTTAACTGCAGTTGCACCATTTTATTTCCATGTCACGTTCAGAATCGTTTCTCGGTTGCATGTCCACCAGTGGATGTTTGATTCTTCCACCCGCTTTTCAAACCACGACTCAAACCCGCTTCCCTCGTGTATTTTATCTACGTGTGGGATCTCTGCTGCCCCCTGGCGGAGCTGCGCCGGCAGGACGTCCTCCCGGCCGGATGTTGACAGTAGCTCGCGCAGCTCAGACAGGAACAGCTGGAGGAGAATAACAAAGCCACCGACGACGACACAAACTGCAGATGTCCGTGTAACACGCGCCTCGTCCGTCCGTGACACCGCCGCTGCTGGGGACACCTCGAGCCGCCGACTCCGACCCGACAGGTGAGAAGCGTCCGCGGCTGGGAACGCGTCGTTTTGACCCTCTCGCCCCTAGCTTGTTTCATTAGCACTGCTAGCTCAGAGGCTAACTCAACGTTAGCTTCCGTCTCGCTGGTTAACTGAATAGCTAACTGCGCTAAACCTCGATGAAAATCAGCCCATGTCCTCCATCTCCTCTCCCAGTAGAGCGTGTCCACGACCAGTTTGGACCAGGAGGTTGTTCAGCTGCTCTGCGAGTCGTGTTATTCGAGTATTCGTCATGGACATCTTTTATTTTCAGAGCTGCCATGTTTGGTCAACACGACTCCGGACACAACACAGTCCAGGGACATGGAGTCAGAGCTGCTGTAACAACAAGAACACGTCGAAATGATAATGATAATAAAATGATGATCTTGTCAGCTCACAGTGTAGTTTTATCTAAGCTAAAGGCTTTAAAGTTATATTCCTGTTGAAAAACATAATCAGTTAAATATGACACATTGAGCGGATTCACTTCAGTTCACTGGTGGCAAACACTTAAAACAGGATTCTGATGTCATTCAATCAATCAGTTGGACTTTATGTGTGTTTTTGTCTTTCCAGTCCATTTCCTTTCTTTTAAAAAATCCAACCATCCACACACAGAGCAAAACAATATGACATGAACAGGAACTGAGCAATCGCTGACACAACTGTCTTACATTTTAAATAAAACACCAAAAGGAAGTAAAAATAATTAAATTGATCAAGATTAAATAAATGCTATGAGGAATAAATAAAACCAGGGGTAAATAGGAGTCTAATAAAGTGAAAATAAATAAGTAAGTAAATCATTGAATAATAAATTCAATATCATAAATTGAGGATCTGTAAAACAGTCCAGGATGTATAAATGAATAGATGACGTGCCTTTATATCATAGTGATGTCTTAGAAATATATCCATTTATGTGTAACTTCTGTTTTTAGTTCACTTGCAAACAAAACAATATGTGTCCTTCTTTTTCCCCCCCTACAATAGATCAATCATTTTCCAGAGATCTGACAATGGGGCGTATCTTCCTGGACCACATTGGCGGAACACGCCTCTTCTCCTGCGCCAACTGCGACACCATCCTGACGAATCGCTCTGAGCTCATCTCGACGCGTTTCACAGGAGCCACAGGCCGAGCGTTCCTCTTCAACAAGGTACAGTGCAAAGCCATGAAGAGAGAGATGGATCATACACCCAGGACACACACATTCAGTATCTCATTCCTGGCTTGAAACCCCATGCGTGTGCTTGTGCAGGTGGTGAACCTGCAGTACAGCGAGGTCCAGGACAGGGTGATGCTCACCGGCCGGCACATGGTGAGGGACGTCAGCTGCAAGAACTGCAACAGCAAGCTGGGCTGGATCTACGAGTTTGCGACCGAGGACAGTCAGCGGTACAAGGAGGGGCGCGTCATCCTGGAGAGGGCGCTGGTTCGGGAGAGCGAGGGCTTCGAGGAGCACGTCCCCTCCGACACCTCATGAGCCTCTGAGGTTGAAACCAACTTGAAAGGCTCACTCCTGTGCACTCCTTTCCCTCTCCTCTACCCCTTGTCCCCTGTGCTGCATGGCGCCACCTGCAGACTTTGTAATCAGTGAAGTGATGGCTGACCACCCCCCCCTCCCCCCCGGTCTCTGACCCGTGACCTTAGACCTCTGCTGATTAGAAAATTGGCTTGGCTGGATCTATTCTGGCTCAATAGGCTTCCCCCAACAAATACCTGCGTTGTGATGTGTCGCAGGGTACACCCCCCACACCCCATCCCTCCAGAACAGCAGGGGACACTGTTGTAACTTCACTTGTTTACGTGTTCATACGCAGTCACACAGTCTCATCATCGCTCCACACGGCATGCTCCAATAGTTGAATACATGCACGTGAATAGACACCATCAGTCACTGTTTGTTTTGTTTACTTAGATGACTGTAAACAAAAGTTAGAAACGAGTGTGTTCATCGTTCTCACACTCGGGCAAAGCAACAAGCCCAGTTCTACACTGCAATGTCAACAGAACCACATTTCTTTATAGGGGCTTGTCCTTCTGTGTCGTGAACTTGGTCTCTCTGTATCCGTCATTGGTGAGCCCCAAACACAGTCAAGAGAGATAGTTGTAATTTTATTAGCCTTTATTTTACCGAATGTAAAAGTGTTTTCAAATTTCTGTTCTCATCCAAATGATAAAGCACAGATTGATGTCATGTGTAAGTATTCATCGTAGTGTTTGATTGTGATGATGGGCAGGTTTCGCATGATGCACAATTGTTTTGATTGACATGACATTTTTGGGGATGAACACAAAGTGGCGTTAAAATGTCCCTATGCGTCCCAGTTCGTGGTGTGGAAGTGAGCCCCTGTGCCCAGTAGACAACCCGTAGTGTTGATCCTGTACAGAGTTCAACCAATCAGCGTCTGTTACTATGGATTCTGTGCCTGTGTGTCTTCAGTTAGTCGAGCGGTGACGAGCCAACGGGGCCTCAGGAGTAACACAATAGAGGTTTCACAAAGAGCCCATTCTCTATCTCAACACAGTTTTTGAAACGACAACAAACCAAAAACATTCTTTATAATCCTGATATTAGGGCACATTTCATTTAGGCGTTCGTTCCTAACAACGCAGAGCTCTGGACTAACAAGTCTTTAAAATCTGCACCGTGTTCCTGCCCCTGTGTTATACCATCTTTGCCCTGTGAAGATTTCCAAATGTCACACTGTTAGAAAAAAGAAATCTCAGTTTTCCTGACATTTGAGGTTATTTTTGGACGCAGGCTCGCAGCGCGTGCATCATGGCCCCGGTGTAGCATTGTGCCGTTTCAGATGTGGTGCCCCGCAGGCGTTACCAGAATGGAACAGCCTTCACAAGGGATGCTGTTAATGCTTGTCCTCACCTTTGCAAGGTCATGTGAGAGGGTGCATGTGTCATTTCTACACTAAAACACAGAGAGGAGGCTGACACCATCCATATCAGCAAGTCAGTGCAGTGTACAGTCAACGGCCATGACAGAATATAGTTCTCACTTATTCACTTTTAGCGATTGATTTTATTCAATTTACTCTTTGTTATTATTTTATTGACTGATTCATTTATCTTAGTGTATTTTTTTCCTGATTGGAGGTTCAAAGGAAGTTGTTTTCGTGTATGGCTACGTAAGGATTTTTCTCTGGTTTGATTTCTAAATAAAGATGCAGTCTTGCTGGGTTCAATTCATCATGTTTGTGCTTGTTTTGTAGCTTTCTACACTCTAACAATAATTATTATACATTTTCAAATGACATGAGTCGTCCTACAAGAAATTTGTGCCAAAGGTAAATCAGATTTATGAGCTTCAGGTTTGGCCTGTGGGTGGCAGCAGAATACTGACGAACAGGATGATCTCTGTGGACGTTGTCCCATGGAAGCAGGATGCTGAGTCCCTCGCCTGCCTCTGACGTTAGCTCCCCTCGCCTGGTTTGTGGAGCTTCACTGCAGGATTGAAATAGAAGGATGTTACTCGCTGGGAAGGAGAAAATGAATGAAATCGGATGGATTATGTGAAGTCAAATAAATGCCCTATTCAGGCAAAAAAAAACAGAATGAGCAGTTAGGGAGAAAATGTGAAACATTTGTGACCAATGACACATCACATCCAGACTATAATCCTTAATCCCACCTACTCTGCACTCACTGTGAATCACCCACCATGCAGAGGTTTGACTGCATTTAGGTTTATAAATAGGCAATGACGTTTCAGCCCTAATCCACCCACTAATATCGCAGTGCTGCCACAGAGTTATTTATAGCCGTGATCCTGTTGGAAGGCCTCTTTGTTGGTGTGTCTGTGTCACAACGGTGAGATCAACAACAGGTCTGCTTCTCTGCAGTCACTCCTGCAGGCGCCCTGCACTGAGCATGCAGCACTAAACTTAGCTCGCATAAATATGAATTAAGGTCATTGAACAAAATAAACTGTCCCGGGTTATTTTAGTAACCAACAGCAGTTGCTTTCCTTTTCCTTTTTTTCTCCTTCGCCATGGATCTAAAGGATTAATGGATTGAGGAGACTGATGTTTTTATGAGCATATCCAGTGCCATTTAAATGCCGGACATGACTCGAGGCAAAAAGGAGGCTCCGTCTCCGGAGAACTGACTGTCCTGCTTCATAATTCATAGTAGTCTCGGACTTCGTCCCTGCATAACCTCAGGGTTGTCTGCCGTCTTTATTGAAAAAGCCATATGGTCAGATAAGGATAAGGATAATGACACTGTCCTGTTGATCCTATTAGTGTGCATGCAATTGGAAAGACACGGCACCAATCTGGATGTGGCGGTCTTTTGTGTGTGTGCTTACAAGGAGACCTATTTTTCCACTACCCTTCAGAGACATCCAGTCCTCTTGGGACATTGGGATTCTCTCAAGACGCAAACGTCCGGCTCTTATATCCAACTAGTCTAATACTAAGCTCTGGCTTTGAGAAACAAGTCCAACAGCAGGAGTACAACATGAACTAGTGAAATGGTGACGTCTGCGTCTTCCTTCCCCCCACTATCGGACCCATCAGAGCAAATTTGAGGTGGATTCAGATGCAGAGGATTATTTTTGATTGAAGAGACCAAAAAAAAGAACTGGGAGCATAAAAGTGCCCTTAATTGGCCAGTGATTCATCACCCTCCCCAGTTATTTTAGTTCACCCTCACCTTTTTGTCTTTCCCCGATTCCACGTGATATCACCATCACACCCCCCCCCCCCACTCTGTCCATCCAGCGATATATAGAATGTAGAAATAAACTTCTCTCATTCCCCCCCACTCTCTCTTCACACAAACAGAGCAGTGACATCATTCTGTCAGCGGGAGAAAATAGCATGCTTTCCATTGACATCACTCCACATCCCGTTGCTAGGAGACAGGGGAGTCAACATTAGTTACTATGGCGACCGCTCTTCACCTTCAGAGCTCCTGACCTTCGTCTTCGTCGTCTGTGGCGGACGAGAACATATTTGTTTGTGTGCAGGCAAATCAGGCAATGAAGACTATCGGCCCTGGTGTTGTGTAACATGGGCGTTCAAGGTCTCGACTCAGCCGCTGCAGCGTAGGGGTTGATACGGTAGATTAAAGCAGTGACGGGGGAATGCGTGAGATGACGGGGAAGCAGCTGTGAGGCAAATTGTCAAACTTCTTTTATAAAAGTATAGTGACAACTCACTATAATGTATCTAACAGGGGCCGGGGAGCCCTGAAGGTCCTTGAGGGGCTTCCGGGAGGGTCCCATGCAGAAATGGAATCATTTATCTTCATTCAGAAGTAACAGACTGACATATGGTATAATACTATTTGTGTTTTTGAGTTTTATACACTTCCTGTAATTAAACAAAATGTTTGAGAATATTTAAAACTGAGGACACCATCAACCTAATGACAGTGATATGAGCAATAACATCATTTACCCAAAAAGATCAGGTGAGTTGTCGGGCGGTAGTCGACATTTGCAAAAAACTTGAAATAACAACATCTGGAAATCCAACTGAAATGATACAGCATATTTATTCAGAGATATACACATATATATATATATCGTCCTTTCAGAGACGGACTGATAACAGAGTCCACTGTGTGTACCTGAGGACAGTGAAATTAATGAGGTCCAGCATCAGCAAGTGATTGTAAAATGAGCGACACAAGACAGCACAGGTGAACAGGTAACTCCCTTTTCGAGCTGAGCGTGTGTTGAGGATATATGGACAGAGAACAGTGTTTGGTAATCTACAACATGCTGCTGAGAAAAGTGTTAACAGCTGATCACAGTGACTGAAACCAGCCCCTTCACATGAACTACAGGAGCTTCAGATTCACATAGAAAAAGGAAAGACGCTTCAGACACCTTCTATATAGTGCGGTCAATCATGAAAGACGCTTATATAACAAACTAGGGTTGAAGTCGTGAGCTAGATCAAACACTGCACAGTGGCGGTGAAACTGCTAAAGGTCGTCAGAGAGACGCGAAAGTTCCCCGACCCAGAGAATGAACGTGGTTTGAGACGGCATCGAGCTCAGTGGCAGCAGGAGTCAGTGGCTAAACGTGTGGTTGAAGCACCGCTCCAGTCTTGTTTAAATTTCTGTCCTTTTTTGGCACAATTGGGAGACGCTTTCTCAGCTGTCACTTGCTAATTGAGTTTAGCAGGCGCATCAATGCCAGTCCTCTAGAGAGTGACAAAAGCAGAGGTGGGCATTACAGGGCTTTTTTGGATTAGGGTGAGTTGAGGGCCAGTTTTCCACTCCAAGTCTGGTCCTATGTGCCACCCTGCACATCCAAGGGTAATGTTGTCCCAACAGGGCATTCTTCCACCCCAGCACCCCGCCTCTGCACGGCATCCCTTCATTCCAAGAAAGGGCACAAAGCTCATCTGCTTCTACGCTTATCCACACGTAACATCTCAGTCAGATGTTGATCTTGATGAGTCGCTGATTACAAGCGTGGACTCAGTGGAACTGGCAGACGAGCTGGTTAGTGGTGAGTGGAGCTACACTCTCCTACTACATTCTGTTTGGTACTGTTTTACATCGCGTCCGCTTCTCTCACCTTTGGCTTTTATGCGCAAAAGCTACTTGAGCAAACAAGCATAATTATACATAAATTTCAACATAATATTTTCAAGTGATAAACAACATCACAAGTTTTTTCTTATGACTAAGTGGGAAATTCCATTCCCCAATTTGTATAAAAGGGCAATTATACCCAGTAAAGGTAAACAGTGGTACATATATACCTTTATACACATTGATAATCCTCTAGGATTTTTACCCGTCCTATGATGGATTCATTTAATTAGTCTCATCATACTCCCACTAACTACAGTGCTTATTTGAAAATTGGTAAATCAAGTCATCACATGTACATTTGAACTGTACTATGGCTCGGTTCCAAACTTATGAAAAAAACAAAATAAAACCAAGGGCAACACAGGCTACAGTCAATAAAAAAAAAAGTTAACAGGAAATGGCAATAGTATAAAAAAATTATTTCTAACAACAATATTCCATGACACATGTCAACACTGAGGTTCTTCAACAACAGATACACTGACAACAAAAGAACAGATAAAATGCACAGACAGCAAGCGAATCGACTGTGATTATACAGGAAGAGAATTGAAGGGCAGGTGACGCCATGTATCATGAATTTCTTGAGCCCAACACAAATTTACATAACATTCCTCTTTTTTTCCTTCACCAGAAAGTTGAGATCTTTCCACTGAAGCCATGCCAGCTGCAGGAGAGCACATACTACTCTCTTTCTAAGGCATGGAGTTCCGGCTCCCTCTAAGGGATCCTCTAGCCCTCTGGCCTGAACACACAGCAACAATGGAGTCCTCAGCGTCCTTGCCAAGCACATGCCATTGACCAGTCAATCCAGTCTTCCATCTTCACTGCATCTTCCCATCCATCTTTTTCTTGTCACCCACATCAGCAGCTCTGGACTTCCAGTATCGATGGCAGGACAACTCCAGCAGCTCAACCCCTCCAACCAGCTTCTGCTGGGCCATGTACACTCCAACCATGACCACGAAATAGAGCCTGAATGGAGCCCACAGCCACAGGCCGGTGATGCACAGAGCGATGAAGCCGGTCCAGTACAGCAGCGAGGCGGCTTTGATCAGAGCCACGCGCAGCTCCGTCTTACAGGGTGGCACACGAGCCACACCTTCTCTGTCGAAGGCCCGGGGCTGGCTTGAGTAGAAGTCGCGGAGACGGACCTCCTTCTCAGCCCAGCGCTCTCGACACCAAGCCTCCAGGTCTGATGAGCCGGGCAGGGAAGACACTGGGTGGCGGCGGACGTGGAAGTGGATCTCGCGGGGGAAAAGCCCCAGGATCAGGTGGCGCTCTGTCTGGGGGATGTTCTTCGGATAGGCCACTGTGATGTCATGAACGGCATCCAGATTGTCTCCTGAGAAAAAAGGGACACAGCTCTTAAGTTTAGTTAAATAAAAGATCAGCACAACAGGACTTCCCACTTTAAAAGTCCCGACTTAATGTGAACTGTATAGTTCCAGACAAAGACATGACACTACAAGGAGACTTCATATTATCCCTTTTCACATCCACACTGGTTATTCAACTGTGCTGTTCACCTTCAATATATCAGCTCCTAACTCAAATACACATGGACCTCTAATTATCCAGGGGCTTAGAGCTTCATCCCCGCCCTGCTCTCAAACAACCATGAGCTCTATACCATCCTATCATCAGTACCCGGACAACACACATGGAGAACTGAATGAAATAGAGTGTACAGGACACCTGCCAGCGCCTGCTCCTGTACAGCTCAGGTCTATGATGGAAAAAATAAGGCTCAGAGGGGCAGACTGGACAGAGACAACATGTGCAGCATGTTAGTCAGCGGTGCAGAGAGCCAGAGAGGAGTATTAGCTAAGTCTTATGAAATCATAATGATTCACAGCACCTGCTAGGAGAGTTAGTGCCATGCTCAGCATCCAGGGCGGGTGGGGCTCGAGACGGCGAGACCAGAAGTGGTATTTAAGAACTCTGGACGACTGCCATAATTGGCTCATAGGGAAACATGAGAATCCCAGGGGTGCTGTAATGGCTGGCAGGAGGATGAATTATAGGTCTGAATCTTCGAATAACAGGTATGATCCCTCTTCTCAAAACAGCGTCAGTGGAATAACTAGTCATTATAGTAACATGTCAATTTCCCCTGGTTATGCTGAGGACGTGTTTCCACAACTATGACAGGCTTTGTGCCCTACTTATTCTTTTTGCAACCAAATCATTCCAATCAGCAAAAAAGAAAATAACACGTCACTGGTCTTTTGACAACGCTGTTTGTTGCATCACCATCTACAAAATGTTCTGGAGATTTGTAAGAGGACCATCGTCTTTACATGATTTCAGAAAAGTGTTGAAGTGGATCCCAGCTGACCTTTTCGCAGTCTGTCCACAATGAAGGTGAATCCAGTGGTTCGTGGATGCAGCACATACTCAAACTTTGGCAGGTTGTTCTTGGCAGCAAACACATCACTCTTTGCTCTCGTGTTTTCTGCAGGAGACAGACACAGTGATACATCTCTAGGAGACAGACTCACTCACACTTTTTCACCAGTACATTGTGCTAAAAATGTTTTGTGTTCTCACTAGGATGCAATCAGTAATTGTATATTATACTATTTACATTACAGTTACAACCTAGTAAAACTATTTAATCCTTATACCTATATCAGGGGATAAACAACTTCAATACAGATATGTTAAATAAAAAGCAATTTGGCAATGATTCCGGAGATGTTGATATTAAGACCTTGAGACTAGCAAATGTAACTGAGGCTTGATATTTTACAGTTTAACCAAAGTTTATTATAAACTACTAAAAAGAAAACAAATATAACCGAACATACAGAACATGAATTAAGAACATTTTGGGGTAAAATGTTAACAAATGCACATTGTATACACATACATGCACATTCTATACGCCTGACAACGGGATGTGACTTAATTTATGAAATACATCCTCCAGGGACAAACACTTACACATTTGTAAAAACCAGAGCGGTACATAAAACACAGGAAAGATGAGTGTTTATTAACCAGACATTCCTCAGGAGCTAGTTGCAGGAACATGGAAACTATATCATGACTCATTAATCATATTATGTAACAAGCAGCTGCTTCAGACACAGAGAGGTAGTATGGACAGACCTCCGCTGATCAGGCCTCTGTTCCCTCGAGGGGACGTACTGAACTTGTAACTCTTATGCAATCTTTCAATCAATTTAGTTTGTAGAGGGTCTTACGTACATTCAGTACCAGCTCCTGAAGCTCGAGGCGTGCGTGTGCAAACTAACATGCTTTAGTTATGCAATATATCAGGGTTACATGCTACTTTTTAAATTGTGTTCAGTCGATTATAATTCTGTCAATTCATTAGGACCAACTGGCACACAGTCACTGGCAAAGAGGATATTAGGTAAGATCCCACAAGAATGAATTGTGAAACCGTGATACCGTGAAACCTTTCATTATCCGAGACAGTTGTCATACCGTGAAAGTCTCCTACAGTTGCAACCCTACTCAGAACATACTGTATACATAACGCCACAATAAGCCCCGTGGTTTAAGAGACTTAACTGCAGACGCAAGCTTGTGCAACCACACGCGCAAGTACAAACGCAACATCAAAAGTGAAACAATCTTTTAAAGCCCTAAAGCTGCCAGCCAATTATGATGTAACAAAACTGGACCCCCTCATGACATCACGAGAGGTCATGACATCATGAAATGTAAAGAGAAGTTAAGCTTCCCCTAGAAAAGCTGCTCTAGAGTCTGATTGGCTTAATTGTGATCCAAAGGGGCTTTGGACACCAAAGATCAGAGCATTCCTGCAGAAATGACTGTGTGGGGGGTGTGTCGGGGATTTGACTACGTCTTATCACTTTGAAATTATGTTTGCGTAACAGTGTCAGGTGTCAGGCCCCACCGAGCTCCATAGACTGGCTGGTGGACAACACATTCTGAGAATAACCACTGAATTGTGAGCCAAGTGTTGTAGGTATGGATGGAGTGATGCAGTCTTCTCACCAGTGAGGTCTGTGCCTTCTGGGAACAGCAGCAGCTGCAGTGGCTCTCTGATGTCACAGAAGTAGTCCAGCATGTTCTCCATGTGTCTCTTGTCCGCCTCCCAGCGACGCTGAATAAAGACAAAGCAGGCCACCTGCATTGCCCAGCCTGGAAAGTACACACAGTGCATTGTCTTTATATGTGTGACTAATTACTTCCCCATATTCAAGTGACTGTGCAACACTTTTTCAAGAATTGTCCTATAGATCTGGGACATTTGCATCATGCTCTATGATAACCTTCTGGTGGAAGTGTTTGCAGCAAAGACTAGAAATACCAGTCTCCAGTTGGAAGACTTCGCCACCCAGTGTGGCTTCAGTAACCATTAAAAATATGTTCAGACTTGTGAGGTCACCGTGACTTTTGATCACAGAAATCTTATTAATTCGTCTTTGAATGTACCTGAGTGTTTTGAATTTGAAGAAATTCCCTCAAGTTGTCCAAAAAAATGGGACATACACAAGAACAAGCAAAAACATATCGCCTCTGGCCAGTAGTTGTCGCTGAAGTGGAAGCATAAAAATTGCTTATTTTCTTTGCTTATAATAAACTGGCCTGAGTTTTCCTATCTATTCTAAATGTCCACAGTTGAATGATTTCCCCTCCTCTTTAACGTAAACTACTTTGAAGAAATGCTCTATGAAGAAAATATTATATATTTTAGTATGCAAAAATGTGCAAGTTAGTATAAGCCCGATGACAACTGTACACGAACCAAAGCCAGGCACAGCCTTGAGGACAGCCTTGAGGCAGATCTTCTCCAGGCGGAGGTAGCTGTATCTGAGCAGACAACACCAGAGGAACATCCAGTCCAGACGTGTACGATGGTTCATGATGATCACGCTGCGCTCCCCCGGAATGAAGCCATCCCCTGTTATCACCACCTTCACCCCAAATACCAGCTCCAGCAGGGCCTGTAAAGCGCAGAGTAGTGGGGGGTGGAAGGAGGATAAAAGAAAGTAGTGCGAAGGGGGAAGAATGGAAAGAAGAGTGGGCAAGAGATAGAGAAGGATTTAAAAAAGGATGAAGAGGGGGAGAGGAGAGACTGGGAAGAGGAATGGTGGCAAGATGAATTTAAGAGAGAAAAGAGTCAGATGAAAATGAATAAATAATGCTATTCATTTTTGTTGCCACTGTAAACAAGATTTGCATACATTTTCTCAAGGGCAGTCTGAATAAATGAAGTGTACTTCTGACAAAAATAAACAGGGAAGAATAAATAAAGCTGGAGATGACGCATCTTGTCGTGACTGTGTCAATTAGGTTACTTCAGACCATCTGGCACACACAGACTTAAGCTCAGTAAAGGCCGGGGTACACACCACAGGGAGGGTGAGCCAGGTAGCGACGATGCGATCGGTGATCCAGCGGTACCAAGCAGGAGACAGCAGCATGAGGGGCAGAACTGGGCCCAGCATGAATATACTTCCAAAGAAACTACCCAAAAACAGGGTCACCATAAAGTAGAGGCCCCGCACCGACACAGCCATCTGTGGAGAGATGAACGAGACGAGGTTAGTTGGATTATGAGTCACATCTAAGCATAATGTGAGATGAAGATGGGGCTAAAAAATATAAAAAATGTTTATGGAATGTATTCCTGTCTAGCTACTATGGAAAGGAGCTGAAGTGGGGCTCATCAATACTGAAGCCTGCTGTTCTGTTGTTTTTCCGACATATTTTCCCACAAACAGTGGAAAATCCAGGGCAGACATTCCACCCCAGGAATGTAAATAGGAGAATCTTTCTGACTGTGGTTAACAAATCGAGGGTGCGTGGTCACTAAATCAAGTGTGGCTGTGGCTTTGGAATGATTAACTCAACAATTAGTGGCGCAACCTTTGAGCCACGTTTTCTGACATAAATCTCGAACAGCCACTCTCGGGTTGTCGGCTGCCACCAACCAGTATTTTCGGTCTATACACATTTTTTTCCAGGACATTTTATCAGTCCAAGTAACTGGCCCCTTAGTGCAGACTTCAACTTCAAAACACCAAAAACATTTTTTGTGAGGCCATCATGATATTGACAGTTAACCCCCAAAATCTACAGTTCATCTTAGAGTCCAGGTGTGTTTTTGTACCAAATTTGAAGAACTCCCCTAGATATAATATTCGAAGATCAAAAAAGTATTTTGTAATGTCAAAATTACTTTTGAAAATTTAATTAGAATCAGTTCCACCACAGTTCCAAGTGACCAATTTTGAAAGGATTCCCTGGATGTGTTCATGACAAGTTGCGTTCACAAGATTCTAAATGTGTTATGAGAGGTCATAGTGACCTTCGACCATGAAAATCAAATCAGTTCATCCATGAGCTCAACAGACTGCTCGTACAGAATTTGGAGAAATTCCCTCAAGGTGTTCTTCTCAACATGTCATGTTAACAAGAATGGAATGGACAGACAACCCGAGAAAACAATGCCTCTGTCCACTAACTGTCGTCGTTGCTGTGGCAGATAAATATCCAACAAAATCTTTTCCATAACTTTTTTATGTAACAGGAATTTTCAACAAATGCTGCCAGGTCATTATTTTAGAGACAACCATAGATAGCTATCCTGTTGTCAACCTGGATGAATGTAAAAAGAGGGTAGACTGAATGCTAGTTACGCCTTTTTGTGAATGCCACAGAAACACCTCATGGTCATTAGATCCCTGAGGGAAGAGAGAACCAAGTAACAGGACCTTCAATTGTCTATGACCTAACAAACACCTTTATAGGGGCTCATAGGGACATACCAATGGGGATCAGTTGTCACTTCAATGACATCAGTGGTGACCTCTTCAGCATCCTATGGTTATATTAAATGTGGCTTATATCCGTCTTGAAAATCCCTACATAACTGTGGTACACCCAACTGAGGTATTTTAACTTTATTTTTCCTGGTACGGCAGGACAGGCTTGTCTCTCAATGTCCTGTTCATCTTGTTGCACCTGCTTTGGCTGTACTTTATTAGTACATGAACTTTGGTGACCTCATGTAGTACATATAATGGGATACATAAAAATCCAAAGTTTTTATAAACCCAGACGAAAACAGATTTCACAAAACGTAAGCTTAGAACTACAACCGGATCAGTACCTGCAGGCGTAAGGTGAAGGTTACAAGGAGAATTACAGCGAGCCATGATCTGATTGAATCTCTGCCTTGCTGACGTATGGTAGTCTGAGCCACGTCATCCAACAGGTGCTTTCTTATTTAATGTTAACAGTGATTAACACCCTTTCACCTCAATTAAGATGATGATTGCACAAGCATTTGGTTCAGACTACCTGACCCCAACACTCCCATCGTCTTGCTCACGTCGACAACCTCTGTGTCACCGTGACGCAGCAAGTCTCACCAAAGTGGCTGAAGGTGCAATTAAAAAAAAATGCAAGTCTGTTTGCGTGCATGTTTATGCTGGCAATGAGGGTTTAAGGGTTACTGGCTTTAACAATGGAAAATATGAGGCATGAGACAGGTGAGGAAACAAGGCTTGCTCAGCACAGTTGCCACAATTAGACTATGTCCCAACGCACACAAAAAACACACCCTTGGGTGGCTGCTGGAACATTCAGTCAGATAACACATGCAGCACAGAGGCATAACACTCAGAGTACGAGATGTGAGAATTGCATGGAATTATGAACCTTTAAGTGTTAAATAAACATGTTTTTGTTCCGCTTGGCATGTGCACCAGGGACCCAACACTTTTTACGTAAGGCATCCAAGGAAACGCTTTTGTTTTCATTCTCCAAAGCTAGCACACGCTATTAGTTTGATTTATTCCCATCCATCTGGGTTGGTTTAACATTTTCGCCGATGTAATTATCCTGAAAGCACTGCCGAAACACACCAGCAGAGGCAACACACAGCATACTCCCCATAGTCCAAGTCTGAATTCTCTGGCAATCATTTTACATTCCTCCCTTTAAGCCAAGAAGAGCAGACATCCCAGCAGAGCATAGCAGAGTGAAGAGGTCAAGCATGTCTAGGCTAAACAATGTGCTTAGGCGGTGTGTGTGTGTATGTGTGTAAAAGGATGAAAGAGAGGAAGGATGATAAAATAGATAATTAAACTGCAAACAGATTTAAGTGCAGGTCTATTTATTGATCTAAAGGGCACTTGGAAGAATCCAAATCTCTCCCAACAACGTCTACATCTCTTCATCTCTTTTTTTCTTCATAAAAAATACATTATTATTATTGTACTTAGGCTTTAGTTACGTGAACTTGAATTCAGAAATGCAAATCTTTTTGATGCATTTTCCGTGTAAAATAACTTCTTGATGAGCAGACAATGACCAAAACTTGATAAACAGCAAAACATTTAGCAAAACTCAGGTTATTCAGTTATGTGTTATAACTCCTCACTGTGTTTGCACAACTCATTGGCCATATATGAACTTTCTTACATTATGATTAATGAAAATTATATTGCAATAATTACTGATATTCATTTATTGCCTAGGCCTAGATGATACCAATATGTATGTGAAGGGCTAATATCAGTCAATGCTGTGATTCACACCCGACACGGCTCCAGAGGTTCACAGAGGACATTTAGGCTAAAACATGATGAAGTTGATGTCGGGATTTACGGACACTTAGATGACACCACAGGAGTGTAATGGAGGCATTTAATGCTTTTGTTCTTTTATTTTTTACGTTTTAATAAGTGGTCGCCGTTTACTTAAATTGTATTGGAATTGGCTGCAATGCTGTTTGTCCCTGGAACTCCAAAAGGTGTCTTGTGAACTCAAACACTTAACTCAACATAATACAGATGGCTTAACAGGCTGAGATGATTATCACCTCCCAAAGGAGATTATGTTCTAGGGCGTGTTTGTTTGTATATTAGGGTAGTTAGCAGGATTATGCAAAAACTACTGCCACTCCAAGATTATCACAACATTTTTAAAGTGTCAGGGAGGAACCCACTCAGTTTTTACGTGGATCTGGATCACGTGGCAGATCCAGCATTTTTTCATATCACTTTGTTTAACGTTGTAAGTTAAGGCTTTTACTGGCTTGCGCATTTCCCCAATGTGGGACTAATAAAGGATTATTTTATTTTATGTAGATGCAAAAAAAAAAGTTGGCACGTTTAGAATACTTATATCTATGCGAGTGCAATTTGGTGCAGATCCAAATTTAAATGGGGTTTTATAAGGAGACTGTTGGGCTTTGGCAGGGATGTGCACTTGCTGCAAGATCATTTGATAGCAATGGAAAATCTTCAAGCAGCCCCTGGGGGATAGATACACTGTGCAAACATACTGAAAACAGGTATGGAAAAGTGTAATATATTCTGACAATAATTCCAGTGTACACATAACTTTGCATGTGTTAACATCAACTTTTGTTGACCGAAGAATCACATATTGACTGATCTGTAGATAAATGATGAGGTGCAGTGCCTGGAGCCTCACAACCTGACATCTCACCTAGTTCAACAACAGTAGTATTTTCTGTGGCCAGCAATAGGAAAAGCAGACTGGGTAAACCAAAACCTCCCAGATGAATAATCAAGAGCAGTTTTCCATTAAGCTAGGGTGGGGCAGCTGGAGAGCATCGAGGGTTAGTTACGGTTTAACACGAAGGAGACTGCTTGCACAAACAGGAAGATGTGCACATAATAATCCTGGTTAGTTAATGTCATGGTCTTCAGATGCAAGTGAGTGACAGCTTTAAAGACAGAGCTGTGATGGGTGCGATCAAGACAAGCGTGCATAGCAAACGTCACACAGTTTACACCATGCGAGCTTCTGCACCGTTACAACGTTAAATGACTGCGACTTTAAAACTAAGTACAACTCAGCCAATAAGTTGAACTGTTCGTAAAATAACGTTAGTATAAGAGCATTCGCTTTGGAGGGGATTAGCCTACATTGCTAACTGCTGTCCTGGTAATCTCTGCCTGCAGCGCGCGAACTGTCAACAACAACCGGGGCTGGCGAAAACAACAACGTTCATGCTAACAGAGCAAAACACTTAAAAGGCAACATTTAAACACAACGCTAGCACATGTTAGCCGGGGTAAACCTGTTCAGCTAGCTATCTCGCTAACCACAGTGGAATAGTATCTACATGCCGTTGAATGACAATACACCCACCTTTACTGTTTTCCTCCAAATGCAAGGTTTGCTTGATAGGCGAGCGAGCTGCGTTAGCTCCTGTTAGCTCCTGTTAGCCGAACCACTCGCTTGCGACATAGCAGCTCCGCTACCTAGCTAGTTAGCAGCTCGCTAACATGAGCTAAGCTGACTAGCAGAAGCTTATTTACAAAAATAATTACCGCGTTACTGGTCTTCAAGGCAAAAACTGTGTTAAATATGAGCGGAGTCTGTCGCGGACCCGCGGTTACCTCACTTTCTTTATGTTTCTTTACTTTAATATCACTGCAGCTGAAGTGTAGCCGCCATACTGCTCTGCTAGCGCAACCTGTCACCTCCTATCTTACCTTGCACCCAGGCGCAGACAGGGGGCGCTGTTTGTAGCTGCAGTAACGGGGAAACCACAGAGGCAGACTGAGCAGCCGCAGCATGTGCACTCATTTTAAAGAATAAGTAGATTACACACACTGATTGTGGATGTAGTTGTTATATTTTAAGCTGTGAGTAGAGTTTGAGTCGAGGGGTGCAAAGTGAAACAGGCAGATAACTCTACTCATGATCCAATGGTGGAAGAAGTAATCACATCTTTTTTCTCATATAAAACTAAATGTGATACTTTTTACCATCATTATTGCATTTGAATTAATATCCTGAGCAACAATGTATCAAATTATTTGTATGTGACCATTTTCAGATTCAATTATTTGGCTTCATAATTTTATAATTGTCAATATTCAAGCAACGTAACTTTTTTAAACTAGGCTAGAGTTTTAGTAAATCATCCAACTGACTTTCCAACACTCTCTGTCATGTCAATCATAAATAGGCTGTTTTTTTTTTACAGCAGACAGTTTGACATGACACAGCAGGAAAACCATAGGTGTTAAATAATAAAGTTAATCACTGCCTATGTTAATTTGAAGAGGAACATCTTGGCCTTTGCTGACCCGCCTACGAATATACACTGGACTCCAGTGCATTGGAGTTTTTCCTGCCAACCCCCTGCAGAAACTCCAGAGACTGTTGGCATCTCAGGAGCCCATGTGAGAGAGCAGCAGGAGATTATACTGATGATTCACTGTGAGCGGGTGGATTGATGATGTTTCTACAACAGATGCAAAGCTGAACAAAAATAAAACAGGTTTCTCTAGATTAAAAAGAGCCGATGTCACTATGCTATAAACAAATACAAGTGATTTCCACAGCAGCATTTGCACCTTATGTCCTGCCTCCTGCCTGCTCTACCCAGATTCAACACCTCACATTTAACGCTCCCGAGATTTTCTTGTTGTTGTGGATGCGTTAGACCCAGACAATCTCTTGCTTATTTCTTCATATCAAAAAGTCGAAACTCCAGAAAAGGTCCTGGCTCAATTGTCTGCACATTACCTGAAGTTCATGTCTGAAAACTGCAAAGTGTGTCAAGTCAAAATGTCTGCTGTGAAATAAGCCAATACAGGTTAAAAAAAATAATAACTATAATACACTTTACTCAAATAGCACCTTTAACAACAGACAAACTAGTAAATCAAAGCAAAATGCAATTGCGAGAGAAATAACAATTGGCAGGTAACAACGTGACAGGAAGACCAGACATCAACACTGAGGTTTGTCACATACAAACTTGATCACATAAAAGCAGTTGAGGGAGAATAAATATAGTTAAATAAAAAGGTGATAAGAAAATAATAAAGAAGACAATAAAAAAGATGATAACAAGATAATTAACATCACAATAAAAAAAGAAACAGCACAAGACTACACTGAGGAGAAGTGCTTCATTTACACCCTGAGATTGAAACAGTGAATAAGCTGTGAACTTCAAAATGTGCTGTATTTATATATGCAGAGCGTCTAAACAACACCTCAACACCTCTTTTCAATATTTGCTTAATAGCTATAAGAGCAAAGAAAAAGGATCTGGTGCAACAGACACATTTCAAATGTGCACACTAATCAAATAAATATCTTAATTGGTCGAAAAGTGGTCTTGGGCTCTAATGAGAGACGGACATAGAGATGGCAGGTGACAAAAATATAACATTTAACAAATATGCTGCTATTTAAAGCTGACTGTAAAATGATGATAATTGTTTCATAGGTGATGACGTCAGCAACTCGTGTACCACAGACTTTCCGAGTGGTTGGACCAACTTGTGATGGCGTTCACGAGAATTTACCCCGTCAGGAGCAGATATTTTCGATAATTCAAGACCCCACCCATTTCATTTCAGGAAGTTAACCTCTGCTGTGTCCTAAATGTCTGCAACCACTTAGAGCTACACCTACACGTCATACTTGTATCTACTTGTTGTGCGCTCAAGGGAGCTTTGCTCATGTTGCAGTGCTCCACCCAAAGATCCCGGCGCTGCTAATCAGTCAGAACTCATTCAAACGTCAGAGCCTGGCATTGACCGAGTCTCCCAACATGGCCTTTTAAAGTAGTGTAAATCCCAGCATGTGTCATATGTTTCTCTTACCCACCGTCATGTCTACTGTTGCAAATTACCTCAGCATTCAGTGATGTGCGAGCGCTCGGACCGGCCGACGTGTCTGAGTGTATCCGAGCATGCACATGGAGTTGTGTTGGGTGTGTGTGATTGCGTGTGCGTGGCTGAGTGAGGTAGACGAGGACTGACAGACAGGGGTAAAAGAGAGAGAGTGCACTTAGTCAAACTCAAGACTTTTCCATGACCTGCTCCCTATGGCATGCACTCTATCTGGGCGACTGAGTGAACTGTATAGCTTTATCAGTATAAACCTCTCAAGGGTCAACGCATCACTTCAGAGGGGATCGGAAAAAACTCTGCACAGAAACAAGCTCCGATTCTTTTTTTTACATTTTGATGCCAACTCACCTTCAAAAGCAAAGCACATCCACATGATTAATGACGCTTGTCCGAAATAATTTGGCCAAAGCACAATGATCAAGCGCTCCTAATCATACTACCTTTAAGAATTCCAAATATCTGAGCCCTGCGGTAAGAATCACATTCGCTCTAATCCACCAAAAGATAGAAAACATGCTCACTTAAGTTATATTCAGTAATAGAGACAACACAGGAGGTCGGCCAAGTTAAATTCAAGTGAACGCTCAGATCCAATTAGCAGATAAATGCAGAGACCGGGGAGGTTAATTCTCGTTGGACATGCCGTTCCACTTATGTAAGCCCACAAGGGAGACAGTGACTTTTTTCGGGCATTGTTTTGGTTTATTTTGAGACTATTTATAGCTCCTTAACAAGGCTTTATCGAGAAAAGAACTCATCCAGTTTGCTTTTTTAAACATTCTTGCCTCTCATGAACTCAAGCTCTCTTTCTTGAACATTGAAGAGGGGCCACGGATGATTTCACTTGTCTTTCAGTGAAGTTCCTTCTCACACTGACAGCACATCTCACCCTTGCACTTGACACCTGACAGCACCTGACATTCCTGTCTTGTTTTTATTTTTTACGGGAACTGGTTTTGCATCCCTTATCCTCCATCTGTGTGTTTCCGATCCTGTCTCCCCTTCTTTCTCCTTTTCCAGCCCCGGTCCCGAGGCAATAAGGATTACAGTGGCGAGGCCATAAAATGGCTATTTATACCAAAAACAGAGGAGCGGCCGCCTGTGGCTTTGCACATTAACACACAAAAACTACAGTACGAGGCAGATGCCAGCAGACGTGTATTGATCGAAGCTTTAAAGAGCTGGAGGATGAGATGTGCACGTAGCTCGAGATCACCATCCTAAATACAAAACGAGTCCCAGGGTGATCAGACTTATCCATAGAAATATGTGCAGTTGCATTGTGTCCTGGAAGGCCGGTGTGAAGACGTGCAGTTTGGAATTCAGGGTGTGCCTGAGTCTGATTAACTGTGAAGTTGAGAAGGCTTTGTTGTGAATAGAAATCATTTCTGCTCAACTGTTTCTAGATCTCATGACTTCTGGAGCTCTGACGCAATCCGTGTTGTTCTGGATGTCATTCGGAAAGTACAGTAGTCCTGAGTTGTAACATTTTTATGAGGGCATCATAACACTAAGCAGGTTCCCAAGTGTCGTTTGTGCCGTGGCTGCATTTTACCTTATCTCACTACGTCTTATCTACATTGGCCACCGAGGGAGACATCCAGTCTGGGATCTGTGATTTACCCACGTTCCCCCGTAGGTGTTCTCTACCTCTTCCACATCCTTCTTTTTCCCTTCCCCTGACTCCTTCACCTTCTAATCCTCCCTGTTGTGTGCTTCTCAGCGTATCTTATTCTAGCTCTTCTCCTGTTGACAGTGCCAGATATGTGTCTACGCTCAGTGGGCCGTCTCCAGACAGGTTATAAATAACCAGCAGAGCTTTTTTGCTCCATGTCCTGAGAGCTCTGCTTTCTTCTCACACTTGAGGAACCATGGGAAAAGAATCTTTCCCTTACGCACACGGCGCTCATAATAACAGACACGGTTATACATGAAACCTCGGAGCGCATGCGGCCTGCTTGCACGCTTTGCACAAACACACAGATGCGGTTTTGCATGCACACACAGGATAAACCTTTGTGGGGACTTACACAATAAGGTTGCAGCACAAAAATAGCAAGGTTACAGGAACAAGGGCAGTGTTTAGGATGAAATGTTAACTTAGATTACATAACCTGCTCTGTGGGAATGCAGAGTACAAGTCTCCTGTCATGTAAGTATGGGAAACTCGCTGAAACAACAGAGCGGGATAAAAGTCTGGGACAGCGAAAAATAGAAAGCACAAGAAAACAAGGGTATTGGAGAGACGGGTAAAAAAAAAAAACGGCAAGGGAGTGGAAAAAGAGTTCAGAGGATAACCATTATTTTTCTCCTCCTGACACTTAAGACAAGAGGGGGAGTGGGGGTGGGTGGGTTATGTTATGGCACATGGAGGGGTTGGTGTGAGTTTATGTGTGGAGGAGTGACACTGAAACAGTGTTAATGTGGACTATAGTTGGGAGTCGGGGAGAATTCGGGGGTTGGCAGGTCAGACTCCGCTGACACACTGGGATCAGCGAAGGGATTGTTTCCATCGGAAAGAATTCCAAGAATGAGCGAGAAGAGCTATCAGTGACTTCACTCAGAGGAGCCTAACAACGGTTTTAATACATCGCAGGCGCGCACGCTCTCAGAGATACGGTGCCAACAATGGTGTGCCAGACACTCTCCTTGTAACCGTATGTCACAGAGAACCCAGAGCTCCTTGTCCAGGTCCAGTTGCAGAATGAACGCTGTCACATGGGACCACCAGGTTGTTAATGTGTAGATTTACAGTAAAAAGACTTTTACACAAGAGATAAAGTGGTTAGAATCTACAGTGACTTCAACAACAATGGGGCACATCCACACGGGAGTGCATGAGTTCATTCTCGGAAAAACTTGATGTCCAATCCAGAATGTTTTCTTGTAACGTGAAACAGCCATGACTAAATAAGCTATCAAGTTTAAACTCGGGGGAGAAAACGTCTGTAGGAGTTATTTATTTAGATTGTAATGGAGTATTTTGGGGAAATATGCCTATTCATGCTCCTGCCGAGAGCTGCATAAAAAGAGTGATAGCGCTCCTCGGCCCGGAAAATATCACAGGTCAGTCTAGATTATCTTATCAGTTTTTCAGAGTTAAAATGCTAATGAGTTTTATATGTGTTGATAGGAACATATTTTGCCTGATGTTGTCTCAAGTTAGACCCCTGGTCTTTGGCTTCAGCTGGACAATATCATGTAAGCATGAGTGTTCATCAAGTTCTTGGCAGACAAGAAAATATGATCATCTTTCCAAATAGTCTATTTATAACTTCTTTTAAATAAGAAAAACTCAGCTAACCTGCCCTATCAGGACTCTGCGGCTGTGCTGTGATCAGATTAGGTTGACATCTGCTCGGAAACATGTGCAAACAAAGCAACAAGTCATTGAGATTCAAAATGCTGATTTCTGACTTCATACTTTTTCAACTTTGAAACATATAAAAAGCTTAAATTATAAATTGTGAGAAGATCATGATCGATGATGATAAAAAGATTTTAAGTTAAATAGGTTCTTCAAAGTTAGATCTTTATTGGTTTTAACAACCAGCATCTCAAAGATGGTGCTAAAGTTTAAAACAAGATTATTTTATGACCGTTATACGTTGAACTCCTGTGAACCCGAGTTAATTAAATGAGATTCTGGGTGAAGAAGAGGAACCAAACATAAGAGCCTCTCGAAATGTATAAAAGCAAAGGAAAGATGCTCCAGGGCTTTCTCCGATATCTTCTAAAGCCTCCGAAAGACAGGACTTTTCTTTATTAATGCCGAAGCATATTGCTTTCTCCAGCAATATCTGAAAGACGGCACAAGTTCAGAGGTTACCGGCTGATGTCACATGCTTTGGTAGGTGGACGCAGGGTCGGCCGCACTCTCAAGGGGCCGCGCTCTGTCCTTCCCTAATTTCTGATGACTTCTTCTTTCCGTGATCTCATGGCATTTTCCATTGAGATCAAGGAACAGTCATTAAGAAAAGGGACAGAGGACATTTCGATTTCTGGCCCAGAACTAAAGCCACTACATCCACATGCTCACTGCCGCTGACCGCTCTTCTACCACAAGCCTGGGGGGTATTAATAACTCTTTATACAACTTCTTTTTCTTTTTTTTCAGGAAAGAGGAAGCAGAGTAGAATGTCAGTTCATTGTTCTCTTTCCAGGAAGCGACTTTAAGTCCCCTGAAAGTTTCACCTTGGCCAATCCTTTAGGCCCCTGAGGTCCATACCGCAGCAGCTCTGATGGACTGTTCCCGGTACTGAGCAATCAAACTTGACCTGCTGGGCCGCTAATACACAACGTAGCAGCAAATCACCTCAGACGTTTCCATTGTAACCGTGATCAGAAAGCTTTCTGTTTATTCCTGTAAAGTCCCACAGTTCCCCATTAGAGCTGTTCCACTCAACCACATTTTATTAGTCCTGCATCATTGTGGTGAGTGTTTATGGGCAGAGCGTGAGGAGCTGCTTCCACAGGCTTCTATTCCACACACTATCCCTAATACTTGTGTATTTGTAAAGCTGAAAGATTGCTGGGTCAAACCAGTGTTCTCTATATATAACTAGCTTGCGTTGTGTAATATTTTTAAAGATGTTACGTTTTAGGGGATATAAAAATAAAGCGTGTGGAGGTTTAAGATTTTGTTGTTGCTAAGTGTCAGATTGTGATTCTGTGTGTGTGTGCTGAAGAGGAAGTAGCATGTGGCCTGTTCTCGCTTCTATATAAGATACGTGCATCTGCATTCGTGGAGAGATTCTGTGCAAGAGACGAGCACCGCGCAGGAAGTAATACTGCTTATTCTCTAACCGCTGCAGGCAAAGTGAGTGTGTGGGGGGGGGGGATTCACAAAGAAAAATGAAAGCATACACAAAATGAAAAGTCTCTCGGAAACAATACTTTAAAACACGCTGGAGGAAAACCCCCACGGGTTATAAACACTCATTTACTCCATCGTGTACCATAAAAACTGCAGGTACGCTTCAGTCAGATATTGTCACACAGTTGGATAGCAAAGTCAAATGTTTATTTACAGCCTCTGTAATTGTCACAGAGAAAAGTGGTCTAAATACAAAAAAAAACAAGAGAAAGATGGCGGCTAATCTCCCTGAGCTTTACAGAAACAATGTGGGACCTGTGGGTGCCGGACGAAGAGAGATGTTTTGTACACAGCCCTAATGCCACTCGAATGAGAAACTACGAAAAGAGAACAGGGACATAGTACATCAGTCATGCTTATACAACAGTTGTCAGATTCACAGATCCACGTATTGACCGACAAGACTTTCACAAACAGTTTGTTGCGTTTCTAAAAAGGTGGAAAAAAGAAAAAAACAACCCCACCACATTTTAAATACAGGTGAATAAAATGAGAGCGAGTGAGATTTCACACTAACAGGACCTAACTCTTTTAATACTGCGTCACACACCGTCCGCATCATTGTTTGTGAACTTCGTCCTACAGTCGGAATTCCCCCGTGAGCTGAGCCTCACAACACTAGACATATAGCGGTTTTAAAAAAAGGAAACAAAGAAACAGGAAGACCAGGAAAGCGAAAGTTTCTATTCAGATGTGTTCAGCTCAGAGCGATGCTGAGAACAAAAAACTATCAACAATAAAAGGCCTCAGGGGAACGAGTATTTACACATCCTTCATCGGGGCTGTACATTTAAATCTCCCCTCGTGGTTAGCCAGCCCTCGCCTTCTGGACAAGCTGCTTACGTCACATTATCTTTGCTTTGTCATTGACCTGCAGCTTGTCTCATGACTACAAGAGGCCAACGTGCTGACGATCGTTGCATGACTGTGTCCTAAATTAATTTAGGACTTAAGTATTCATAACCGTTTTTCTCCCCCTCTTTAACCTTATTCATTAATATGATTAAATCTTGCCTTTTTATTGTAATCGCAGGCCAGAAATTTATATATTTAACTTAAACAAATCCAGTGATGGGGGAAAAAAAAAAAAAAAAACCAAGTAACATTTTGCACAAAATACCCCACAAAGGCAAATCACCAAACTTCTCCTCAGAAACAAAACAAATCTATGGACAGCTGCGGCGATCACAATAATCATATCAATCCAGAAACCGAAACAGTGAGCTGTAGACAGTAATCCTATACAGGTACCACAATTGGTTCTGTATGCGAGTAAAAGTCTCTGGGGTCATGACGCCGGCCATTTTGAAGTAAGGTACAGAGCGGTAGTGCCCCCCCCCTCCCTGCAGCATAAGACCTGTCCGTGAGGCACTGAGCTGCCGCCGTCACACGGGACATCCGTTCTGGGCTGAGACACAAACGCAGCGGTAGGGAGGCATGGTAGAAAGTGAGTGTTTGCTAGAGAGGTGTGTGTGTGTGTGTGTGTGTTCTTTTCAAGTCAGTTTGGGGGTGAGTCCAGGAGGATAAATTATTGTGAGAATGTGTGTGGGTTTGTGTTGCCTTGTCTTGCAGGAGTGCTTTGGTGTCGAGGGCGGAGAGATGGCATCACGAGACACTGCCCGTGCGTCCGCCAGGTGTCAGTCTGCCGAGCGCTGAGGTGAAGTGTAACCAGTGTGTGACAGGGAGAGTGGGCCAGAAAGAAACAGAACGGGGGAGCGTGGGTGCCTCAGTGCGGCCTCTAGTGCTGAGAATTCTGCGTGGCCTGTCCATTTTGAATGCCATTATTGTGTTCCTCTTCCTCTTCATCGTCCTCCTCCTCTTCCTCCTCGCCACTGATGAGGAACTCCTCCGGTGGCCAGCGAAGCTCTCCGCTCTCGACCTCTCCCTCTGTCGGCTCAACCACGATGGACGGCAGGCGATCTTTGAGCTTGCAGCAGCGGTCGAAGTCTGAGGGGTCGGGGAATATCTGAAGGAGAGACGAGGTTGAAACGCCAGTTAAGAATCTTTCATTAACACAAACAGGGGCTTACCACAAAAAATACACCGCACTGGGACGAGTTACATCAGAGGCCATCTAGAGAGAACCCACGGTAAAAGTCTGCATCATGTATAGTCGAAATACTCTGCTAGGCATCGTGCCAAGCAGCTTGTAGCTGCTTATAAACTCATTCAGTACCACGTCAGCCACTACTCAGAAGATTATACAAGCGTGTAATCATAGCATTTCAAATGGGTAAGGTGAAACCAGACAAAAGGTGAAAGGTTTGCTGGGACATGATGTGTATGAAAAGAATATCCATCCAAATTACATGTTAAGCTTGAAGGCTTTATAGTCTTGTGAAAAAGGTGTCAGAGAAAAACAAAACAGGTTTTGGAAAGAACACGGAGGCACGGGCGAATCCAGACTGCTCCGGCTGCTTATAGGAATGCAGGGTGTCACTCTCCAATATTTTAATCAAAGCTGAAGGGCATGAGAGATATTCTGACAAGAGCGATTACATGCACTCCCTATTCTGGCAAGATCGGACATCTACCTCAGATTTTCTGTGTTCTCAGAAACCAGAGAAATGGCCCAGAGGGGGGAAGAAAGAAAAAAAGTAGAATTCGCCTGCCACTCCTGGTCCAAGAACAGCAATTTTTCCTTTGCTGTTGTTTGGATAAAGTGGACGAATATTTTTAGACCTGAATATTTCACTACAAGACATTGGCGGAGGGAGTATGGGGGCCGGCAATGTCACCGTCTGGGCTAAGAGCCAAATGGAAAGACAGCATTAGATGAGGCAGGAGAGAGACAGAGACAATAAAGAGATAAAGGGGTTCCAGCTGTGAGGAAGATGAGGTCGGAGGAGGAAGAAAAAAATAATAAAAGACCATAAGCTTTAAACATCCCCGGAGAATTTGGGAATTTGTTGGGTTCTGAAAGTACGTAGGGGACGATCGCTTGCTTTATAAATGAGCTGGTGTGCGATTATGTGTATGAACATGCCCGTGTTCATGTCTAATGCCTGCGTGTATCAACGCCTGCGAGGCCAAACCTCACTGTGCGTCAGCACCAAGGGAGGTAGGCAGCGAGGAGTGACCTTGCCTTTGGACCCTCAGCTCACACATGTCATAACTTGTTTCACTTCCAGTGGCAGGAAGCAAAGACACATCATCAGCCAGGCACAATGCCGGCTATTTCAGGATCTTCTGGGGTGTGTGTTCACATTGGGAGGGGTGGGGGGGATGCACACTATATGCCTGAATCATGACATTGCTCATTGAGATGATAAAAGAAACTTGTTACTCCTTCTTTTCCACATTCATATCCAATACTATAGGTGCAGCTGCAACTAAATGGTCACACAATTTGTGTCAAAGCCCCGGGCACCCATCATGGCGAGAGTGACAGTGCTTCCTACAGTGCATCTCTGAGCTATGGCCGGGACCTTAGGCAAAACAAACTAAAGCGGGGGCGTGGCGATGGAAGAGTTGCATGTTGGCACCCTGCACGTCTTCCGCTCCGCCCTCCTCTCATCCTCAGACAGACTCACAGCTGGGGTGTGAACTGGGAGAGGAAGCCGGCCTTTTCCTTCTGGGTCAGTCTACATCCTCTCAGAATCGACGTCTGCATACAGCATGGCATCAGCAGGTCGCTGTAACGGTTTGTCTGATCAATGCAGCTTTCAGACAAATGATTGAATTGTATCTTCATCTGGTATGAATCGATTCAACCCTGAGCAGAAAACAACCTCTTTGTCCTGTGGGTTGTGAAAAGCCCAGCAGGTGGCCCATTTACCTCAGAATAATTCAGCACCCGTGACCATAAATGTGCTGTTACTTAAACCATTTAACGGCAAATGATGATGAAATTGATGAAGCGCTTTCACCCTGGGCACAAATGTGAAACTAAACTCAAGCAGCTGTGACTCTAAGTGGTTTTGTTCCCAACATGGCCGTGTTGAGCGGACAGTAAAAACAAAGCAGCAGGAAGCAACTTGTCAGGAGCACCTGACGGCTGCGTCTCTCATCCGTCTCAATCTGCACGGTTTACCATCGTGACGGGCCACAGCAAATTACAGACCATTTCCACTGCATTCATTTCCTCTGCATGTTTAAAATAATGAGCAACCGTGACTGCCAAAGTTTTACAAAGTTAAAAATAGGATAAATGTAAACCGCTGTGTAACCTAGTTATTTTGTCTGTTTATACACTTTAGCTTGTCCGGGGGTCTTGTAGTTTAATACTATAGACCGTTTATAAAAGATGGATTTTGCGTCTCCACTTCTTCCCACTATTCAAAAGAACACACACAAAAAAAAGGAGCAAGTAGTGTGTTATATAAATAGTATCAAATAACTAAAACTGACTCAATGGACATACAGTGTAACTGCCAGAAACCTTAGAGAATTTTTTCACATATATTTAGACTTTATAGTTTGGTCCCCGTCCCATCCAATAACATGGAGGCAGGATAAAGGACAGATACAGCATCCAGCCACCAGGGGAACACCTAGATGCTTTGGCTCCATTTCAGGGGAGCAGTCATGTCATCCATCTTTATATACAGTGTTATGATATTTCCACTATCTCCAGTCCAGTTCTCCATAATGTATGGATGAAGACAGACAAAATGTCCATGATAAACATTTACATTTGTATAAAAATGTAAGGGTAGGGAATTTGGGCCAGAGGCAGCGTTTCACTATCATGCGTGTCTGTGCTTGTGTGTTGACGTGCATGTGAGTGTGTCCTATACCTGGAAGGAGAGTCTGTCCTTGCTGGGGCTGAGCCTCATGTCCTCCATAGGGGTGGTGTTGATCATCACCTCCGTCATATCTCGGCTGGGCACAAACACTGGGCTGCAGGGGGGGAAGAGGAGGAGTTATGAGTTCAGATACAATGAAGATGGAACATATTCAAGTGCCTTATTAAAACCATTGAATTTGCATAATAGCAGTCCCCATTGGTTTTGTATTACATATTCACGCCAAACGACTCTTAAAATCAAGACTATTAAAACTGATCAGTGATCACATGACATTTTTTTTTTTTTTTTTAAATACCACCACATAAGAATCCTACATGTACACAAGTGACTTTGGTTCCCTGCACTTGTGCTAGTTTTGTTAATAAAATTCCACACAACTTGACCACAACACACGGAGCATTCATTCCACGCTCAGCCGTGTTAATGCACTGCAAAGCTGCACGGCTCACGATGCGGCTTGCGTCAGGTGACCGTTTCTAAATACAGGATGATGTGGTCTTGCACTAGCAAACAGAAAAACAGTCATTGTGAGAGTGTGCTAGGGGCGAGCTGTGGTTTGCACTCAGTTCCACCGGAGCCCGGTCAAACTTTTCCATTTTAGATCAAAGTAACACAAGTCTGTTTATCCATGTTTCCCCTGCATCCACTTTCCACTCTGCAGCTTTGTTGCTGCAAAGATTTTCTTTTGAAACTGACGTGACGCGGGTCCCATGACGGACACGGACGCCGACTTGAGACAAGATGCTGGGCGGCCTTCTCACGCTCTCTATTTAAAGCCCCGAGCCCTGTGGTCAGTGGCCGAAGGCTTGTGGTTTGTGTGGTCACTGGATAAATGGGACAAAGAAAAGTGAACACAATAAGAAGCTCACCCTCGTCCAACACATTATCTGATCCAGTAGACTTGTTTTTCGGGGGGGGGAATGTCTGTGTGGGCTTTGACCTACAAAACCAAAATGTCACCGCGTAGCAGTAAAAAAATGATTCCATGGTAGTGACTTAAACATTGTTTTTAGATAAGGAGCGATTATGTAAATTGAACCTCTTGTGCTATGATGTCAATAAGACAAGAGAAGAAGAAGACTAACAGAAGCTCCTTCAAAAACACACAGTAAAAGCAAAAAATACTCTTCATCAAGGAGCTTATGGGGAATTCCTCGGTAAAGCACAGCTCTGTCTTTCTGTTTCCATTCATGACTCAACTCTGTATACCAAGAATGCTTTTCAAAAACCCTTCATCTCCATGTTTATCTACACATGAATTATTGTAGTTTTGCTGTGAGAACCCGTGGAGTTCAACTTAAATTCTGGCAGACGTTGTTGGACAAATATAAACTCGTAAAGAGACATTTCTCAGGAATTTAAAATCTCATTAAAAGCTAATCACAAAGGTTTTTTTCTGCTAAGGCCTTTACTTGCTCTGGTAAAGCTAATGGTAGATATTGCTGTGCTACTGAAACTTCTAGGGTTTTCTAACTGCGCCAGACTACAGTTTTAAATCAAAACAGTATTATGCAAATGTCACGTGTCTGGATTCAAACACAGATTCTGTAAATTTAACAATTCCAAATGAGCCCCGGGACTTTTTGACCTCCACATTGTAAATTTATAATCTTTTGAAAGTCTGTCAATGAAGTGCATTATGTTTTCAGGTTAATATCCATGGGCACAACATAACCTAGCTATGTTCAAACACACATCTTTGTTTGTCGTCTTAGAGGCAGAATTAACAATGCCATCAATTGTTAAAAATCACTAATATGTCACACAAACACACACACACCTTGTAGACACCCAGCTAACACTGACGACATAGCTGGGTGTCAGGTGGATCTAAAAATGTGGCCTAATCACCATATATTAACCTTCACTGCACTTCAGTCAGTCCACACAGCCCACTCAGCCAAAACAATAGCTGGATATCCCAAAATATACATAAAAAAAAAAAATAAAAGCAGTTTGAAGGATTCGCAAGGTTTAACATGGAAAAAAATAATGTGAGTCAGGCATGCAAAGTGCAGCAGAGGAGGGGACGGAGGGATGAGCCGTGACAGTGAAGACCTGTGCCGACGGAGGGAGGGAGCGAAGGGAAATAAAGATAAACACTCGGGCCTTGCCAGTCATATTTCTGTTCGGGGATCGTATAAACATCCTGCTCGGCTAAGAATAACAGAACATCGGCCTAATAAAACATAAAGGGGCACAATGAGGAGGAAGTGGAGCTGCACAAGTAACGAGTCGACCTGGGAGGAAACAAACACACACCGACTCCAGTCATATCTGTTACGGCTTCAAGTGTCGAGCTGGGCTGAGCGGGGTCCCTCTGTCTCCCAGAGTGGAGCGACTCACGGAGAGACGGCATGTTAAGTGCTCTGCAAGTAACCAATCTGTAAAAGTAGGACACAGCTAGTTAACCAGCGTCTTCGGCACGTTTGTTGCAGTCTCACCAGAACGTGATGATTCCTAAGCTGCTCGTTATACACTGCACTTAAAATGTCCGGACTGAAGCCACAAATCTTAGGGACAAATGTCCCTCGTTTGATATATAGGCTGGTGTGGCCACTGGCAGTAAACCCCCTCACCTGTTGACCCAGTCAGCATAAGGCATACCTGCATCTGTTCTGCCAGCGACCTAATACTACGTCCATCCAGAGGACAGATGGACGCCAGGTAAGAGGAGACACTCAGGTATGCGTCCAAAACGGGCATTGGATGGATTACAAGTCGAGAGTGGAAACTGTCGATGGTTTAGGTCATCCATGACATGTTAACCAGAATGGAACTCTGAGCGAATATGACCCGTCAAGCCCCAACAGTCCCCTAAATTCACCAGATTGGTTTCATTTTGATCTGCACAAACGCATATTAGTCCCCTAAACCCCAGTTTCCCTCAGCAACCTCAATGAATTATGCTCCGAGGAAATCAGTGGATGTGGTGAAAAAAACAAATGAATCCTATATATGCACCAAATTGTAACATGTTTCTTCAGGTTATGCATAATCAATTGGTTGAGTGGTTTTTGTGTAATCCTGCAAACCAACAACGATAACATCCTTGGCGGAGGTAAAAAAATAAACGATTTGTAAAAAGCAACTGGATTCACTGGTTCCAGCTTCTTCAATGTGGATATTTGGTGATTTATTTATCCGTCTATAAAACAGATATACATTTTCATATCTTTCGGTTTTAGACTATTGATTAAACAAAACAACTAATATGGGAAAATCTTTTACGTCTTAAGCAAGTGGTGATGAAAAGAAATGGTAGATTTCATGACAATTTTTTATAGATCTTTAGGGAATTTTTTTTGGCAGATTATCAATACAAAACTAATCTGTTGCTCCAGCAGCTCTGGAATCCATTTTTAGAAGCTGCACCCTTATGAAAGCTCAAAGATAAAAATCGGTGGTGACCTTTTCAGTGCATTCTTATTATTGTTTGTATTCACCCTCTGGCGGGACAGAGGACCAGCAGGTCATGTAAATCTAAAAATAAGAATTTCTAAAGCCTTTATGATAACAAATTTTAAAGAACTTCAAAACGATCATGATAGATTTTGTTGAAAACAAAAGTTCAATTTCACATTTGATTCATGGGATTTGTGCTGAAACTTTTTCACATCCATTTCCATTAAAAGCCATTGACATCTTTTCAAACTGGTTTCCCCCAACACTGACGGTCACTGGGACGACAACACAAAACGTTCTGGTTACCTGCTGTCACAGTCACTGGTGTTTGACCTTCACCTCATCATATCAAACCACCAGACTCCTCAGACGTCACACTACAGCCTTACATAGGTGGCAGTCTCATACCAACAAGACGCACCACCTGTAGAACCATCTGCTTCACCTGTCAGTCAAAATATGTCTTTTATATAATCTTCCTCACTTGAGATTGACACCAGCGTCTTCCACCTGTCTCAGCAGGTTAAAGCTGGAAGGCGTGTGCTGTGCTGGAGGTGCCGACAGGAGCCCGAGTGCTCCCCCCCCCCCCCCGCACCACAGGAGGAATCTGCATCTTGCGTTATCAACATTGTTTCCCCCCCATCCACCCTCTGCTCTTACTACCACCATCATAAATCTCAGTCAAACAGGGGTGAAGCCGCTGACGTTTCACACCAGCACTGAGCTCTGGGGGGGGGGGGATGAGTATGACGACCCCCCCCCCGGAGGGAGCTGGAATGAATGGGTCGTATCCAGATTCTTTTGGAATGAGCTTGTGGCTGCAGACGCGGCTCAGCGTTCGAGTGCGTAGGAGTGAGAATTACCTTACATGTCCCAGCAACTTGCAGCAAGTTTCCTATATGTGATGTGGAGAACAGAATGTATGAGAGATAAGTTGTGTTGGGTGTCTTCCAGCTGCTGCTGTGTAGAGAACACGTCTTCCTCTTTCCACGGACAGAAAGAGACAGTGTAGACAATGGAATATTTTAATCAAACTCGCGGCTCCCAATCAAAAACGTGCTCGGTAAGTTTCCGATCACGCCCTCGGAACAAGACTGAAGCAACAGATGCATATTCATTTGTTCTCATTAAAATGAACATGACAAGAATGGAGAAGTTTGGCCCCGTGCTGTGAGTAAAAGCAGGAGAGAGTTGGTTCCAGTAAAGAGGTCGATTGTCAACTTCCTGCTCGAGATGGCTTAAAGCCCGCTGAGGTTTTGAACACAGCTTTGTCTCAAAAATAACTCATATCCTCTGCGCAGGCAGGAACACATCTGAAAGCACAAAGACACACTCAGGGCTCCTGTGTCAACAACAGCAAGGAGTCACACTGTCAGAGGGGATGATGATGATGATAAAATGACACTGGAGTAATAGATAGGAGCAGAGTGCATCCATCCTTCTCCGATTGCAGTGCACCTGCAGCACTAAAGACCAAGGGCTGAAAGCAGAGTATCATTCCATTCACTTGTTTAAAAGAGGACACAGCAAAGTCAGTGTGTGTGTGTGTGTGTGTGTGTGTGTGTGTGCGTTTGTTGGAATAATTCCTCTCGCCCCTGAGGCCCGTAAATGAAGCCGTGTGACCACGGTGACCTTTCGGAATTGGTACAAACTGGAGCGTGAAAACAATTTGGTAAATATCTTAATGGAAATTAAAATTTAAAAAAGGTGACACCCAGATCCATCCCCCCCTAACCCCCCCTCTCCCTCTTGTTTTTTTTTTCAGATCCATGTGTGCTGTGACATTTCCAATTTCAGGGGCAACACCCCAGAGAAAACCTCATGAAGGGAAACGTGAGTGGGTGCAGCAAAACCAAAAAGAGGAGGACATCAACCGAACACGCGCGCACACACACACACCGCAACTATGTGCTGCATTGTTCTTATACCTGTCACATGCAGAGACAACAGCTATTTGCGTGCGTCATGTATTCCACAGTGCAACAACGTACCGGTGCGCACACATGGGGTGGGTGAACTGGTGAGAGTGGAAAAAGGAGGAAAGGATGCAGAACTCACCAGTAAATCTCCGGGGAGAATACAGACATGGATTCACACCTGCTGCCAATTACAGCCGAGGACTTCTCTCTCTCTCTCTCTCTCTCTTTTTACTTTCTTTCTTTCTTTATTTCTTGTTCGTGTCGCTCGTCTTCTCCTCCGCTCCGACGCAAACACACAGGAACCCGCGTGCGAACAGAAAAACACGCAGCGGCACTTCGGGGAAACAACAAACAACTGCTTTTATATGCGCGTCTGGTCCGCACCACAGTTGTGTTGGGTATTTATGCGCGAGAGGCGTGCACTCGTGGAGCCCAGAGGAGACACACCTCCTCCCTGAAATCCTCAATGGCAGCTCATTATCAGGCAGGAGCCAATCGGAGCGCAGGTGGCCCTCCACCACCTCCACCTCCTCCTCCCCCTCCACCTCCTCCTCTTCAGGCTCGATGACGATAGCAGCGGCGGAGCTATCTCATTGGGAATGGACGAGGAGATGCAGCATGATGCTATTGATTTGGAGTCTCCAAGGCAACACAAGTGACAGCCTCACCTCCTCTTGAATGACAAAAGGAGGAGAGAGAGAGAGAGAGAGAGAGAGAGAGAGATGGGCTCATTAACAAATATCTTTCAAGGGCAAATCAATGTCTGCATTTTAAAATAATATTATTAATAGTTATGACGATAATAGCGATGATAAAGAATGGTCCCTGCTGCAGGCTTTGGATTGCGTCGATGGGCAATGTGAAACTGACCATGCGTAAAAACGCGCAGAGTATGTTCCATGAACCTCGAAGTGTCACAGTCCTGACTTCCCGTGACTTCTTTACGTGCACGTTGCGTTCAGGACCTCTGGCACAAAGTTTGACCTTCACGTTACATAAAATGCACAGTTGTTCTCCCCCCCTGCGCTGCGTTTGGCTCAGAGGAGGCAGGTGCGCAGAGCACGCTCCAGCTTTAGAGGTAACGTGCCAACAAGCCTCTGCTGCCATCGTGTGGCACTGTGAGGGTAAGTGTAGTGGACGTGCAGTCATTTCGTTTGGGTGTTGCATACATTTGTTTGTTCCTTATTCACCAGATTACTCATAAAGAAGCTCACTTTATGTTCTCCTTTGTATGAAAAGCTATTTGCTCCGGGCTCCTTTCGATTGGAATATGTTCCCTTTACACATCTTCCCCACCCGCTTCTCCTCTTCTCCCTATTTTATATGTTTTCCTATGCCTACTGTACTCAAGTGCCATGTATGTTGTGATTGAATCTATGTCTGATAACCCCCTATACATATAAAACTGAGTTGAATTGAATCTCATTTATTCAACTGATTTGATTTCTCATCTTAAAACGATCTGCTTTTGTTTGCAGTAAAAATGTCACTGCTCAGGGATTTCTTGTATTTATCTCTCTCTCTCTCTCTCTCTCTCTCTCTCTCTCTCTCTCTCTCTTTTGATTGTGTGTAATCTAAGGTTGTAACTTTTGTTGTTATGTCTTTCCTGACTATGTTTGCTTGTTGTTGTTCGTTCTGTGACTTATTCTCCCTTATGCTCTTATGTTTCTAATTTGTGTTCGGGACCCCCCGCAAAAGGAAATGATCTGAAGGGGTTTAACCCATGACAAGAAGAGAAGATACTAAATCTACAGTGTATCCCATATTTCATCAAGAACAAACATCAACCCTCCTCCCACTGTCTTTGTGGGGACGTTATAATGCTGCTCACGGCTTCTCTGCCAGTTTGAGAATGGCCTTTGCTCCATTCTCTGGGGTGATAACAGATGGCACACATGCCCGGCAGAGAGCAAACACTGAGGAAATAAATACTTCTGAATTAGAAATGCGCCACAAAGACTTTCCATAAACCCTCTTAACCATTAGCAGCAGCCAGCCGGCAAGGAAGCGAACCAAGTGTATTTCAGTTTAAATATTGTTCAAACACACAAGGCATGTTTTTGTTATATAATTTTGGAGGAGGTGTCACACTCACTAATAATGTATGGCTACAGACGGGTACAAGTATAGAAACTTTGTATATTTGCTGGAATTGTTAATGTGAATATGTTCACGAAAACATGGAGTCAATTGGCTTCGAAGGCCTAAGGCAACATGATGAAGGTTCAAGGAAGAGATGGAACAAGCTGATGGCAAATATGTTGCAACAGAGTTAAATAAAGTAAAAGATATTGTAAAATACTTAAAATAATATATACAAATTGTTGTCGAACTTGCAGATTGACACAAGCTACAAATATTTTTCCAATGTGTCTTTCTGAGCAAATTGTAATTTGAAGTATAGGCTTGTTTTGATGTTGTTACTGATAGTTTAGGGTTCATATTATTTTGAGATTGTCTTTCAGTCAGTGATGCTCAGGATTAATAATCATAGTTTAAAGTGCAGGTGAAATCAACAGGATTTGGCAGCATTGTGAAATTCATCATCGTGTTTTGGTAAAGCTTGCTAGCGTAGCATGAACTGCTGCTTCAACATATGTTACAACACCTATAAACCTCTTCATTAATTCAAGCTGTTTGTCCTGTGACCTCATCTGGTTCTGACATGTGCAGCTCTGGCTCCTCCTAACAAGAAACGAAGAAATAACAGGAGAGAAACTCAAAGGCATTTTATTGGTAAAGGTGCACACAGTGACCACAGGATGTCGCTAGTGTCTATAGAATAACTGAATGAGACACCTGGGGCCTTTCATGAGCTGTTAGATAAACATTTACTCATTGATTATTGTGCAATGCATGGACTAATTTAAACTACGATCATTTTATATCATAAACTATAAACTATAACCATAAAAAGATTGTATAGTGTGTCTATAATTGCACTGCACTGTGCAAATTTAATGTAAATTGGAGTTATTTGTTTCTTTGCTTTAACTTGATGGAATGATCCCATTTTCTTCTCAATGTATCAAAACCTGATTGTGCATTGGTTTTAATAAGAGTGAATAATATCCACTTTTCATATTCTCTGTCAGTCCAGATCCTTACATCACAGACAGAAGCTCATCGTCTAAAAATGTCAAAACAATTTGCCCTTGCTTGTTTCAAATTCAATTCATTTCAATTCAAAAAACTTTATTCGTCCCTTGAGAGCAATTCTAAGGCTCATAAAGCCTTTCAAGGTAACAATTAAAAACAAGAAAGAAAACAGCAAGGACATCAGTGCAATGTCCACAAACATTTAAAAGGGCAGTATACTAAACTTATAAAGTAAGAGTAGTCTTTATAACTGTAAAAGGACGGTGAACGGGATAACGAGTTGAAAGAACGTAGATAAATACTGATTGATTAAAGTGATTGAAGTGCATGGAGGTGAGCAATGCAGACATACTGTAAATGATGTACAGATAAGGTGAAAGAAGAATATATCTACAGGACCAGGTAGCAGCGGATGAATAAAGTATTGCAGTGTATGGATAAATATATATACAGCAGATTAATATATAGAGAGTTTTTGTTTACAGTTAATGTGAACACTGATCACGAAGAAGGGTCTAAAGTGAGGTATTGTGTAAACAACCTGAACCTGTTGTGAGTGAAAGATCACCCGAGCGTCCGGAGAACAGTGCCCCCCTCTGCTCACTCGGCGGACGTGCAGGCCAGCTGCTTTTTCCTGCCGCTCAACACAAACAGCTGCACATCTGGGCAGGCAGGGAAGCCTCAGGGGAGCGGAGGGGAGGCTGAGGATTGACTGCACAACGTGTAAATGAACGAGGCCCTGAAGGGGACGGCAGTCGACAAGCAGCCGTTGTCCTCTTGGCTGCGTTTCGAAGTAGGCTTAAGTTTCCCTTTTTGGACTCTGACAGTTGGAAGTAGTGGGTTTGTGCGTCTCTGTCCTTTTTTTTCCCCCTCTCTCTCTGTCTCTCTCTCGTTCTTCTTCATCGTTGTGGTTCTCTGCTCATTCTGATTGTTTCAAGAAGGAGCCTTTTGTTCACTGGAGCTGCAGTGACTTTAACTTTTCCGTTCCTTCAAACAGAAACCCCCTCAGAGAAGCGTTGAACAGTTCTCTAGAGATCTCCCTTAAATGTCCACAGTGTTTTTTTCTTTGCTGCATGTGTTTACCTCCATTAGTGTGAGCATACAGGTTGATCGTGTGTGTGTGTGTGGTTGTGTGTGTGTGTGTGTGTGTGTGTGTGGGGGGGGGGGGGGGTTGTTGTGTGTGTGTTGCTAAGGGACTTCTGATCTCCGGGCCCACCACACGCCACGCTTGCTTGCAGGTGGTCTGTCTGCACATGGGGGCTAAGCAGATTTAATATTTCATAGGAGCACAGCACACCCCTGGACGCCATCATTGAGTCCACATGGTCGGCCGGAAAAAGCTGCTCTGTGAACGCTGGGCTGAAGTATGCAGCCTGCCAGCCCCCTCTCCACCATGCTGCTCGCTCGCTCGCTGGGCCTCGCAATTAAAAAGCTAACCACAGCTACAGATGTTGGCAGCTGTCGTTAACCCGTTGGACGCCTCCCTGTGCTGCAGGTCCAGTCGGCCTGATGTTTGCCCGTGTAAAGTGCGAAGCGAGCTTTGGAGAGTACCTGCGTCGGCTCAGTGAAGGAAGAGGTCACGTGGGAGAGAAGAAGCCAGAGACAAAGGCAGGAGGAAAAATCTGGAGAAGAAATAAAGAACAGCCCAAAGCATTTCATTCTGACAGGTTCCAGGTCTATTACACCAGCGAAAACCCTCATCTCCTCTAATGCTCCTCAACCTTTATACACACACCATATAAACAGGAAATCAAAATCCAAAGTGTTTATGAGCAGCTTGCAAAGGTCAGTTTTTATGAATTCAAGCTCAGGTCACAATTAATCAGGTTCCAGTGACGCCCGAACCTCGTCCTGCGGTCGCCGTCGTGTTTGGAGCGAAGTTGGACGTTGGCCAAAGAGCACAGAGAGAGCTTCACCGGCACCATCATTCAACGAGGTCAAACCCGATTCGGATTTGGAAACCGAAGCCAAAACAGGGCATCTTGAAGCTGTTAGGAAACTATTCCAGATCTTAAACAGACCAGGGGGACTGTGTACATCTCCCTAATTGCACATGTCAATTTATGTATAAGCGCTTGGTTTAGTCAAGCTCCATTACCCCCCCCCCCCCCCCGTTCTTTCTGTCGTGCTGTTTTGCTGTCACCGTCTCGCTCTGTTCTCCACTTCCACTTTCTTTTTTAATGTGCATTGTCGTGAATGTTGCAACCGATGTGCACACAAACACACTCACACACACACAAACACAGACACACACCAAACAGCGAGTCACTGAGACAAACCATGTCAGCGCACAGCTTGACAGCTTGTTAATGTTGTGTGACTTCTATGGGAACAAAAGATGCATTGCAGAAACTCATGACTGCATGTAATTAATCCAATCCGGGCAATAACTCTCTCAAATATTTACTGTATTCCTCTATCGGCGGCGAGGGAGACAAATGAAGAGCGCTGACAAAGACCTCACATGTCCGTGGGAGCTCTGCCGGGTTCCGGATAGACGCCGGCAGAGCAGGTGAAAAGAGTTGTTGCTCGCTGCTCCACCGCCAGGGCCCATATAATGTTTTAACACACTGACCTTAACCCTGCAGGGACCTTACTACAATAATGCTGTCATCACCTGGTTGGAGAGTTGAGGCTTGATGGTGTGACACAAGCGCCCAGTGTCCATGGGAGAGTGACCAAAGCAAACACCAGGCAGAGAACTTTCAGACTCATTATTTACTGGTACCTCTGGTTTTCCTGGTCCCTTGTCTGACCTATTATTGCTTTATTGAGTTGTCACAGTGAACATGTTAGCAGTGAGTTACTTATTTGCACACAGTGACATCCAGTGGTCAGAGAAGTTAGGACCCAAGACATGTTATAACAATAACATATATTTCGAGTTTAAAAACTTAGCCCTTGTGGTTAATTTCCTCGAAATTGGAAGGAAATGCATATGTCTCTAGCTGCTGGATGTTTTACGTCCTTGGCTTTGCTTGTTGCTTACTCTGTCTGTCGGGAAACAGCTGGCTGCAGCAGCTGGAAACAAAGCGTGTATTTTCAGATTTTTGCAAAGCAAACAAACTATGAGCTATAAGAGGAGAAGCCGTGCTGAGCTGAGGGGGACTGAAGTTTGTGGGATCTTCACCGAGAGCAAAATCTTTATGTCAAAATGTTTTCTCACACGCAGAACTGAAGATGTAAGAGGATGACTTAGTGAGAGATTTATCGCAATATGCACAAATAAAACAAAAAGAATGTACAGCAGTGGTAAAGTAATTGGCCTTTTTATTTCTTTAAAAGTAGAAACAAAAAGACAAAAGATGTACTCAAGTAACAGTCAAAGTAGCCTTACACTTTTATACATGAGTAAAAGTAGGTAACTGTACCTGCTGTATATTGTGTTTAATAAGAATAATGTGAACTATGTCACATTACTACAAAATGCTGTAGATGATGCAACTGAAAACGCTTTGACTTCTTCTGATTCATTTCAGGTGACTCTTCTCCTTCACCAGTGAGTGCGACTGCTGCAGGAGCAACGCCGCTCTCGTTATTGATCACTTAAAAATTATGTTGTGGGGTAGAAAGTACAGATATTTGCTGATAGTGAAGTTAAAGTGATGATAAATAAATCTAATTAGGTAAAATACAAATACATGATAAAGGTACTATAGAACAGTGGTGGAGTAAATGTGCATTGTTACATCCCACCCCTGATGTGATGGTTCTGTTTGACCTTTGCTCCCTCACATTATTTCATGTCATACTTATTCCAGTTTACATTGCACTGACACTGGGGCAAAGGGGAAAGTGGTCATCTCCATAAAGAAGGAAAATACAAATAACCTCTCAGTCCCTGCAGGCTCAGGGCCATTTTGGATATGAGTAAACAGCCATGTTTTGGGAGCAATCATATGGCAAACACATTTGCTTCTAGTTGGAGGATGAAGGACGACTGAGGATTAGGCAAGAGTTTAAGTGACAGACTCTAAAAAGCCACATTTGTACAAGTGGCCTCATGTGTTTCTCTGCATCTAGATGTGAAAGACATAATAAAACTGAGTTTATGTATGTTTAATCAACACATTGCCTCCGCCAGCAGGAATGACTAATAGTGGACCAATATAAATATTATTAGTGGTCTCCATCAGGCAGGTTGTAATGTTCTGACAGTTGTTTCCGAGCCGCAGCCTTGGTGTGAAAACCAAGCTGTGATTAATCTTGGAAGCAGCGACTGCCGAGGCCTCGTTTTGAGCCGTAACGACTTTTAACACTAGAGGGAAGCCTATCCAAGTTTTCCACTTTGCAGCGAGATAAAATAACCCTGCCCCGCCAAATATTTCTATAGCACGGAGATAGGGCCATTAAAATACCTTTCAAAGGTCACAGGGAGACAACTTCAAGGTTTGTTGTCTCACCAGTTCTGAGTTACACTGGGAGGCGGCGGGGATGTCTTATGGGCTTTGCAAAGAGGGGGGGGGGGGGGGGGGGGCGTCCTGCCATTCTACAGGTTCACGGGAAAGATGGCCAAACATGTTTGCTCATGCCATGGGACACAATGTTTTCAGAGGAACAGCAGGAGCGGTGGAGGAGGCTGGAGGGTGTGGGGGGAGGCAGAGGGGGGGAGGAGAAGAAGGTCTGAAGGGGTCTGGCGGCCACATGGCGCAGTTGCCGCACGGCACTGGAGAGATACTACGGGACTTTTCGTGCTAAACGTCGATGCGGAGGCTGAAAATAAACCCTGTCCAAATACAGGGGGTTGGGTGGTGGGCCGGTGAGGACAGGCCCCAGACGAAACCTCCACCTCCTCCTCCTGAGCTCCAGCTTCGGTCCCGTCAGGGCCAAACATCGTCCCTGACCTTTGGCCCCCCGACCCCCGACTCCCAACCAGCTAAGGGGCCGTATGAAAATTTGTGTTAGACTATGGAGAGATTGGATTGAGTCATATATCGTTAAAAAAGAAAGACCCTTTATTCGGTTTGAGTGTTATCAATTTCTTTTTTGGACCCTTGACGGCAGTATCTCAGAATAATATATATGTGGGAAGCACAACCAAATGGTGAATAAAGAGCTGCTAAGTAAACAGTTATTAGAGCCACAAAAAGACGAAGGAACCCTCCCCTTCTTTGACAGCCTGTCCTCCCCTAATAATTTTTCCACGGTCCCTAAGGCTGTGTGAATTATTTCTCTGTTCTTGTTGTGTTTCTGTTCCAATGTAGCTGCATTGCATTTGAATCATTATCTGTTTTTTAAGAATGCATCAGCAACATTACCCATCCTCTCAGACATGTCTATATTAGAGCCACTGCCGGGGTAGACGTCACATTAGAGCACAGTAAACCGGGTTAAACGCGACCTTAATTGCTTTGTTTGCTGCCTTTTGAAAAGCTCTCTTCGTATCCAATGAAGAAGAAAAGAAAAAAACGTTCCAAAAAGCAGACGAGCTGAGGTCAAAGCAGGAGTAGAGAGCCACATCAAAAGAGGAGTGTGCGTGAACCTGTCAGCAATGAAGGGCCATTACTACAGTAGCAGCACCGTGCCTCAGGAAACAGGCTGTCAGCTTTCTCATTAAAAAACACTGACCTGGGCAGGAGATAGCCTCGGGGGGGCTCACATCTTCAGCTTGAAACTGTTGCTGTTTCTCCATTAACTTCTTTAGGAAAAAGAAGAAATCCACTTAATACAATAGAAAAAGTAGATAATGCAGGATTTTGTTTTGATACTAGTGAAATGCCTGTTATGGAGCCACATCATGCTATTCAATTTTTATTTAAAAAGTGCATTTTAGCTCTGTATCGGTTTTACTCCTTTTCCATATAAACATGACTGAAAACGCATGTCACGTGACCACTCTGACTAAACACAGTTTTTTTTTGGGTTGTACCGATGTGGCCTCAGGACCCTGAACTGGAGAATCAGTTGTTGTCAGGAATTTGTCACATACGTTGTTGAGTCCAAAGTCAAGCAACAAAAAAAAAATGAAATGTGTCTCCAAATTGCACAAAATTGGACAGTGCACTTCCTGTGGCCCTTAACAATACACATGTCAAGTATGAAGGTGATAAGAAGAAGGGTTGTTGATATATGAGAACCACATACACATTTAGTTTAATTTCAAGCAGAATGTTTACACGTGTGTGTGCGTGTGGCGGAAGAAGCAAGAGAGGCCAGGAGTATGATAAACTGTGTGTGTGTGTGTGTGTGCGTGTGTGTGTCTGTGTGTGCATCCTGTCTGTGAAATTAGAAACACAAACACATTAGATCCTAAACAAGCTCACCACATCCAACTTCTGTGAGCAATTAGAAAAGCATCAGCACCATTACACAGGGACTCTGACATGCTATACCCAAACCCTTCACCTTAACCCGATGAGTAAACACACACATCGGTGATGAAGCTAATGGGGAGAGGGAGAGAGGGAGAGAGAGAGAGAGAGAGAGAGATAGAGAGAGAGAAATCCATCTCCATAGTGGGAAACCATCACCTAAGTCTGGCCCGGAGACAGAAGAACGAACCACACAAGGTTGTGCGGTAGTTAGTGAACCTGTCTGTCTCCTGTCAGACGGCTGTGACACACACATCGAACCGCAGGCATCAATACACCCCCCCCCCCCTTTGGTTTTCCAGGTCTATATGCACTGAACGCACAAGTTTTGATGGCTGACGGACATGTCAGGAGTCAAGTAGAGCCTCTTAAAATGTGGCCTGGGGGCAAGGGTCATCCACTAATGAGTAAAAGCTTTTTTTCCCCTCCTTTGTTGGCAGGGAGGGAGCAGGGAAATGTGCTCACTAGGTGGTAGGGAGGTGAGTGGGGGGAGGCAGGCGGGGGGGACAACGTGTGAAAGGATGGGCAGTGGCAGGGGAGAGGAAGGGTGAAAGGGCCGGTGGGGGTGGTGGGAGGGGGGGGGGTCAGGAAGTGGAGCGAGAGGGGAGCCACGGGGTGAGGTCTCAGGTGAGAGGGGGTGATAATGATAAACGGCGTCTGACAGAGGAACAGAGATGGCGAGAGAGTGAAACTTAAAGAAGAAGAGAAGGACAGGAGGGAGATTGAGTCGACTGATGCAAGTGACTTTATTAATTAAGAATTCACATGCGCAGCTTAAGTTGTGTTTGCACTCGGCTCACACACCTTCACAGAATTGACAAAATCAAATCCTTCTGTACTCAGCGATTTTAGGAATCAGGAAAGGTCAATATTTAAGACTGAATAATTAATTTAGAGAACAGGTTCAGTTA